>NW_017100242.1:5092227-5096212 GCF_001263275.1 Habropoda laboriosa
TATAAAAAAGAAAAAAAAAATATATGTACAAAAAAATAATTAAATATAACTTTTGTAAAATTGGTTTTGCACATACTTAATTCGTTTTATATTTGAGTTGAATAGTCAAAAAAATATTATATATACGATTAATAATATTACTCACCATGCTGTGGCATTTTTTTATTACTATGCTCAATATTCATCAAAATAATTCGACAATTTCTAACATCTAATTCTATTGGAAATTCAATACAATCAAATCTTAGTAAGAGAAAAATCTGTATTACATCTCATTTGTCTACAGATAACTTTGAATAAATTTTTATAAAATTGCTGTAATAGGTGTATCTACATTTATTCCCTGCATATGAATAATGTCGTTTCTGCGTTTTTTCGTATCTTCTTCGATATATAAATTTATATAGTTGATAATCTTGACAATAATCGCTAACATTGAAATTTATATGTATATTTAACACCACAGTTCATTAATCACACACAGTTATTTGTTTGCATTTAATTGCATGCTATTTACATAATTTATTTGCAAAACATTAAATTACAAGATTCGAATGATTAAAATATTTTTATTTGTTTACAATGCAACAATTATTGTAATTCAACATTTCTGTATCTTCTGTCATAATTCAATTGTATATTTGCATTTGTTCAAACATACACTTATCGTTAACGTAAACAAACATCATAGTGACGCAACCCGCCAAACGGCACTAAACGAAGTATGTATACCTGTATACGTATGTGCACAAAGTGAATACACAAACTATATATTGCATCACAGATGGCTCTTACCAACAATATGGCACCAATGAACGTCGTCTACTCACTTGGACAGCCATGCTTTAATTAGTTAAGAAACAATTTTTTAAGTGGTGCTAAAATATTTTTTTAGCTGTTAGTAATCTTGTTTTTTTATTGTGTTACTTTTATTGAATGTCAAACATGAAAATACGAAGTTTTATACAAAATATCATAACGTGAAAATACTGTCGTCTGCTTGATTAACAGCTGCGCAAGTTCAAAGATCAGTGCTGAAATCGAGAAGGATACGGTATTTGAATTTGTGACAATTTCACCCATAGTAAAAACAAATTCTTGCTAAAATGATAGTTGTAACAAAGATTTTAGTGAACTTTAAAAAATCTAATATACTTCTATTTTATTTTTTTCTTAAAAGTAGAAGCGGAAGTTAGAATTTATCATCGTTTTTTAAGTATTTTCAATCATGATGCAATTTGTTATGGGTTTGTAGCGATGAAAAATCGTGAACACCGTTTTCATAACCTCACACTACGTCGCGAGCTTTGAGATCAAAACATTTAAACATCAAGATCAACACTGACTAGTAGCGAGTTCTTGAGAAAACAACCTTTCAATAATTCGGTAAAATATAAATATCGATCAGACGCTACAAGTTAGCCAGTTAGTTAATTATCGATCAGCCCACAGCGCTCGCAATGTATCTTGGTGATTCAATTACAATTATTCATTAGTTTTAAGTTATCAGTATAAGTAGAGTTGTTTTTAACACAATCGTAGTGTCTAAGAATTATGATAAGTTTTGTATATCTTAGGTTTAAAATTCAGTGTAGTGTCAATAAAAATAAGTATAGTGACTAAGTAAACGTATCATTTTTCCCGCAATGGAAAACAAATTTCCCATAGATATTAACGTGAATGACGTATCAATGCATAGTCAATGTGAGACTCAAAGTCAAAGTGAATTTCGTAATAATACGAGAGAGTGTGTGCAAGTTAAGCTAAATTAACCTCTAACTTTCAATTAGCATAATGCTTCTGTATCAAATTTGATTTGTAACACAATCCTAAAAAATTTATAAGCACAGTTCCTCCGTATAATTAAAAACGAATAAATTTTATGCTTAACCCAATAAATTAAAAAGAAGTGGAAAGTAAATTGTTTTCCTAAATATTATACAAATATGTATCATTTATTTTTACTCTAATTATTTCACATAAATTATCCAACATGAAAGTGTCAAATTTATTAATATTTAAATTTCAAATATTTATTAATATAGTTTTAAACATATCTTCAAATTGGAAGTAAAGTGATTGTTTTAGTAAATCAGTTAATGTTATTTTTGCACTTATATGTAACTAGCTGACTACATTGCTAAATATTATAATATTAAATTTGAGATGTAACAAATTTCCTATGTTTAGCAAATCATGTTTAGTAATCATGACATTATTGTCACAAAATTTCATAAATTACAATTCACAAATAAGAAAAGACAAGAATTGAAGAAAATATTTACTTAAAATCTGGACTAAAGGTTTTATTACAGATGAATGAAATGCTGGAATGGCCTAAGGTAATATGGATCCTAATATTTGAATGAAGTTTTGGGCTCCAAATCTACTAAAGTATCCTGTGACATTAATCTCTGATTTAATCGCATATATGGATATGACCTATGGCATAATACAAAAGTTGACGATATGTACCTATTTTGCTAAAGAATGATAAGATTTTTATTTATGTTACAAGCTGTATTTCCTGATAGTTCTCTAAAATGTTACAATATCCATTGTAAAAAGCAAGTACATCTTCTTGACTTAATGTTTTTACATTTAATGGATTTTCATGCAATTTCTCAAAACCTGAAGTAATAGGTGTTTCTTTTTCTTGCAGGGTCTGATGGCCAGTGGTTTAAAAATAATCAATTGTACTTGCATCTCATCCAAGATCTAATTTCTTGATTTTTCTCACAAATCTAGATCCAGATCAAAATACTTCTTTTTTTCAAATCTGTTTGAAAATTGACCTTTGATTCTTACCACAAAAAAATTCATACAGCTTTAAAAGCATAATTATTGGGTCAAACTTAGATTTCATGTTGCTTTCAACATACCAATTGAGAAAAAACATAACAGTAATGATTTTTCCTGCCAGTGTGAATACTTGATGTGAAGCTCATTGAGCTTGTTTTAAAATATCAACATCTGGCTTTGTGAATATCACATCTTTAATATCTACAATTTTCTGAACACCAACTATTTGCAAGTGAAATTACCTGTTAGACATGATCAAAGTCAATCAAAGCAAAGCTTAAAACTTGAGATGTTCTCATAATGAGATTTTTACATGATCTCATTGTTCCTTTTCCTCTATATTAAATGTATTTATTTAAATATACTAATGATACAGTATTAACAAGATAAAATACTACAAACATTAGGAAGACAAATATCTTGTTTTACAATTCTAGTCTACATTGTACAATAAAATACATATTATTATTAATACAATTGCACATTATTTATACAAAAATTACATACATATAAAGAATTTATGCTGTTTATGAACAGAAACATTGTAATTTTCATCTTAAGTTATATTAAGAAGAAAATAATTATACTTATACAATAGAATTACTACAAATTCCTAAGTTTGATTCATTTAACTGAAAGACATAGATTTACTTTATTAAACTTTTCTAAATGATACACCTCAAATAATCAGTAAAAAGTACTTTATTCATTCATTAAATCAATTGTATGGTGTTTAAAGTGTATAACTGCAAATACCATGGAGAAATGTGAAGAAAATGATATATCTAACACAGGAAATGCTAAGACAGAGATTTCTCCTAAGTCAAAACAAAAGAAGAAATCTCTTTGCCATCTACTTATGAATAAAAAGACCAAAATTGGATGTTTAGAAACATCTTACAAAGATGGTGATTCAAATAAAAATTCAAAAATGGAAAATTCCCAACATGGATCTCACACTAGTACAAAGCTTTCATTGTGCTGTGCAATGACTGAACGCAGCAGAACACCACCTCAAAGTTTGACTGTCAGTAGATTATCTCCAACTACATTAAGTTGTACATCAGTTAAATCTGAAGTAGCTTCTGGTAATGGAAATTGTCAAACAGATGTAATAATAGAAAAAGAAGAAATGTGTATAGCAAGTGGTACACATAATGTCCAAGAAAATATTACAGAAAGG
>NW_017100242.1:5096316-5099100 GCF_001263275.1 Habropoda laboriosa
AAAAAGATAATTTAAAATTCATTAAAGTTCATAGCACATTATGCACTAAATAGCACATTCATTTGAGTGTTTCTTTTTTTATCAATTCTGTAATCTAGTTGAATGAGGTAGTGACCTTGTATATCCCCACCATACATTATTCTACACTAAACCAGTAAAATATTGCTTTCATTGAGTTTATTCAAGGAGATGTGGGTTTTACTGACAGTCAGTTAATACCTAGTTTTTGATAGATAAACATGTATCAAGTATCAGTATTTAAGTATGTCTAATTCAGATAAGAATGTAAGGAAAACTTCTTTTCTCAATAAATTGTTTAAACTAGTTAAAAAGAATAAAAGTGGCAAACTAGAAAAAGAAACAAAACAAAATTCAAAGTTTGGAGAAGCCTCTGAAGAATGTTTTGAAAATTTAAATACTAAACCTCAAAGTGTTAGTTATGAAAAGGTACATTTGATCCAGATGCATCATGATATTAATAATGAAGTGAATTTTGATAGTATAGAAAACAGTAATCACAAAATTGTTACAAATTTGTATGATAAAAAACATTCTGAAGACAATAAAATTGCATCACATAAAAATACACAAATTGTAACTCAGAATTTCAAACAGAATGATAGTTTATATGTTGATAACATATGTCGAAACATTTTGACATTTCAAAGAGATAGGAGAGTGTATTGTGAAACAAATATTAATGTAGAAAAAGAAGAAAACAAACTTAAATCTGGTTCAGATAGGAATTTAGATAAAAAAATTGCATTTTTAAAAGAAGACTATAATGTACAAAATGTACATGCATTAAATAAAAATGATTCTTCAAAATATTTAGACTGTTTTTCAAAGATACCAAATTTATATTTACATTGCAATACTATGAATTATTTACAAAAAACACATAAATTTTTATTAAAAGAAACAAATACAATGTCACAAGAGAATAGTGAAGATAGTGATTTCTCTGCAGAGTCAACAGAAGATTTGTTTGAGGAATCATCAGAAGATGAAAATGAACTTCTAATTGATTATGAAAAAAATGAAAAAAGTTTAAAGGATGAATATTTTACAAAAGGAAAATATATCACTTATTTCTTCTTGGAAATGGAACGGCAATTCTACAATCCGTTTGAAGTTTACAGTATGGTTCAATACCATGAGCATAACAATACTGAAAAACCAGGAAAAGAAGGTATAATATAATAGATGAAGTCTTGCTGTTGCTTAAAATTTGATTCTTATGCTTCTTCAAATATTTTTCGTTTTATTATTACATAAATGTTACATTATTTCTTCTATTTGGCCACTTGTTAAGTACCAATATCTAAACTATAAAATTATTAAAAATGTAAATATTTATTTTAAATTTGACTCAATAAAATTTGTATGTATATGTAGATATATATTATCTTTTTATATATATAAATAATGTTCTTAGAAGTATTTTACAATATTACACTATATATATATAGATATATAATTATACCTATCAGTAGTATTTTTAATCATATAAAGTACATCTGTTGAGAAAAGAACTGAATATCTAGTTGAAACATCTACATTATATGAATCATGGACGTTTCTCCAATTTTCTGAATAACTGTGTCAGTATCAAGAAATATATTAACTAGTAATTGGACCAATTTGGTTTCATTACAGATACATCTTGTAATGTCCTTTATTATTCTATTTTATAATGTTAACTTTAGTTCTTGAAGACATTATTTTAAAATACCTGATTTAAAATATATGTTATTCAAATTTCATATTGTTGTAAATAATTTTTATATCATTTTACATAATTTTACTATACTTTGTTGTAGGTGAAAATTCATCCTCTGGATCTATCTCTCCAAGTATTCCTGCATATTTAAGGCAAAGACTAATTCATAGACGATCTGTGGATAATTTAGTAGCAAATTCACCAACAAATTCTATGCGACATTCAAGTCCTGAATCTATAAAAAGTGCACCTGTTCAACTTAAACCACGCTCCACATCTCATGATGCTTTGTCTAAAAAGAAAGAGCGTCATCAATCTCATACAACTGGAGCATCCATGGATAGTTTAGCAAAACAAGCATTATTAGCTGCTCAAGTTCTTAATTTAATTCCTACACAAAAAGCTCGAGAAAGGTATATAAATTTTAATAAAATTCTAATCTAATAAAAATAATAGCTTTATGCCTTTAAATATTTTATGATTTTTTTTTATATAGAAATTTTCTTCATGGAAGAATTGCTGCAAATTCATTACTTGGACCAGTAGAACTTGAAAAAGTATTACCAAATCGTGAACTAAAAATTTTTATTGGAACATGGAATATGAATGGACAAAGTCCACCAAAAGAGTTAAATGATTTTATGTTGCCTTCTGACATAGAAACTGTTCCAGATTTGCTAGCAATTGGAACGCAAGAATCCTGTTCTGAACGAAATGAATGGGAAGCAGCTTTACAAGAAACTCTTGGTCCTTCCCATGTACTACTTTCTAGTACTGGTTTAGGAACATTACATCTTGCACTCTTCTTAAGAAGAGATTTAATTTGGTTCTGTTCAATTGCTGAGGATGCTAGTTTTTCAACTAGAACAGGAACTGCTTTTAGAACAAAAGGAGCAGTAGCTATAGCCTTGATGTTGTTTGGTACGAGCTTTTTGTTTGTTACTGCACATTTAACTGCACATCAGGACAAAGTTAAAGAAAGAGTAAACGACATTAAAAGAATAGTTAGAAACCTTGATCTTCCTAAAGATTTACCTACAAGACATAAAAGCAAAGGTATA
>NW_017100242.1:5099125-5100156 GCF_001263275.1 Habropoda laboriosa
AATGAATATTGTATTTTTAGATGTAACTCAAAATTTTGATTGTGTATTTTGGTGCGGTGATTTAAACTTTCGACTCGCTCAACCAAGAGAGGAAGTTATCCAATGGGTTACTGATACATGCTTTCCACAGCAATCACCAGTAAATTTGCACAAAGACCAATTACAAGCAATTCTTAATGAAGGAGCTGTTTTACGTGGCTTTGAAGAAGCACCAATTACTTTTCCTCCAACATATAAATATGATCCTGGAACACACAATTTTGATTCAAGCAGTAAACAACGCACACCTGCATATACCGATAGAATTCTTTTTAAAGGAAAAGGGCATACAAGAGGATACATTCGAAGAGTCAGTCATGAAAACTCTAATTCATATAAAGATGGAGTTATAGAATGTTTAGTCTATGATTCTGTACCAAGCATTTGCACTTCAGATCATAAACCAGTTTGGGGTGTTTTTAAGACGACCATAAGACCTGGTATTGACACGTACGTATTTACGACTTGTGTAATATACAAATATTTTCAAAATATATTCTTTGATTTAACATCTCTTGTAGTATTCCTCTTGGTGGAGGTTTGTTCAATCGTGAAATATATTTAGAAGGTATAAAAAGACGAGCAGCTGCTATGGATGAATCCCATGGAACTTCAAAAGTTTGTTCGATTCAGTAAACATAGGTAATACAAATTTCATTGAAAAAGAAATTTCATACTGATAAATTTATATTTGTTTTAATTTTTTAATGCCAAAATGTGAGATCATAGCTATTGCAATTCTTATAATTAATATCACTTCCTTTTTGGATGCTCTATATATATGACAAATTTATAACGGTTCATAACTTTTTTACATAAATAAAAAATACCGTTTTTTAGTGCAGTTTATAGGACATGTTATTGTACAATATGCACTTTGTAATATCTAGTCAAAATAAAGTAGGTTTCCCATTCTTGTAACTAGCAATCAGAGTGCTAGATATTATAGATGTATGTGCCATTTCTAAAAATATATAAAAAAAATAAGGGAT
>NW_017100242.1:5102956-5103199 GCF_001263275.1 Habropoda laboriosa
AATTCACACGAAAAACATATAAGGCCTAAAATATGTTAAATCATAAAAATGTGATATTACTACTAAAATGTAAGTTATTTTTCCTATGATTTTATATTTTATGATACAATAATTTTATAATTTATTGGGACCACCCACTGTATTCATCTTAACAAAATTTAACACAGTTTATTTTTTACAGTTCTTTTTTTTTAATGATTATGTTGTATTGAATAAATTGTATTAACTTACATTTTAAAACGG
>NW_017100242.1:5103353-5108185 GCF_001263275.1 Habropoda laboriosa
GAGTATAATATTATAAATTATTCTAAAAAATATTTAGTAATAAATAAATAGTAATAAATAAATCTGAAATATTATAATATATTGTGTATAAAAATATGGGTAGTAACAATTAATGATATTCTTTAAAGCCATTTAATTATTTTTGTCTAAAGCATGTTTAAAAATATTTAAAGCAACCTTTTATCGTATAATTTTGCTAGGTTTTAATATCTTACATTTTATGTTAAATAAATGTTAAATAAATACATTAAAAGACTTCAATTTCTAAACACCCAGGAAAAATAGTTAACTATTGACAAATGAGTGTTAAATTTGTATCTGGTTAAATTTAAAGAACAACAATAAGAATTATAATATATTGCCTACCTTGTTTTAACACAATATAGTATACAGTTTTGAAAAGCAGCTTTTCAATGTATAAGTGATGCATATTTATAATGAACAGAAGTTCAAATTTTGGTGCTCACAAAATCATAACTATTTTCTGTGTACAATATGGCATAAGTATTACTATTATAATTATTTGTATACTACAAATATTATACATTTAGTTATTCTTATTAAATAATGTACAATAATATATTACTGCAAGACCTTATGTTTTGTGAAATCCATCACAATATAATATATTTAAGGGCAATATATATATTCGCAACAATGGCTAAATTTTAAATAGAAAATAAGTAATATTACAAAGCAATATAAAAACACAAAACAGACATTAACATACGTACATAAAAAATTAATACTTGGTTAACAAAAATTCAATTATTGAAATAATGTTTAGTGTACTTAAAAAGTTTAAATATGTTACAGAAAATTTTCATTATCTAACTATATATTATTTATACAGTACTTCATAAAATATTTATAAAACCTGTTAATATTTCAACACTACTAAACATACACATTTACTTAAAATTTATAGTAACATGCTGTTTTGTAGTTGTGAAACAATTTTTTAACAAGTTATGTATTTTTGTGATTTACTGAAAAATATTGATATAAAGAAAATTAATAATTATTGAAGCATCAAATATTAATTCAACTTTCAGTAATTTTCTTCAACAATACTTTATTTTTTAATTACTGATATATTGTACTGTTACTATTTTATTATTTTTAAAAATTTTGTTTATGTTTGTTCTTTTTAATCCATTAACGAACAAATTTTGATGTCTGCCAGCACCAGAGTTGGGCAAATTTTATTTCAATTAACAAATAAACCCTGGGACTTTATTCGTTATTCGAAATAAAGTTTGCCCAACTTTGCCGAACCACATTTCGAATCGCATGTGCAACGTCCTAACTGCTATCAAATGTTTGTCTTGCGCGCCAACATACGTAGGAAGATAAAGTGGGCAGATAATCCTTTCACTTTCCTGTACTTTGTCAGCACACGACATTACCGATGGTTCGTTGAAAATAGTTGTACTATAGACGAGGTACAAAATGGACCTATCACCACAGACGAGGTACAAGATAAACTTAACATCTTATGGGACTCTGTGTCCAATAAAAGCCCTTAGCATTTAAGATCCCTTACTTCCAACGTTACCGATTCAGGATAGAATAAGATTACAATCACGCAATTCAATATATTTAGATTTAAGAAAAGACATTTGTCGACTTCACCATCTTTAATGATTGAATTGTATATAATTCCGAAATGCATATTGTAGAAGGTATAACAAAACCTTTGATTTTTTTACATGATCGGTATTTTAGAACGTTGGACACAAAAATACATTAGGTATTAGGTCTATCTTGTACCTTGTCTGTGGTTGTAATCTTATTCTATGCTGAATCGGTAATGTTGGAAGTGATACGAAAATGATAAGGGGGCTCACGAGTTCCCGTGATGTGGAATAAAGAAATGTATTGGGGATTTTGGATGGGGTTGTAGCTCGTGGAGCGCTAGGGCGCTCTGCTCGTGGTCGTATAGTTATATTTAAATTAACAAGAAAATTTGAGTGTTTTAATAAATCTTTTAATAAGCCTTTTATGAAATAACAATTCAATTTAATGACAATGAAAACATAATATTAGTAGAAACTTAATGACAAGAGATTTTAATGTTTCTATAATTTTCTTTAATTTCAAAAATATCACGTCTGGATTCTTTAAGCAGAGAGGAAGGAATAAATTGTTACACTTTAACAATGTTTTTTTGCATAGCAACAAGGATAAATACTTATTTTAACGAGTAATTCCAAATAGTAGTCAATGACAATTTATATTTGGCACGTTTAGAATTGACACTACGGGGAATCACATGAGTTATATAACAAGTAATAAGTCTATTCTGTACTTTGTCTGTGTGATAGGTCTATTTTATTTTGCTTTCTCTTCTGTGAGTTATCAACCGTGCCTGCAAACTAGCTCTCTCTCACCGGTCAAATAGGAAATTTGGAATTGGTCTTACCAACTTGAAGTAAAAAAAGAATATTAGTGTATTTTCAGGGAAAAGTTGCAAAAAACCCTATGGTTTGATGCACATAAGGTTGCGAGCAGGATGTAGCACGTGCATGAGAGCATGGTAACATGACTTGAGAAATTTTAAGGAAAACAGCATAATTAGGGTTATGTAAAGAAATCCTCTCTGAACATAAAGAGGAAATTTACCTTCAGCGCGTAGAGAATTTGATTTAAATCATACGTTCCCAATAGCAAGACCGATAGATTTGCCTGACCCTGGACATTGTACGCGGTTACAGTACAGCGGAGGTAGTCTTGGATAGGTTCTATTATCCAAGACTCTGAGTGAAGAGAAGCTGCGGAATACCACACAGGTTTTCCAGTGATTATTTTTAGGATTCTATTTTGCGAGATACGTACAAGTTCAAGTGTTGATTTACATGCGCTTCCCCAGAGCTGAACCCTATACGTCAGAACAGGGCGGATATAGACCTTGTAGATCAGAATACATAGATCTCTCTTTAAATGTAATACCAGAAAAATATGAAGCCTGAGGGCTGCTACAGCAATTTTGGTTTTCCGTACCCTGTTCCGGACGGCAGAGGGTCCAGGTGAGTTAACCGTCGAGGATCAGGTACTTAACCTCTTTTGACCATAGAATGACCTGATTTTTAACATATAATAATTTATTATCTGGAGATGACTTTCGTCCGTGGAAGACAATGGTTTGGGTTTTATCGGGATTTATAGTTAACTTCCAGGATGAGAAGTAATCAAAAACGATAACAAGCTGAGATTGAAACTTTGTGACGAGAACCTTGGGTTTCCATATCTTTCGGCGAGATTATAAAGGCTGTATTATCTGCATACAAAGCCAACATGTACTCGAGGTTTCGGAGTTTGTGAGAATCCTGTAGTTCCTCCATAAAGTCGGATCTGGTTTGTTTAGCGATGTGATTGATTTTTTCCTTGACTCCCTTCACACAGTCCTTTGGTTAATTTCGGCCGCGAGTTACCTAGTAACTTCTTGGAAGCAAGAGATACTCTACCAGGCTTTCTATGCCCTGTGCTTCAAGCGAATATACCCGGTAATTGCGAAGTCGCGGTGTATTTCAACTCTTTCTTTGATAAAAGAAAAATGTAAAAGCCTTGTAATAGCAAATCTTAAGTAGGACGCAAGTTACAGTGCACAAACATCAATTTTTTTCCTTATTGGCGAAATTAGTAGCTAGATAGAAGTTATTGAAAAGTTCATTATAGTCTTTCTAATCTGTAATACGTACCTTTTCAGAAGGGTATAATGTATCCATGGATGTTTTCAGAAGTACGAGGCAGTGAATTATGGTAAATTCATCTAGTGCTTTACATTCAAACGATGGACTTTGCTCGGGTTGCCCCAAGAACGTAAAGTTGTTAAGGTGTACGACTCTGTAGGAATTGCAGAGGGAGTGATAGAAAAAAACACATAAAACTTGACTTACTGAACATTTACTTGACTCGCTAGTGCTTGAAATACTGGAACCAATGATATATGCTTTCGGGCACAGAAGATAAATAGTTTATAAAATACTTACTGTTAAAGTTTTGAAATCCCTTATTCCTTATGTCATGATTATTCAATCAAACTAAATGAGCAGGGAGTTTGTCTGTATAGGTTGACCATACAAACCTAAAGATTCCAACGCGCATGCCTAAACAAATGAGCGGAAAAAAGGCGGGCGCGCCATCCCCACTATTCTACGATCCTAGACTGTCTCTGTTTGAGAAGTTTTGAATATATTTCATATATACCTCATCTGCGGCGATATATCTTTACTTGCGATGAAATAGAAAGTTTTTCTTACATATACTGACTTCACTGCCTTTAATAATTAGACTGTTAGAAAATCCGTCTTTAGGGCCTAAGAAGCGGGCCACTTTAAACCAGGCTCAGCTCACCTTGGGTTTTTCCCAGGTCAGCTTCGGCCGGACAGCGTGCAGAATTGAGCAGGACGAAGCAGCCTCACTTTTTACGAAACCACCAGACATGTACCTTGGCGAACGACGCTTATACCGCGCGACCATAGTCTTGTAGGAAATACGTTCATTTTGCGAGAGTTAGAAACGCTCAAGTAAGTTTGCGTCCACCCTAGTTTTGGTTTGGAGTGTTTCTGACAGGACTAAATATAATTCCAAAATTGCAAATGACAAAACAACATTGATATTTTTCACATGATTTTTTTACATTTTTGTCATGTGACACTAAATGCCATAAGATAATAGGTTTATGTTATTCCTCATTTATGCTTCAATAATATTTATTTTCATTCTTAAAAAGTTACAGTTAAGTTTATTTACATAATCAATACTATCAAACTGCAACATGTTTTGATACTTTATACCAGCTATATTAATATTATTGCGATGTATTATAT
>NW_017100242.1:5108294-5113913 GCF_001263275.1 Habropoda laboriosa
GTTAATATGCAATATTTTAAAAAAGTAGAAGGAATTCTATATATATATATACGAACTTTAATGTGTAATTTTGTAATTCTCTCTTTGTACGTAGCTATTTAAATTTCCCGCGTGAATGGAACGAAACATAGCATTGAGTATGCCGTCTGAGGAATTATGAAAATTTCGTGACCTATACGAATTGGATGCAGAACAGGCAGGCAATAGAGCAGTGCGGTTCGTCGCCATTTTGTTTATTTTCGCGTAAAAGAGGTCTGAAAAACGATCATCCAAGCAGATCGTTCTGTCTTTGTTCGTGAAAACGTCAGCTGAGTGTATTGGTGATCACCTTAGAAAGCTGGAAGCACTGGCAGAGAAACTTGTTTGCACGGGGAATCATTGGCAGAGGTTGGAGAAGATATTAAGATCGAAACGTAGTGGAGCCGAGGTTTGCAAGAAGTACATAGGTTTCACGATTAGTAGCGCGCCGGTCCCGCGGTGCGGAAACCGTTTCTCGGATCGGTCGAGAAAGAGTAAGGGAGTACAAAGTGAAAAGTGCAAGCGAGACAGGTGCTGCGAGAATAAGAAAAGAAATAGTTGTAGCAAGAGGAGAGACAACGTAAGAATTACAAAGATATCGTACAAGGGTGGAATATATGCTGTGGGCGTCCCTTGAGAAAGCGGGGGCATTTGATAGCTACAGAAATTGGACTCATCGCAAGCAAATATCAGTTTTTGTTGAGTGGCAAAACGACGTCGCACGCGAGTCATAGTAGAGACGTAAACCCGGTTGCGATTAGAATCAAGCAACCATAGCAGCAGAATTTGCTCGAACAAATATCTTCCGTCCCTGACGAGAATAATCAGTATATTGAACAACAATCAATTTTTGCTCGAAAATCGTTTGGGTTATACCAGTTAAATTAACTTCTGAAGTAACCTCGACGGCGGAAGCCGCCTCCGAGGTTCCCGGCGCAATCAAGACGACCATCAATATCGGCATTGCGATGAACCACGTTAACGACCAAGAAAACCTTAAACAGCTCAACCTGGCACCAGTTCAGGTCAATGAAGTCGAAGAGATGGATACACAAGAAGGAGGTATGCTTTACCTTCATTTGTTTTGCTTTATTTAAATTTTTTGCATTTTGAAATTAGTTTTATGTTTTCATTTTCGTTTTGAAGGTTATGGAAAATATTTCGAACTTCGTGTGTCGTTATAGTCATTTAACAATAAGTTTCATTCATATATGTACTGATTTTTGTTTAAAAATATTTAAATCAAGATTTAAGACAACATAAACTAAATTGGAATTTAAAATAAAAGTAAATATTTTTACGCAATTCGTGTAGTTTTTGGTGTATGACTTTACACTATGAATAATGTTAATTTAATGCTGATTATTTTATTTGGTATATAATAATGCAACATTACACACCATACACAAAATAATATGTATGAATTCCCTGCGTCGCGCGTGCGTATGTGTGCGTGCGTGCGTGCGTCGTGTGTGTAGATATAGAAAATTATACAAATTACATTACATAGTGAAGTGCAATATAATTTCGAGTATATTTGAAAGAAATTATTTATAGCATGTTCATTTTCATTTTATTTAGCAAAATTATTTAAACAGTTAAGTATGTAAAATACTGCTTTCATATATTTTTAGCAATTTGTACATGTATAGTTACATGTAGTTCTTCATTTGCTGGAAACATATATTTGTTTTTTTTTAATTATGTCACAATGATTGGAATCTGACACAGCATTTTTCATTAAGTATTTGTATGAATTACTAAATGGATATTTTTGTAAATTATTTTTTTCAAAAATATTTATAAAACATTAAATAAATTTTTTAGTATAATATGTATTATAGGTAATCTTCTGCCAAAATATACAACAGTCCTTTGGTAACACTGAACTTTTAATGTATAAAATGTACAAAGTATACACATGTTACACAATTTGTATAGTGTTTATAAAGTAATTTATTGTAAATTGTAATTTTATTAATTCAGTTTATTTTTGAATTTTTAAAAGATTCATTTGAAGAAGCAGTTTGTTGTAAAGCTTATTTGAAAAATAAATGTAGTAATAGATACTTTAAATTTTAGAAACACCAAATGATGGTGGTGGAGATGGCAATGATACTAGTCCTATGAACGGAGAATCAGATTTAACGTGTATAGTTCAAGATCAAGAAATGGAGGAAGGTAGAATAAAAATTATAATATTTTTATATTGTTACAAGATTTCTTCTAGTGGCACAAATATTCTTTTTACGAATTAATAACACTATTTAGCTTCATAAAATAATTGTAGTATTGTTTAAAGTACATTTTGTAACTTATTAGTTTTAATATTATTGAAATGTTCATAAGAAGTATATAAATTTCTTGCAATAATAATAGATTATCTAAATTTTGTGTTAACCATTACTGTCTTGCAAAAGAAAGTGAAGAAATTATAGTTTATATATTAGTATAATTAATGTAGTAGGAGTAAATTCTATAATATAACTTATGTTGTGATTCTTAAGACTTGACTACACATTCACAGTCGGTTAGTATTACAGAATATAATTTAAATAATATTTTACAGGTATAGAAGATATATAAAATTAATATCTTTAAAACATTTTTTAAATGAAATATAAAAGTATGCTTATTACAAATTAATAAATACTTCTACGTGAATATAAGGTTACATTACAAAATTAAGAGTACTAATTGTAACATATTCAAATAGATTATACATAAAATTCTAACATTATTTTTATTATTAATTAGATGAAGCAAGATCAGAAGCAACATTTCGCTACACAGTTGAAAATCTTTCTAAAATGAAGGAAACCCAATTGTCACCTGCATGTTTCGTTCGTAATTTGCCATGGAAAATAATGGTAATGCCAAGGTCAAGTCAGACGCAAGATAGAGCTCCTCAAAAATCACTTGGCTTTTTCCTGCAATGTAATGGAGAAAGTGATTCATCCTGGAGTTGTTATGCAGTTGCAGATCTTCGATTACTTTCTTGTAAGGAAGGACAGGATCCATTTAGCAGAAGTCAGTATATTGTTATATAACAATATTTTATTCCCATTAAATATAATTTTTTTGTTAAAATCTTAATTTAGTGTCTTATATTTTATATATTTTAACCTTTTAATAATATGATTATGGATCTTTATATGTTCTAAAGTTCATGGATTCTTATTTTAGAGATTCAACATCTTTTCTACAGTAAAGAAAATGATTGGGGATTTAGTCATTTTATGACATGGCAAGATGTCCTGGATCCTGATAAAGGTTTTATTAAAGATGATTCAATTACACTTGAGGTTAGTGATGTTACATCATTTGAATTTAAATAGTTTATAAAAAAATTTTTTGTCAAATTTGATGTAGAGATTTAAAAATGATATATTTTGATCAATTATTATGCTTATCAGACTTCAAACTAGTTTGAATTTAAAATTTTAAAGAATTTTTAAAATAGGTTCATGTGATGGCTGATGCACCTCATGGTGTCAGTTGGGACAGTAAAAAGCACACAGGATTTGTAGGTTTAAAAAATCAAGGTGCTACATGCTATATGAATTCTTTGCTTCAAACTCTGTATTTTACCAATCAGGTAATTTGTGCCAATTTATGTTATGTGTACTATAAATTAATAATGGAATACAATATAGATATTACGAGATTATCGGGACAACAAAAATAAAATAAGTTTAAAATATTTTTAATATTCCAACTTCATCAATTATTTCTATTTTTTCGATCTTGACATATTTATAAGTATAATGCAAACAATTATATATCTATACCTTTGTTTTTAGTTACGTAAAGCAGTCTATAAAATGCCAACAGAAAGTGACGACTCTAGCAAGAGTGTTGCTTTGGCTTTACAAAGGGTTTTTCATGAATTGCAATTTTCTGATAAGCCAGTGGGCACAAAAAAATTAACCAAAAGTTTTGGTTGGGAAACATTGGATTCTTTCATGCAACATGATGTACAAGAATTTTTGCGAGTGGTAAGATAATAATGTATTTTATGTAGTATCAGCATTGTCTTTAATAACACTCTATGATATCTTCACCTTAATATTATTTATAATATATAATTATTATTTTTTATCATTTACTAATAACTGCTTTAGCTTTTAGATAAATTGGAAAGTAAAATGAAAGGTACATGTGTTGAGGGTACAGTGCCAAAGTTATTTGAAGGGAAAATGGTATCATTCATCAAATGTAAAAATATTGATTACAAATCAACTAGAGTTGAAACTTTCTATGATATACAGTTAAATATAAAAGGCAAAAAGAATAGTAAGTATGAAAAGAAGTATTTTTTTGCTTTTAAAGTAAAAATTATGTTTGTTATGTATAAAATTTTATATCACAAAAATTAAATGCAATTTAGTCTACGAGTCTTTTAATGACTATGTGAGTACTGAAAGTCTGGATGGAGATAATAAATACGATGCGGGAGAACATGGATTACAAGAAGCAGAAAAAGGTGTTATCTTTTCATCATTTCCACCAGTGTTGCATTTGCATTTAATGCGATTTCAATATGATCCAGTTACAGATTGTTCGGTGAAATTTAATGATAGGTACGAAGTAATATAATGACGATGAATCATATATTTATTTTTTATAATACTTTCAATTTTTTAAATTATACATGTTACATAGGTTTGAATTCTATGAAAAAATAAGTCTTGGCAAATATTTACAAAATAAAGAGGCAACAAGTGCAGATTATACATTGCATGCAGTCTTAGTTCACAGTGGGGATAATCATGGAGGACATTATGTTGTATTTATCAATCCAGCTGGTGATGGAAAAGTATGTGCATTTTTAGAAGTAGTGTTTCATAAGTATAGTATTATATATTTAAAATAATATAAATTCAAACTTTCACTTCAAAAATATCTTTAAAGTGTATGAGCTATTAATTATGTATGTTTATATATAATTTAATTCTATTACTGAATAATTTTAAGTGATAATTGCATGCAAATATTATTGACTATGTAAATTCAATTTCGAAACAGTGGTGCAAGTTCGACGATGATGTCGTCTCAAGGTGTACAAAACAAGAAGCTATTGAACACAATTATGGTGGTCAAGATGAGGATATATCTATAGCTGTGAAACATTGTACAAACGCCTATATGTTGGTGTACATAAGGGACTCTGAGTTGGAAAATGTCTTGCAAGAAGTCAAGGAAGAGGATATACCTCAAGAGGTCAGAAACGTCCTACAAAAAGAGCTTTCCCAGGAGTTGAGCGACCTTGAACGTGACAAAGACGCGACTGACACAATTAAAGACTCACATACAGAGACTACGACTCTTCGTCCGTGCACGCAAAATCCTCGAAATCCAAATCTCTATATTCATGATTTTTAAAGGGGTGAAAAGAATTGTAAATTGTTTGAATTGTTTTCCGACAAAACTTCCCATTTCTTAAATATGTTTTGAGCTAATTAGCTCATAGTATATAAAATCATCAAATTCATAATACATTACAAGTTAAACACAAAGATAAAATGAGTTTAATAACATAGGATCATATTTGAATAGATTCAATATTTTGGATATGTGAATTAATCAGAAAATAATTTC
>NW_017100242.1:5114188-5122585 GCF_001263275.1 Habropoda laboriosa
TCATACTGAATTTATGTCTACACATACAGACTTTCTCCTATAATATAATGATTATTCAACCTAAACTTTTGCATTACAATGATCTAAAATGTATATTATCGATAGATTTTAAATTAGTACTATATAGAGATTTGTTTTATACAAATGAAAGTGTTTTTATCTTTTCGACAGAGGATTTTTGTGTGGACGATTGAGTCATGTAAAAATGAAATTTTTAATTCTTTTAATTTATTTTTTCGTTATTTAAAAATTTTATATCGATTATATATTAGTTGACTGAAGATTATACAGCTATAACTAATGTACGCGTTGCACTTCCGGTACTATAAAAGATTTGCAATCGGGTTGGCATAGAATCTGATTATTAGGCTATTATCATGAAGAGCCTTAGAATCGTTTTGAAATGTTTATTGTAATAAATATTGTATAATATTATACCTAAAAAAATAATTGTATTGTAGTATTCTAAAGCTTTGGGTAACAAATGCACAGACATATCGCAGAATAGGTTGAAAATGTGTGAATAATTATAAGAAAAATACAGGCAGGAAAGACTTATTAGTTAATAGAGTGGGATAATTATTCAAAATTTGATTTGAAGCAATGAGTTTTAACTCATGAAATAGATCATGCTGTGAGAAAAGGAGAAAATGAACAATAAGTAGAATTTATTAATATCAGCTTCTTCCTTAACACGTCTTCTACGGTGTATTTGTTATTTAATGAAGACCATTTAGTGAGTGAGGTGATATGTGATTTATATTATCAAATCTATGATTTTCGTAAATTAACACTTTGAATCAACGTTAATAATAAAATTAGGATATTAAACCTTGTAATGAGGTCTGAATTAATTAATCGAGTCGTTAATTCGTTAAATTTTGTCAATGTTAATAGTCAGTATGACCATCAACAGATGCTACTTATTTATTTGTTGTTACGTATTAATAAATAGAAAAAATTCAATGCCTCATGAACAAAGTGAATATTTCATAATAGATATAAAGTACCTATATATATAAATATATATACTATACTCTTATTTTAGACATAAAACGAATGAAAACATATGGAATAAACTGTTGGAGACTAGAGGGTTTCAAAAACTAGACATCACATTAGTTAATTCGTAACCATGTTTACTTTTTACTTATTAAAAGTGTAGCTGTATTATTTAAAACATCCGCATAACAACAATTCAAAATGCGAAGCATCTCCACACTACTATGGTTATACATTACATTTTTATTATTATTTGGCATAAATGATGGTCATGTATTTTGAAAAATTCTTATAACACACAGTTATGATAGGTATGACAGGTATTACAGGTATTTACAGATATAACAGATATTATTGGTTTTGCCAATAATAACGACTGCTAATATTATATGATTGTCATTTCAAGGAAAATAAATAATACAAAATTGAAAAAAAAAAAATTACCATTTAGCAATTAAAGGTATCGTCTCTATGTAAACTTATTAATTTTTTGAATATTACACATTTTAAACAATTTTTCTGTACTAAGTGCATTACATGAAACCATCATTCACAGCTGAATAATTTTCATTATGTAATTGTTCGACTTAGTAGTCTGTATTGCGGCAGATGAACAAAATTAAAATTATATAAAAACAAACAAAATTCATTCTTTTGATGTTTCGAATACTACTTGTTCTCGAATCTCAAAAGCATGATACTAGTACACTGCTTTTCTAAAAGTTTAAATTTTAGAAGACAGATGAGGAAAAATTACCAATGAAATGAATTTAGTATGGACATATGGATAATTTTAATTTTGTTGGTCTAGCTGGTGGAGAGGCTGCAAGAGGAGAAGAGGCTGGAACAAATAAGAAGAAAGGAAAGAACAGAAGCATACTTGTATATAACCGTCAACGTCCTTCTTGAGGATACTTTTGACGGTCACCAAGGGAATGACTTGTATGATCCAGAGCATGCTTTGTATCGTGTATTTCGTGTACGTAAGCAGTGTACCTTGCACGAGTTTCTTGAATTGCTGAGTGATAGTTTGGTAAGTGTTGAAAATCTTCTCACGTTATTACTCTCATGATAGATTAAAATATTATTCTAGTATCGATAGTTTATTTTATCGATATTTTAAGTTATTTAATATTGAAATATTGGTGTGACTTCATAATATGTGCTGCTATTTGGTTCTTTGTTATATTGTTGTGGTCATCTACAAGCACGGTAGGTGATTGAAAACACACTATTTAAGAACGAAAGAACGTTTTATTAACGTAATAGTACATAATTTGAGTATCTAATCTTGTTGGATTTTGTTCTGCAGAAATATCCAATAGAACAAATTCGATTGTGGCCGTTGAATGTGCGTTCGAACCAAACCCTTAGGCCAATGCCAATTGAACTAGAAAACGACCTACAAAAATCTATCTTCCAATGCTCAGAAAACCCAAATGTTTGGAATGTGTTTGTTGAACTTGTTCCTCCAGATTCTGATTTAACAGCGTTACCATCTTTTGATAAAGACACTGACGTTCTGCTGTTTTTTAAGTTATACGATCCAAAGAATAAAATGATTCATTATTGTGGACATCACTATATGCCTGTTATAGCTAAAGTCCGTAAGTTTCTTTTTAATAAATAATAATATAGAAAATTAAAGAAATTTGGTTATTAATTTTTTTAATTTGATTATGTATACACAGGGTGGACTAATAACTCTGTTCACCCTGACTATCTCCGTTATTTTTTATAGATATGGAAGAACTTTATTTACGAAAGTTGTATAGTACCGAAGGGACTATAACATGCCAGTAATAATTTGCTTTTGTAGGTGGTGTGTTTTTGGCCCCTTCTGTACTATACAATTTTTGCAAATAAAATTTTTCCGTATCTGTAAAAATAATGTAGATATTCCAAGTGAACATAGTTATCAGTCCATCTTGTACATATTATGTATTGTATAAAAGATTATTAAGAATGTTGACATATTTTATAATTATTGTTCTTTGTAGTCCGATTGGCAAATTCGTTGGAAGTATTTCATTTAGATATTAGTTTAGAACATAGTTTCTAGTTGTTAATTTTAATTCTTCGGTTTTGTGTCAGTGAAAAATAATTATCATGATTTTGTGTAGAGGAACTTACCCCAATTTTAAATGAAAGAGCTGGTTTTCCACCTGATACCGAATTAGCACTTTACGAAGAAATTAAGCCAAATTTAGTTGAAAAAATACATAACTTAATGGAGCCATTAGAAAAAGTCCTTGAAGAATTGATGGATGGAGATATTATTGTTTTTCAAAAAGAAGGAGACAATCAAATGTATGAGCTTCCAACATGTAGAGAATACTTCAAGTAAGTTATAAGAATAGTTGCAAATATTGATATCTGTATAAAAAGAGCTAGATGAAAATGTTTATTGTATTTCAGGGACCTATTTTACAGAGTAGAAATAACATTTTGTGATAAAACGATTCCTAATGACCCTGGATTAACAATAGAACTTTCATCGAGAACGACATATGACCAAATGGCAAGAGCTGTGGCACAGAGACTTGGTACAGATCCGTATCTTCTGCAATTCTTTAAATGTCAAACGTAAGAATATATAATTTTATTTCATTCTATATATCTGCGTATATTTGTCACCTAATTTTTTTTATGTGAACGTATACTATAAACGAGCAGTTATCATTTTTAGATGTAAAAGAAAAAATACTCTATTTATTTAGTGCCTTACTTTTATTCAATTTTTCATGTTTTACAATTGAATAACATGCAGATCTCGAAATGTGAAAATTTTTAAATCAAAATGCTCGTTCATATGAAATGAAGTTCGTCTCGAAATATGCATCGGGTATCTAAAATGCCGAGAATTCAAATATTGTCATGTTGTGAGATACTTTCATGATTCCGATTTAATCTAACTTGAACTTTTACTTATTCCAAATTATATATTCACATATTCCAAAATTATATAATTCATCTCATGTTTATATGTATATAGATATAGTACTTATAATAAATATATTTGTTTTATTTGCAGTTACAAAGATTCACCTGGACATCCAATAAAGTGCACATTTGAAGGTTCACTTAAGGATTTGATTACTTATTGTAAACCAAAAGCGAAAAAATTATACTATCAGCAGCTTAGTATTAGAGTAAATGAGCTTGAAAATAAAAAGCAGTTTAAGTGTATATGGGTTGGTCCATCTCTTAAAGAAGAGAAGGAAATTATTCTTTATCCTAATAAAAATGGAACAGTAGCAACATTACTAGAAGAAGCTAAAAAACAAGTAGAATTATCTGAAAATGGATCCGGAAAGTTAAGGATATTAGAACTTAGTTGTAGTAAACTTTCACCTGGTCCGAGAGAAGACATACCTCTAGATATCTTAAATACATCTGGGACAAAATTATACAGGATAGAAGAAATTCCAAATGACGAGTTAAATCTGGCAGAAGATGAAATGCTGGTACCTGTTGCACATTTCTATAAGGAAGCATTTGCAACATTTGGTATTCCCTTTTTCTTTAAAATCAAACATGTGAGTATAATAAAATTTGAAATAAAGCTTTTTTCGAAATTTTGTATTTTAACTTTATAGTGATGAGTATTTTTTTGTTGTTACAGGGTGAACCTTTTCCAAAAATGAAGGAAAGATTATTGAAGAAATTGGGAGTACAGGAAAAAGAATTTGAAAAGGTAGGCATCCTAATCTAATTTTATTTGATATTTTATGAGAATTCATAAAAAAACTTTGAAGTTTAAGTTCGCGGTGGTGACAATGGGTAAACCACACTTTATTATGGACTCACCAGAATACTGTATGGATCTCGCAGATTTTCGTACTCATCCAAATCAGAGTAAGTGTTTGAAAGAAAAATTACAAACATACGCTCGTACACGCATATGCACATGTGTCAAACTTTAATGCAAAATATTAGAATAGATGAAGTAGCGAATAATTTTTTAACATAAACTTTAAAGTGAAGCTGATAAAGAATAAATTTTGTAGTTTATCCACTTTTAAACGCAGGCACATCGCCACATAGGCCTTGGCTTGGCCTAGAACATGTCAACAAAGCGCCAAAGCGCTCTCGTATCAACTACCTCGAAAAGGCCATTAAAATTTACAATTAAATTTTCATCCGGAGAAGAGTAAAATTAGGCAGCTACTCATATAATTTATACGACTCTATGGTAAGAAAGCAATGTCTGACACACGACGGTTGGAAATGCGTTTATGTATTCGGTTCTTCAGCCACATAGTGCGCGATTTTAATGTTATAATCATGTTAACGAAAGGTAAATCTACGCTTTGTATACGATGGATTAAGAGATTGTAATGAACATGCAATGATACTTTATGCATCATGGAAGTTCTCCCTTTCGAACCGACAGGGATTTTACGTAATGGCTGGATCGATGGTACTACGCTGATTCCAATATGCTTCAAACAATGGATTAGGCGCTTCTATTTGTGAAATCAATTTTTGTATTTGTAAATATTTTGCTGTTCGATGGCAGTCATTTAACAAATATTTTCGAAGGCAATGTTTTCAATGCATTCAATTCTATCAAGAGCAAAAATTTATTTAAACGCCTATATTCTTATTACGAAAAAAAAAGCGGATTACTACTGCAGAATGAAGAAAAAGCTCTCATGTCGGGAAACAAAGAGGTATTTATGAATATAACATATTACCATAGAGAGGTACAACTTTTTTTCTCGAAATTTTGGTTATCTGATCCTGCCATGTAAAATCTTTGTAACTGAATATAACGAAACCCAAAGAAACACTATGTACTGTTCCACATGATGTAATATTTAACACTCATTATCAGAAAAGAATTGTCTACATACTCCTGTTTTATACTATATTCAGGATGTTTGAAATGCAGACTTACAGTTCTTGTAATCTAACATTCTACACATTAAGGTAATTCTTAATGAAGTAATAAACTTCAACATTTTGTTTATACTATCATTTCTTATAACATGCATTTTTGTACATGAAAATGTAGTTATCGACCCTTAATTAAAAGGAAATGTAATCAGAGTATGATATTGTTACATAAAAAAATTATTACAAAATACGTACTAGGTAATTTACAATTAAAGTTTCTGAGTTGCCTTCCAAACACCCTGAAATTTTTTATATTTGAATACATTCTTTTTTGTGTGTGTATTGTGCGTCTTTTCCTATATATTTTACTGAGGACTCATGAACTTTTGCAAATATGTAGCAGTAGACTAATATATTAATGAGGTAGCTTCAATTAAAAAACAGAAAGAAAGAAGAGAGAGGGAGAGAGAGAAAATCTAGTAACAATATTAAACATGCTGGAAGATAAACTATTGTTTAAAAGGAAGGCTCATTTCACGATTTCATGGTTATTGTTAAATTATTTTTATTAAATAATACTTCATAGTTTCGTTCTTTTGTTTTTGATTCATTGCATACTCTCTACGCACGATAACTTGCCACGATTTTATTGCAAGATCTATTATTTACGAATTATGTTTTATTCAACATTTTCTCCTGCCTTAACTGTGATTGAAGTCTTTTTTCGAGAAGTTTAAATTTAATAAGTCCTCATTACCTAAGAGTGTTTTTAAATATTGGAAAAAGATGGAGCAATTTATTTAATAAATAAATTTTTTGTAAGAGACTAGCTTGTTACAATTATTAGACGAAAGATTGAAGTTTTAAAAATTAAAACTAAAAAAATCTTAAAATACATCGAGTTAACAATTTTAATTTAACCAGACTAGTTACTAAACTGTTAGAATAATAAATTGCTACACCTCAGTTAAAATTATAATATACATTGATATTAAGTACATAATTTAAAGAAGCATGTCAAGTGTAGCACCTATAATAATTATGAATTATTGTTTTTGTGGCTTTACGTTTTTTAGAGCGCATTTCTACATCGACGAATAATTACTATGAATCGATAATACATAAAAAACCAACGCAATGTGCAGTAATATTTACGAAGACTGGTCATGCTAGTTATGAAGGTTGCAATATTTTGTATATCTAAACGTGATTGTACAGACAGTTTGACTATCTAGAGCCGTAATTTTAATGATGTATGTGTCTTCAAATGTTGTTCCGTTGTAAACATTCAGCTCGCAGTCGATTGTTTTTGTTTTTGAAAATAATTTTAATACGCTCTACTAAAATAAATTTAGAAATCCTTACATAATACTTTTTATTACGTGATTCTAAACGAACACAATTTTTTTTCTTTTGTTTTAATTCGTAAGGTTGTAGAGTCATGTAAAGATAAGACATTGAAGAAATATTAAGTATTTTTAAAACATTGAAAATATTGAGAATTTATTTATTAATGTTTAACTGGTCGTGGATTGTTCCCGATTGCATTTTTAATAATACATACAAAGATGAACCATCTTGATAAACACTTTTTCTTTGTTAATTAATTTACATGTAAAAATACTAGTCTTTGATTTCTTATAATAAAAATAATACTTCACAATTTGCTTTTCTGACGAAAGCAATAAGGAATTTTCGATCGAAGAAAGTCACGAACATCATACATAGCTACTTGGAAACTAAGAAAATATGAATGCACGTTTTGTTATTCATATATAAATAGGTATCGATTGCATATGTATATTAACTGTATGCATATACATTTTATTGTTACGTTCCTCATTGAATACTGAAAATGAAGTTGAATTGGAGTTGAAGTTAGTAGTAATACTACTTTTATCAGTGTTAATAGTAACTATGTATTTTTTGCACGAAATCGTATGAATATTATATCAGAAGGTAATTACCTAAGTTATTGTATTATAGCAAAAAGAGAGAGAAAAAAACGAAAACATCAGACTCACATATAATAAATAATTCTCGAAAGGATGCACTTCTGATATATAATATAATGCTTGTAATTAATTGTAATGCTATTCTGTTTTTGTACAGCTAACATTGTAGTAGCTACTCAATTGTGATTGTAAATTTCATGATTAATTTTTCTGCCTTTTTTTCTAAGCAAATAAAAAGCAAAATAATACAAATATGCATAAATGAGATAGCTGATAATACAAATAACAAAATGGAAGTTTTATGATTTTAGTTAATTGTCTTATTTAACACAATCTTGATTTCACATGCTTTAATTACTATTAATACATTTATTTTATGAATTTTAATCATCCTTAATGTTAAAAAAATATTGAAAAGTTACTATGTATAAAATTACAGATATGTGTATACAGTTAGAAACAAAATTAAATGGACGGGTAGCGTAAATGGTTATCATACAAGTTTAAATAAAAGAGCATTATTAGTGTTGGATTTCCATTTTGAGTAATCTATGTACTACGAGAATATATAATAAATAAAATTTTAATTAACAAAAAT
>NW_017100242.1:5122824-5125942 GCF_001263275.1 Habropoda laboriosa
TTCCAAATGTTTTTAAAGCATATTTTTATTCTTCAAAAACAAAGTATTTTATACATTACAGTATTTTTAAACATCTCTGTTATTGTAGAAATTATGAATGTTTATGATTTTTTGTGTTATAATTTTTGAACGAATTTACTATATATCCTTTGCTTTTTGAATGAATTTGTTGGAAATTCTTTTATGATTATTTTTTTTTTTTGTTTCTTATTCAAATCTACATTTATGAGGATTCAATAATATTAAAATTTCCACTGTACCTTGAGCATGCTATTATTAAAAGAGTGACCTTCCTCTTACTAAACATTAAAATGTTAATCATAGAACTAATCGAATTGCAAATGAAGAATTCTGTTTATCAATAAAAGTTTATGTAAACAGAGCAATTTTGCATCATACAACAAATAATACATTCATTAAACAATGAATCACTAAAATACGAATAATTGTTTATGAAGATCAATAAGTATTTGAAACGAAAATTTCACCTTATACAATTATTTCAAAGTTCATTCATTTTTACGCATCATCTCCAATAACTATAATGAATGTGACATTTTTGTTTTAATATTCAATTTTTATTCTAAAGAGAATAGAAATTTGTATTCTTCGTTAAAATAGTTACTTCATTTTTATTTTATTCAAAATTGTTAAATTTTGTTGGTTAATATAAAACAGGTTTATAATTTGACAAATATTTTGACAATGTTGTATGTTCATATCAAATACTAATCAAATGCAATGTTACTTTGGTTTTTAATTGACACTAGTAATCATAACATTTATTATATTAAAATAACATTATATGAATATATGTATACCTATAATCTGAACGCTATTAACAAATATGCTATTACATATTCGTAATCTTTCAAAAATTTCTTGTTATTTATAAACAAATCCATTTAGCAAGTTGTTTTCTTACATTCTATTTTGATCACAAACCGATGTTATCTTTTATTACGCATTTACGTTATATTACGACATAATTATCCATTACAACATAAATTTCTACTGTAGCATATTCAATGAAGCTAACAAAGTACTAATATTGATATATAATATAAATATTTTCCACTACATTTCATGATACGATGTTCGCAAATAAAATACTACTAATTGAAACGATTTCAAAATTATCTTCAAATAATTCGCAACTCATTCAATGTAAATAAAAAGTTTCAAAATACATTTTTTTCAATTGATTTAAGAAGAATAATATGTATCTTTTCAATATAATTTTCATTATTCTGGTAACAATTAAATTAGAGAGAAAATGGAAAGGATTATAACCTTTTTATTTATCTCCAAGTCGTATTTTTTAATTTCTCTTTTAACCTTTTAATTTAGCTGTTTGTAGGGGGAAATGATTGCGTTTTAATGCTCTTATTCTGCCAATGAAGTGCGGACAAACATTATCAGACTACAGTATAATTATCAAATTAAAATAAAATATTTTCTCTGATTGTTTTTCTAATTGCAATTTTTCCAGAATCTTGAATACTTCCGTTGGTACCAGAATTCAACTCGTGAATTGGCAATAAAATAATAATGAACTTGAAGACAGTGAAACAAATAAAAAAAAAAATGCGAGTATGAAATCAGTACAACAATTCAACTATTACAAAAAGAAATTAATTTATCAAATATAGAATGAATAAATATACAGAGAAATATTATTAAGAAATAAATGTATTTTAATCTGTTTAAATAAGTTATTAAAATTTCAAACGTCTGCCTTTTCGTATGTTTGACTTGAATCAACATTTGAATCAAATAAAATTTTGATGTCAATCTACTTTCTAAGATTTAACTAAGCAAATTCGATGTCGCAAAAATGATTTTCTTAGATACTGTCACGACATTCTTTTGACTTTACAATATTGTTTAATTGTTTTTTACCAAAGGTGAATAGAAAGGAAAACACTTCGCTGACATAATATTTGAAGTTTTATATAATACGATAAAAAAAATATCTAAAAAGACTTGATAAAAGTGTTAGCTGGATTGGTTGGTGGGAAATGCAATATGTGTATACATTATATATAGACTTGTATATAACCTAAGAAAGGTGATCTACTTTCAAAACAGTGCTGTACAGTAGAACTGTAAAATCTGTTACTGCAATTTTTTATTGATAAAACATTCAAAGCATATAGTAAGTAAATCAAATCATCAAAAATATATTAAATAAATTGATAAAGGATTACAACAGACAGTGTTTATATTATAGTTAAACTGTGTTAAAAGAAAAGCCTCATAATATGAAGTTTGATTATTAATAACAGCTGTTAATAATGAATTAAGATATTTGAACATAATAACTATGATCAATTGGTATTATTTTCAAACAATCTTGGTATTTAAAGAAGTATTTAATTAATCCTCAAATAATTTCACTGGCAATTATTTTAAATTTATATTTTTACTTCATATTTGGAAACATTGACTAGGATAGTGTTGTACAAAATTTATTTATAAATGAATAATAAACTAATAACTATGAGTACAGTATCATTTTTTAAATAATTATTAATGTAATACAATCATACACTGATTGTTTAGTGTTTAATTGAACAATCAATTTTGAATTCTCATACAAATTAGCAGGTTTCAAATATTTTTAATTGGTACAAATCACTCAATTTTTAGTGGAATAAAACAACAATTACATTTAAAAAATAACGCACACCACATACAGGATGACAGATAGTGCGATTGATACAACTTTCCTTTGCGAAAATTTTTAGGTTAGATAATACGATTACATAAATTGTCGAATATGTAAACTTATTGAATTTATGAGAAACATAATTAATTTCTAATCGTCTTCTTTATTTTTTTATATATTCTTACATATTGTTATGTATATGATTTAAGAATCTGTTAATATGATTGCGAATTGGTCGAATTTAAATCGGCGCGGCTTTCAATTGGTTGAAAATCTGATAATTGCTCGAACGCAGCGTATAAAAGAACGTGTTATTCAAGGAAAAGTACCAGAAGTCTTGAAAGTTTCGCATTCGCATTTTTCAACTACTTGTTGCATACATAAGCACGTGAGTGATTTTATAATTTTTCTACAATTATAGGTAATTTTTTTTCTGGATTTTTTTTA
>NW_017100242.1:5126175-5128448 GCF_001263275.1 Habropoda laboriosa
AAATAAATAAATAATAAATATACAATAGAAATAATAGACGAACAATCATATTTCCAAGTGTATTTTATACCTAAAATATATGTGTCTTATGATAAATTTTTATTATGTCACTATACTATGTTTGAGGTTATCAGTAACTTTATCAGAATAATAAATGGAAACTTCTTAGAAATCCCCCCTGCAGAGTTCAGAGATGAATAAGTACACATTTGTGAAATAGTAATGTACTATATTAATAAATTATACTTTGCTTTTGTATAATATAAATTTTAATTCATCTATGTATTATTACTGAATAAACTAGACAATAACAAAATTAAAAAATATCCTTTATTTAGAATATGACTGAAATAATTTATAAGAATGTCTGGGAAATAGACTCAGAACTTTTTAAATTAATGAAAAAAGAGAAGAAGAGACAAGAGTCTGGTCTTGAAATGATTGCCAGTGAGAATTTTACATCTCTTAGCGTACTGCAATGCTTAAGTTCTTGTCTTCATAACAAATATAGTGAAGGATTGCCTGGCAAAAGGTATGTTGTTTATAATGTCATCATTATCCATTAAATATTTGTGCCATTATCATTATCATTTATATAATTATTATCTGTTAAAATATTTTTTCTTTATACTTAGATATTATGGAGGAAATGAATATATTGATGAGATTGAATTATTGGCACAAAAACGTGCTTTAGAAGCATTTAATTTAAATCCAGAAGAATGGGGTTGTAATGTACAACCATATTCAGGAAGTCCAGCTAATTTTGCTGTTTATACTGGTTTAATTGAGCCACATGGTCGTATAATGGGATTAGATCTTCCAGATGGAGGGCATCTTACACATGGTAATTCAATTTTTTTGTCTGAATGTATAAAAATATTATAACCTGTGAAATTGTGAACTGTAAAGGTTTTGTTTTCTAGGTTTTTTTACTTCAACAAAAAAAGTTTCTGCAACATCAATATTTTTTGAATCAATGCCATATAAAGTTAATATTGAAACAGGTTTAATTGATTATGATAAGCTAGCTGAAGAAGCAAGATTGTTCAAGCCTAAAATTATTATAGCAGGTGTATCTTGTTATAGTAGATGTTTAAATTATAAGCGATTCAGAGAAATAGCAGATGAAAATAATTCATATTTATTTAGTGATATGGCACATATATCAGGATTAGTTGCTGCTGGATTAATTCCCAGTCCATTTGAATATAGTGATGTTGTATCTACTACAACTCATAAAACTTTGAGGTACTTGCTAATTTAATAGCATTAACTTAATATTAAATAGCTCTTCATGTTATTATAAAATGTAAATGTATTTTATTTCTTATCATTTTCAGAGGACCACGAGCTGGTGTTATCTTTTTCCGTAAAGGAGTTAGAAATATTGACCAAAATGGTCAAAAAGTTATGTATGATTTGGAAAATAGAATTAATCAAGCTGTATTTCCAGGTCTACAAGGTGGTCCTCACAATCATGCAATTGCAGGAATTGCTACAACAATGAAACAAGTTAAATTTCCAGAATTTGTTCAATATCAAAAACAAATTATAGCTAATGCAAAGAGACTATGTTCAGGGCTTCAAGAGCACAATTATAAAATCAGTACAGGTGGTACTGATGTTCATATGTTACTCGTAGATGTACGATCTGCAGGTACTACAGGAGCTAAAGCAGAAAAAATTTTGGAGAGTATTTCCATTGCTTGTAATAAAAATACTGTGCCTGGTGATAAAAGTGCATTGAATTGTAGTGGTATTAGACTTGGCACACCTGCATTAACAACTCGTGGTTTAGTTGAAAAAGATATTGATAAAGTTGTTGATTTTATACACAGAGGTATGTGTACATAAGTATTTGTTTTTCAAAATAATAGAGTTAAAAACAATATTAGAAAATGCATAACATTCTCCATACTTTTTAGGATTGTTACTTTCTAAAGAAGTATCTAAAATTTCTGGTCCTAAACTTGTTGATTTCAATAGAGTATTAAGTACTGATGTTGATGTAAAAGCAAAGGTTGCAGCTTTAAAGGAAGAAGTAGAAACTTTCTCTAGAAAATTTCCCATACCTGGTCTTGAAACATATTGATTGTGTTTTCGTTTTGCTCTACATCATACTTATACATTGCCTTCCCTATAAAAGATTTTTATAAAAAAAAAAAATTGCCTGTAAGGAACATAAATATATACATAAATAAATCTCCTATGAAATACGTGTTTATATACATACATAATATTTTTATAGATATAAATTATTTAGAAAATTT
>NW_017100242.1:5130510-5131252 GCF_001263275.1 Habropoda laboriosa
GTGTCAAATGTTCACTTGTAAGATACATATTAATATTAATATTTAAACTTCCGTTTTCTCTTATATTGTTGCACATAAAAAGAATTTATTATTTATAATTTAATTATTTGTCTAATCTTTGTTTAATGTTCTAAATGTTACTGGTATTAATCATCAACATTTAAGTATTTTCACCACTAATATTCGTTGCTTACCGTTTCTAAATAAAGAGTTAATTACATTGAATTATATTATCAATAAAAATTAATTCATTATTCATCTGTTATGTTGTTGAACATCTTATTAAGAGGCACGAGATACCTCTTTGTTTAGAGGTGTGTATTTCTATTTTGCAATCAAGTTTTATTAACGTGTTGGTGAGTGATATTCTTTCATTACATTTATAGACTTCGTTAGAATCATATATATTATTCTGCATTAATACATTACTACCAATCAGTACAACTTTAGCCACTCATTTAATTTTATAATTGATACAGAACTCCATGTATTCAGTTATGCTTAATAGAAATGGATTTAGTTAGGAACATAATTGCTGATCAGAATCAAGTAATCATATTTTCTATTTTAGTATTTTAATTTGACTAATGGGAGTTTTTAAAAAGGTGCAAACAATGTGCTTATTTATGTTGTATAGCTACATTTTAGAGATGAATCTGAAATAAGAAGTTTTCAATTTGTGAATAAAAAGAAATTTTCGTTTGCATGTTATTTTTCTTCAATTATTGCATTATGTATAATA
>NW_017100242.1:5131709-5135612 GCF_001263275.1 Habropoda laboriosa
TAATGATAGTGTGTCTAGTATATTATTTCAATATAAATTTTAGTGAATTGATCTCCCTATATTCATTTTTTACTGTTTCTTCTTTTCTCCCTTTTCTTAAATATTATATGTAAAGTCATACCAATATACTAATGTAAAAAGCAATAATATTACTTTTGTCAATACATTATATAGAAGGTGTATTTTTGAAAACAAATTTGATTTTTCTTTTTAAAGAAAGGAAATCAGCAGTACAAATTTAAGCTTTGCATAGTCATACAATATATGCTGTGTTCAAAAATTATGGAAAAATAAGCTGCTATACTTGAAATAAAAAGATATTTTTTTATGCCATATATGTATTTTTACAAGAATACATATATGCTGGTATATGCATACATTTATTATAAATCTATATCCTTCATCGTGTTTTTCCTATATTTTTCCGTTGAATACACAGCAATTGTACATTATTTTTATTAGTACTGAAAAATGTTTTATTACAGAATCATGGCCGTTTTATTTTCGTAACTAAATATGTATTCTATTTTTCGCTAAAATTTTAAACATATAGTTTACATTAGTATAGAGTTAGATAAATAAATATCTCACTTGTTACTATGACAATTACTTATTCATTTCATTCATTTAGTGTTTCAGCAACAAGTATTACCATTAAGCACTCTTTTTCTGCAGCTATAAGTGTATATGTCACGTTTATTTGTCACACGATTAAATTTATATAAAATAAATCTTCATGTCAGCAGTTACACTCAAATACACTTTTGTTTTGTATGATATATGTTACTAGTACAAGGATTTTATTCAAATTTCAAGTTTACCTTTAATCTTCACAGTAGTATTTATAAATAGGATTCTATGTGTATGATTTAAAAGTTCTGACAAAATTTTAACATATTAAATAATATTTCAAATATAGTATCAAAATAGACCTTGATAATGGAAGGAAAGCCATGTATGAAAAATCATTATTTTTCACAAATGTTTTTTTTCCATGCAGATTTACTTTGTGATAAATGAATTTTTGGGTACTGTTCGCAACTTACAACTTTGAAAAATTCCTCTAGGAATGCATCCCACATATTTTTATTTTAAATAAGTATCTGTACAAGTCATTTAAGAAAATTAATTTCAATATAGTATTTAATGATCTGACAGATCAGCACAATGTGTTTATTAGAAATATGTGGGACACCAATATACGTATACAGGGTGATTTAGAACTGTCGATCTGGGGAAGATAGGGGATGATAAAAGATACATTCTTTGTTTAATAAATATATGTCCAATTTCGCTTTATTTTGAAGTATTAAGGATTTAAAAATGTAGAAGATCCTCTACTATATTTACGAAAATATTATGACTTAAATTATCGTTGCTAAAATTTAAACGTAGAAACAACATGACATTATCTCCATGTCAAATGATATCCAATTTATTACTTGAAACTTCATTGATATTGCACAGAAGCATGAGCGATGACTCCTGCTTGCTTTCCTAAGCAGTCGATATGTGGCGAATTGCTCGTTGTCAACTGCCTGAAACCTACATCTTTAAAGCTATATTACTAAAAAAAAGCAAGTTTGGACATGTGTTTGTTAAATAAAAAGTGTTTTTTTTTTAGTCCCCTACCACCCCTTGTACGATTGACCTGCTGTTCTGAATCACCCTGTATATATACAAAAATTCATATTTACTTTCATCACATTGCACAGTGACGTGTACCTTTTAATCAGTCGAGCTCTTGTACTGTTTGTGAAGTTGAAGCGGTATTTCTTTGTTCATCATCTGAACCTTCATCTTCAACACCATTAAAAAAAGATTGTAGGAGTGAACCAAATAGGCCTTGATTACGAGGTCGCGGTGACGGAACGTTAAAAAATAATTGCCCTATTTTATCTAAGTACTGTCGATAACATGGATCTCTATTTAAGGATATTTGATACTGTTCACAAAGTATTGTGAACACTGCAAGTTTACCACTGAAAAATATAAATTGCAAAATATATATATTTCTGTAAATGAAGAAATTTTGTTCATTCAAGTAACAGCTAAAAATATTCCTTACCTGTCAATTGCTTTTAATAAAAAAAATAAAAAATTCAATAAAGGAAGAAGATATGGAGGGCCACTGCTTATGTTTGGATGTAGCAAGATATAAGAATTGAAAACCTCCTGTGCAGTTGCTTTATTTTGTAAACAGAGACATCTAAAAAAGTGGGGCAATAACATTTTATAAATATATTTTGTAAGTATTATGTAGGCATTTCAAATTTGTAAAATGTATATTTACTGTAAAACTGCTTGGGCTATGAAAAGATCTATTTCACTTGTGTAACCACCTCGCTCATGGAGCTCAACAAGCAGTGCAGCACATCCAGGACCATCTCTACTATGTATAAAGTGTTGTCTTGCCATTATATAATTATTTTCTAAAAAAATTTACAATATATTATTTCATTAATGATAAAATATTTTAAATGAATATTTTATTTAAACAAGTTACCTTTCCAAAATACCCGTGCTATCTTCTGATGCAAATCTGGATGACCTGTTTTATATTCTGTACCCTTTATACTCCATCGAAGAGCAGATTGTACAAATACATCTCTTTCAGGTAACAAAGGACTCATTATACGAAACAAGTTTGCAATTTTTTCAAAATAGTCTTCAGAAGGTTCTGTTCCTGATTGTGTTAAAACATTTATAAATAAAATCCCTAAGTCAGCTCCACTCACATGCTGTAACAAGTAATAATAAACAATAATAACATACTAATAGCCTTTATACATTAACAGTATGAATAGTTGTAAATGTTCTAAACATAATTAAATACTATATTTTATCATCAATTGATATAAAGAACAATCTTATTTATTGTCTTGAAATGTTCTAGATCTTTTCTCTTATGAGAATAAATTGTAATATATCATTGAAATTTTAATACACCAGTATAATGATATTAATAATAAAATGTAATTATAGATTGCTCGTGAAGGAATTTTATAAATAATATTTAAAAGTGTATATTATGAGATCATTTTGAATATACATACACTAATAATATCTTTATACATTTAATAAGAATAAAAATATCAGACTAAATTACATACCTGTTCGTGCTGTAATAAAAGAGTAGAACCATTATACAGTAATTCCAAAAGTTCCGAATACTTTTTCTGCCCAACATATCTGGAAATAGAGGTTAAGCAATCATATTAACGATAGTATAAAAACCATTCTTTGATGATGTTGATTAATTAAGTTATTAACTCACCTAAAATACAAAGTTCTATACATTTGATGTGCTTCATAATAATTTTCCGAATTTATGGATGCTTCTAATTTTGCTAAAACTCGCTGAATAGCGTGATTGTACCGCGAGGCCATGTTTACGCTCTTTGGAATATTTTTTTCTACTTTTGTAATTGGTACCACTGTTGTATAAGCAATTTAAATTTGAATTTTTTTTCGAAGTTAAAATTCAATATGTAGATGTATAAGGAAACATAAACATGTAATATTACAAATGCTAAGATAAGTGTAATAGCATGTAAGTACTGTATACATAATAAATTAATATGTATTGATTTTTCATAACACTTATCACTACCATTAATGGTAACGTAATGTGCGTGTGGATATTATATGTACATGAATATACAGTTTTAACACGGTATAACACAATTATTAAAGATAATAACTTCACTTTTAATCATACTAATTACATAAATAATTCATCTATCGTTAATGATTAAACGAATAAATATTATACATGCAATATAAGTATTCACAATTTTATAATACTTTTATAAATAAAGAATAATTTTACGTAAATAAACAAAACTATTTACTTTCAATGTGTTATTTATGTAAATAATATATTAATAAATAAATACAAAA
>NW_017100242.1:5135733-5175991 GCF_001263275.1 Habropoda laboriosa
ATAATATAAGTCTGGACAAATCAAAATCGTGTTACGCGCGTTTCGATTGATTCAATGCGAAACATTCGAAGACTGCTGGGGGTGATAACAATTGCAAAAAGTAATATTGATAAATGCGCAAAGTGGCGTCGCATAAGCGCTGGAATGCCGTAGGTGTATACATTCGTGGATACGCTAAAAATCGTGAAGGCAATGCGCCTCTGGCGGCCAGCCGTGCAAACAATCCTTGCGGAAATAATTATCGCGATTTATGTTATTTGCAAATGTGAAGAGAATCATTAATGAGGGTATGCCAGGTAGCGGCGATTAGGGTGATAAACGGGTCCTATAGTGTTCCCGGTTACACTTCGAGTGAGTGAAAGTCGTGCTCGGTACGGGGTGAGTGTCCAAAACGTTCATTCCCCCCGCTTTTAAAGGGGGGCGGTGGCTCGCATCAGTGTTTTTTTATCGTTTCTTTAGACGTCTTCATCCTGAAAATAACAATGGCCGGAGGCATGGAATATGCATGGATTTTTAAAATGCCAAGCTTGCTACCCTGGCAACCTACACACATTTTCCTGACCCTTTTTTATTACATGTGTCAATTACCATCGGTACGACTACTGTACATCTTAATTTTTTGAATATTAGTTTTGTACAAATTAATAATTCAAAATATACAGTTTTGTAAATTAATTTGCAAAATTCATCAGATTAAGATTAACGACGTTATTTCCATTAAAATTATGTTACCTCCTACGAAAATTGTTATTGTAAAATTACATTTATTAAGTTTAGAAATTTATTTTAATCTACTCTTACATTGAGGACATGCCTCCTAGTTTTTTAGTTGTGGAAGTTACAATTTTTTTTAAGATTTCTTAAATTAGATGGTTTTATTTGTACAGAATGGACTTGGCAGAAACTATGAAAAACATTGTTGCCAAAGGTATGCAAACAGAAATGGGTCCACCAGGTGGAGGATCTGGTTACCCTGGTACACCAAGTAGTGCTGGTTATGTTACTGAAAAAATGTATATGTTATTACAAGCCTATCTTCAAAACAAAGGTTGGAATCCAAGCATCGAGCTCCTGCAATGTTTTTCAGAATTCAAAGATGCATCAATGATCCCAAGTGCTGCTTACTTGCAGTAAGAATCCATGATATATATATACATATATTTGAAAGTTTTTATGAAGCATAATTCTTTATGTAAAACCTATAATACCTTTATTACATAGTTTATAATGTATAAATAGGATGATGGCATCAAGAATAGCTTTGGACTCTCAGGGAAGACTGGTTCTTAGAGAAAATGGAAAAATAATATTGCCCTATGAACATTTTGCAAATGCTGTGATGTTAAAGCATATGAATGGCCCTCATGGTCTACATTTGGGCTTAGAAGGCACAGTTAGAGCTGTGATGGAATCATACACTATTGGGCGAGAATGTTTTGGTATGGAAAAAGAATTTATAATAGAAGTGGTCCAAAACTGTCCAAATCCTGCTTGCCGTTATTACAAAAATCAACTTGAATTAACTCAAAAAATGGGACATATGGCACCAACTTATATTCAAGATAATGATACTACAGCTTCTATTTTACGTAGTAGTTTTCCTCATAATTCTGATTTTCAAGCAGTAAGCATCAGAGTTTTATATATATACATTTATCTTTATATTTATAGAAATCAATCATACTTTGTTTCTATGTTACAGACTTTAAGTAGTGCTAATCCAAATACTCACATGGGAGGAGGATCTACAACAGATTTGGCAGAGATAAGAGGTGCTGGGAACCAGATGAATCTTCAACGTCCGCCAAGCCGTCCATCATTGAATATTCCACATCGACCTGTGTCACAAGAAAAAAAAGTAGCCACTGGGAAGCAGCATTATGAATCCTTAGTATCTAATATTTCAATGTCTGATCATAAATTAACAGACTTCTTAAGAACAAATTTGGATAATTTGGACAATCTCGGCGGACTTGGTTTAGGAAACCTACAAGGAATAGGCAATGCAAATAAGGATTTATTAGCTTTACATAATGGAGCTTGGCCATTGGAAAATGAAAAAGGATCTCGATCATCTTCAAATTCAGAGGGTTAGTAGATTATATAGCACTTAAGTTATAAAAGTAAATTTATGTTAAGGTGAACCATAAAATAATGTGACAATCATTCATTTTTCAAGTCACTACCTTTGGTATTTCAAAATTATTTGCATTTCTTTGTGCATAAGGATAATTTTTTATAGATTTTTTTAAGTAATAACTATATCATTAATCATTTAATATGTAATTAATAAGCTATATTTTTCCAAATTTCATATGAAAACTGTATATCATATTATTATGCTATATCAACACTGTCATTTGTATTAAAAAAGTATAAGTATCATTTTACATGACCTTAATATCAAATTTGACTGGGTATCAAACTTGTGAATTTGAATTAGATTTTTACTATATTTTGTACCACCCTTTAGAATCAAGCATATTTTTACACACTTAAAAAACTAATGAGATATTTCGTATGTTAATTTTACGAGACATATCTCGAATAATGATTTACCTTTCTTATTTTGTAGGTGGACAAGAGAAAATAGTGAGGGCTTTTGCAGAAGTCATGAAGAATATGGCAAGAATGAAAGCTTGTGTACGTCCTGCAATGTGCAAACCATATGGAAAACAATCTGAAGCTTTGCAAAAAAGTAATGAAATATATAGTTTATCATGGTCTATCTTTTAATATTGTATTTCCATTATGTTTACATATAAATTTTTGTTATAAGCTAACTACATTTTGCACAATATTATATTGATGTGTGAGATTATTAAACATTAAATGCTGCTTTTATTATTATATTTTTCATATATATATTTTGTGTTCATTTTATTATTACAGCACTGGTGGACACGATACAACTTGTACAGTCACTCAGAAGTTTCTTGCCACCTCCGCATATTCCTGTTTCAAGCTGGAAAAATGAAGATAAACATCGATTAGATCATACGGGTACTACTTATCTCCCATCATTGTAAGTATCTCTTATGGTTTATATTTTAAGTATACCCTCGTTACATGACTAGAGATATCAAATAAAGAGTTATAATTTTTATGCAGAAAGACTGGAGGTTTAGAAGAGTTATGCGAACAACGCAAGCTAGACTAAACAATGTCTTCGCTTTTTAAGCGTCAGACCAAGTTTCGTCTTTGCGCTCTATGATGTTCTAGTCATGTGGTGTTTATGGGTTAGATGGGTGTTTTGTATTTAGACAACCCGAAGGATTGCTCAAATGTTGTTGGCGTTTAGGACTTCAAAATACTAAGAGACAAAACGAGTCATGCGTGGACTGTGATAAACGTGGGTAGTGAAAAAAATTTATATATAGTCAATCGAAACTCACACCGTTATTTCAAATTCAAATTAGCTTTATTTTGTTGGTAAGTTTTCTTCAAATTTTTATGATCTGCCTATGGAGCTTACTTAGCTATGGAGAGTAAGATAATTTTGAATCGTCTATCCCGTCATAAAGTATATACATATGTATATTGTGAATATGTGTTATGAAACAGCATTTACCCTTTATTGTTGTACATTGATTTAATAGCTCACCATTTGTGTTCATTGATTGCCTAATTAACATTACATTATAAAGATTCTTTGTTTTATATAAGTAAATCTTATATATGCATTGAAAATTGAAACAAAGTATAAAGACTAAAGATTTGATAAGCAGATATTGTTATAAATACTCTAAGTATTATTTAATATTTAAATGTGCTTTTGAATATTTATTGTATGATTATGGAATATTGTTTTGATTTAAACGATTGAAATCATGACAAAGTTCTTTAGTTAAAATAAATATTCAATTTGTCTATATATTTTTTCTTAAAAATTGTATTCTGTAAATTATTGTTTATTTATAGAAGTAGATCAAACATATACTGTTGTTATGTCTAGTATTATTGTCTGACAAGTTGATGTTAAAACTTACAATAATTTATAAGCTCCATGGGCAGTAAGATGCGGTGTGCACGTAAAAAAAATCATTGGTCAATTCATAGATATTTTTTGAAAAATGAATCATTTTGTGTTTCTATATACAAATAAAAAAATGAAAAGAAAGTTACATTGTTAGAAAATTTTCGAAGCGTGATTCGCACTGATGCTCAAAATTTTCTCCCTGTGCACTGATATTACTTACAAACGGTATTACCTCTGCGTACCGCGATGTGCGTGATAAATCGAGAAAAAGAAGAAAAAATATTATGCGTTATCTCAATCGAAGTCCTTCGATGAAATGCATTTTATTTTGGTTGTAGAAGTAAAGTTTTAAACTGAATTGTTATACGCATATCTGCGATGGTAAAATGTTTCCTTCTTGCTCGATAATATCAAAATATGAACTATATGTTTCTGAATATAAACAATAAATTTGTGTATTGAATGTGTGGGAAATGGATAAATGTGTGAATCTTGTTTGTACGCAGGTTCGATGAATGTAAAGTTTCGGCTATCAAATAGCAAAATTTTATATGAAAGTGTGCGAATGTGTAATTCTGTTTAGATATCTTTCTATAAATGTGTCTGTTATAAAACGCATGTACATTTATTTATAATGTCTGCAGGAAATATGTCGATCGATTGTTAGCAGGACTCAGATTTCTGTGATGTCACAGTTTACACCTGTGCGTATACTATTTAGTGGAAAAAAATCATTTTATTTTAATTCATCCCTACAAATTTGAGTATTTTCTATTATACAGGATAAGATAATTTAATTCCTTTCAAATATATTCATTATTTTTTGGGTTTATTAAGAGAATGTTGTCTACTGTATGATATAGTATTAAAGATACATAATATGATAAAATTTGTTATTATTAATGGAAAAGTAGTTACTTAAGTAACTTAAATTTCATTTCTTTTACAAGTTATTTCAATGGACAATTAGTACATTCATTTATTATATGCTCATTACAATTCATGGATATTACATAAATACCGATTATTACATAAGCAAATAAAAGTGTGATATTCCACAAAAAGCAATTTCTGGTAGATACAGTTATTGGCTAATTTGGTCATTTGGAGAGTACTTTGAATATGAAGTAAATTCGGGACGTCCCTAGATTTCTAAAAGAAATATAATGTATGTTGGACATTTTCAGGTTACTTATAATTTCTTTAAATTATGTTTCAATGGTTTGCTGCATGTACAGACTTTGGGACTGCAAGGATCACTACACACATAAGCTGTGTAGTGACAGATATATTTTATTTCCATAGTTTTTATGAAAATTATCAAACAATTTGATTTGGTATATCTCATTTTATGTACCTGTTATGTGTGTAGATACATAGCAGCATAAGGATAACATGAAAAGGTAAAATGTTAAATTATTTACCTTTATTTTATTTTATATTTTCTTCTCTGTATTTCAAACTCATTTTTGTTCATTATTCCTATATATGGAATATTAAAATGGTAACATGAATCGGAAAACTGCAATCTGATAATGAAGTTTAGTAAAACTTACAGTCAAACTAAACTTTGCAGTATGTTGACAACATCGTTAGACGCAAATCGATTTTATGGCTTCTGATGATCTGACTATGCTTGAGATTAGCACACAAAGCAGGAATAGACCGTGTTTTCTGTTATGAATTATCCAAATTTGGCACACAGAATGTTATAAATTGTGCGACGCATGCAATCTGAAATATCACCGAAATTTACGTCCTGTATATCTCATGTTTTTTGTTAATCAATATAATATTAAAATAAGGCTGCTGCAATATCATTTAAGTAATTTTCGACGATTTACCTGTTACACACCAAAGTATATTTGCAACAACAACTAAATGGACTTATTTCTTCAAGTAGTTATTGCGAAACGTAACACAAACGTATCGCCCGTTTGTCTTACTGTCGGAAGCGTCGACGTTTACTAAGCATATCCATGATTAAGTCGTTACGTATATGCCAAATAAAAAAGAAAAAAAGGAAGAGGGAGCACGGAAACTAAGTCTGATGATAAAAGGTACAAAAAGCTGAGTCTTGAGACAAATTAAACGTTTTAAGTGTGTGCGAGTTTGGGTCGCGGCCGTGTGAACTGTTTGTTCGGAATCCAGTTTACCAGTTTTATCGCTCTCGCGCCATATTTAATATCAATAGGAACCGTGTACAAGTTTTCTGCACCTTCTGACTTTGACAGTAAGATCGTTGTAAGATGCGCACTATCGTTGTTCATTTATTAATTAATTATAAATGAACAATCGATCACGATGATGAATTATAATACACCAATGCTACAGCTGTATTTGCACATTAAGCTCGTTGTCGCTTGCCAGTATTGCTCTTCTGTATTCTTGCATAATTCTAACTGATGAACAGCAATCATTAAAGTTTTTACAAGTGTGACTTGCCTGTGTAACATTTCCGTTCGTGACCAGCCTGCTGTTCGAGCACATCGCCGCGTTTATGCCCAGATGGCTCTGCATTCGTCCACTCGGATGCAAAGTATTGAGAGTTATCCTAAAAGTTTCTAGTGTATGAGACTTTAGATACGTTTCTTATTGAAAATTCACAGGATTGAGTACTAACGGGCTGTGCCTCTAAAACGAACACCACGTCGTCGAGAAAGTAATACGCTTGGCCCAGATCCCCTTCGCAAAGGTAAGGCAGTTTACTCCATACGAGACATCTTAGGCTCAACGGTGCGAAAACTCTATCGACAAGGCTGGCAATTTGACCTTCTAGTCCGTTTCCTTTTACCGGCAGATACTCCGACGGTTTGTGGTCACCTCTTTCGCCGACCTCTACGTAAGGGCTGAATGGAAGCACTAGTGCTACGACTAGACGGCCACCTGATGCTAAAGACGACTTCAACCGTCGAAGTAGAGTATTTGGTCGATCACATCGGTCCAACAAGTTCAAACAGAGGATTACATTGAACGGCCCGTTTTCGTACCATTTCTCTACGTCGAGCACCCTGAAAAATAATAAATACATTTCTTCTCTGTTTCTTTACCTTTTCGAACAAGTATTTCATATATTGTCATATATGTACATATATTGTTGTCTGATGCTTGAAAAAGATGATGATAATATCCTGTTCTAATTCAAGTATACAACACATTACTAAATATCTTTTAGTAATATCTTTAGTCGTTCGGTCAAAAGTGAAAAGTAGATTTTGCGGGAATAAGTTAAAGTTGCATTTAAATTTTCGGTAATCTGTTCTACAATATATTTGTATAAATTCTAGGTAACCACGCGTTATTTTTATTTCAATAATTTTGTTTTTATTCTAGAACGTATATTTATTGTAAAACAATGGAAAACTTGCATATTAGATTTCTTTTTTGTTTGAATAATTCAAATATTAGAAATGCAGAGTTAATAAATTTATATTAATTCTTCTATACAATGTTTCGTTTTTATCGTCTATTATTCTTGTTAGTATAAAAATGTTGTTGTTTTTTTTTTACACGTTTCGTATTTATTTTATTCTCCTTTTTTCATATAAATGTGATTCTTGTCGATTAAGATTATTTGAAAAGTAATTTTTTTATATGCCCAAATTTAATTTTCGGCAGAGACGTTTTTGCTCAGCATTTAAATGTTATCAATTAACTTATTATTATTTCTGCAAGACTGTTTCAAAATTCCCGCTATTTATGGCAAGTATATATTTTTAAACAGACCAGCGACAAACAAGAAGAAATGTCATTTCAATTTTGTCACTTTAATTTTTCAAAACCTATTAAACCGTTACCCATTAATTCTCTAATATTGTATAAACACGGAAATATATCTATCGAATTCCCAATACTTGAAAAAAAAAAGTATCATACGTCTCATATTATGCCACACCCTGGACACTCTTTTACGCATCAAAATCAAAGTTGCTCTATAGAGTCTAGTCTACGACGACATTTTTCATCTAATTACTATCATAGCTTGGAGTTAACACGTACTTCTTTTGCTATTTTCTCCGTGAGTGTCTTCGTTCGCGCCTAAGTTCAACGGAGAGGGTTCTAAACTCGTCTGGAAAAGAGCAAATAGATTTCTATAAAGCGTTACAGGTACATCGCACTCTACGGGCACTTATTTAAAATTAGAACTGTCTCAAATACAACCGTATCGACGCGAGATAGGCTGGATGTAAAACCACCGTAAAGTTTCTACGTACTACGTAAACTTGGTCGACTATCATCGACAATACGTTGCGTCGTTAGACGTTCTTCAACTCTCTCGGTTAAACGTTGAATTAAGCGAGCACGTGTTTCATTTAAAAAGAAAAATCACGAGAAACTTTGAGAATTGATCTTCTTTACGGGAAGTACATGTGTTTGTTCAAATGTGAACGATACGCGAGAGATGCTCCCCTATCTACATATGTGGATTGCGAAAACTCATCGTAAGATTTGTATGTTCCACGTTACAGAAATGATTTCGCGTACACGCGAAGTACTGCTTTATTTTATTATGCAGAATATGTTTGCCCGAATAGAACGGAGATCAGTGATTTTTCGAGTTAAGATAAACTTCTGTGACTTATTATAAATTTTTTATCGATACACTAAGAATCGTGAACAGTTAAACTTTGAACGTTACATTTTATCATATTTTTACGAAATAGTTGCAAATGTTTGAATTATCAAAATTTAGCTCGTTTATCGGAACGTTTAAAAAAGATGTTCGTAAAAAAGGACGAAAATTCTATCGTACATTGTACGTTTATTTTAATGATTTCATTTTTGTTTTCACATTGAGAACGTAGTGCGTAATAAGTAAAAGTATAAAAAATTGGAAAAATTTCTATCAAAAGAATTTGAATCTAAGAGAAAAATTTCTGTTAAAGAGTTACAGGTTAACACCTTTTAATTTGATACCCTTCTGCTTTCACCCTGGGGGATGCAAATTGAACGAAAGATTAAACGTGACTTACGTGAATTTCCTTTTTGCCAAGGCCCATCTCATCGGTGCTGATATGTCTGTAGCATAAACTTTTTCAAACAGGTGGGCTATATGAGCGGTGGTGGCGCCATCTCCTGCTCCTAAATCTATCAAGGAACGCCACGGCCCTGAAAAACCGCTCGCGTCCATCAGCTTTTGAAACTGTTCGCAGGAAAAGACGTGCATAGAACCACGGCCAAGCAGCCTGTAACAATTATACCATTTCACTGAGATTCGCACACTTGCAACGTGCAGATTCCTTTTATTTTACGATAATTACATTTTATAGGACACGTTACAATTTCTTTTCTTTACCTACGAAAATTGAATTTACATGGTGCAAAAAAATAGATATGATAACAGGTGTCAAGGAATTATAGGATTAAGCAATGTAAGAGAAAGTAGGGTAAAATCGGATATCACTATTATTCTGTGATAAAAGCTGTGATATGTGGTCACAAAACAAGAACATCCTCAGAGGAGGATCTTAACCCTCCGTAGGCAATCTGAAAAAATTTTGAACATTTCACTTAACGAACAATTGTATAGTGCAGTAGAGACTTTGATAAGTACATCAGAATTTTTTCAGATTTTTTGAAAGTTTAAAACAATAAAGAAATTAGACTTGGACATTAACTACTATCCAATTTACCTACGGACGGTTAATTAAGCCTGTATATTCTGCAATGAACTTTACGTTCGTTTAAAATCGAACAAGGGTTGGATCCAGTGTATCGTACGCCGAGGGTGGGTCAATTTTTGAACGCAGAATTTTGATCGTGAATTCAGTTACCCTTGGCGTTATAAAAAACAAAAAAAAAAAAAAGAAGCGACGGTGATCCTGTGATCCCCTTCTTCGTGGATCCACCTTAGATCCCTCTCTCCGGCTTTCACTGCTCGACCATAGCCAGTGCCATCAATTAACGAGTACCTCCTGGTCTCTATTGAATAATAAATAAAAATAAAAAAAGAAACGTACGAAGCGAAAGAAGAAGATGGAAAAGGAGAATAGAAGGAGGTGGAAGATATAGGGATCAGAAGGAGGTGTAGAAGAAGAGAATGAAGAGCAGGGGAAGGAACACGGAGACCAGGTTGCCGCATTTTTCGTAGCATCTTTCTGTTTCTCTACTTTCTTCCTTGTTCTTTCTATAGACTGTTCACGATTCTTCTTCTCTCTCTCTTTCGACTCGTTTCTTCCCTTCCATTCGTCTTTTCCTGCTCACACCGTCTCGCTTTGGTTTCCCGCTTCTCTGTCTCTCTTGCAGCGGTCTGTTTACTCTGACGTACCTTTGGGCTTGTTTCCATTGTCAGTCTCCACTACCAATGGTCGCGTATAATCTGTACATGGGTCTGCTTGTTGTACGCCAGAGACGACCGAAGCGGAGAAAAATGAAAGAAATGGAAAGGGAAGAGAGGCGCACATGAAGGAGAAGGGTTGGGGGTAGGGGGGGACGGGTAAGATACACATACGATATACACGCGTGCGGCACACAAATCAGGCTTGCAGATCGTAGCGGTTTCATCGGTGGCGCGAGCGACAATTAATTCACCGCTTTTGCTCTCGGCTCCTCTTCTTGAACCCCATTGTGTGTACGTACTCGTTTAACCCCCTTCCTGCGCGACCCAATGTTTCTCCCCTTGGAGAATCGTTCGGGGCCTATCGGTGGTTCGAACGTCGTCTTGTTTTATCAAGCGGTTCCGATCCCTTCGGCCTTTTTGCCTTCCACGACTTCGTCGAGAGCCCCTTACCTTCTGAAGCTGCGTCTTTAATTTCGACCCTGGCGTCACGCAGTCTAGAGAAGTCCGATGCGCGCGCTGCTACAGCGTTGCCAGCTTTAAAAAGCCGATTCTGCGCGATCTCTCGAGCGTTCCGTTAATTTTGAATCGAACCGTTACTTGTCTCGATGATACAGTGTCGTTAATTAACGTTTCTACCGACGGTGACATATTTTTCTATTGGAACGGGAAAACGAACGATCTGCGTTATGTGAGTCGGAAACGTGCGATACATATGTTGATTATATCAATAAACAAATTTTAGAATAAAAACCGGTAGTTACGGGACAACTTTCAATTTTAAGTGTTTGCAATGTATTAAAGTTCTACCGTATGGATAGTGCTAGTATTATGACACAGCCGTGAGCAAGATGATTTTTTTTTATGTAAAATCTCATGTGGTTTGTGAGTAACTTGTACCGTGATGGATGACGCAATATTAACAGAGCTGGTTCGCATCGATGTGTGGACAATTGAACGTTGCTGTTCCTGTTAAGTGGGTGACAGCCTTAAGGGTCCTTTTCCAGCGGTTCAAACGATTATTTCCAATTTAAGCCACCAATTCGGTTCGGATAGTGGTTCAATTTTTGCCCGCCGACAAACAGCGCTGGTTAACTTGACTACGGCCTCGGTTTTTATCGGTGGGGGCCTCTCGCGGTTGCTCGTAAAATACCTCGAAGGGCGAGCGCGTAGTGTTAAAGAGGCGCTCGGAGGACCGTTTACCTAATAATAGCAATAATATGTAAATGCGATGCGTATCGCGCCGCCATCTAAAGAATTCACCCCGCTTTCGGGCCTATTGTTTGCAAATCCCCGTTTCAGCCGTGCTGCTCTTTGCTGGATTGCTGCGAAGCTTTCGATACACCTATTCCTTTCTCTTTTTCTGCGCTGTTATCTGTGATCTGTCCCTCTTCCTTCTACCGATACCGGGCATGCAAATAATCGAAGGTAAAGCTAGCATTACAGGAACACACCTAACGACATCAACGCGAGATGTATCTCGTATCTTTATTTCCTTGTATGAATCTGGTACTTGCCATTGAAGAACTGTAGACGGTGTATTCTATTCTATTTTTTTTTCCTTATTTACAAGTGAGAAGTTTTGTGCATACTGTCGACATCTACACTATACGGAGGGTGTCTCACACGACACCGAAAGTCGTTTGTTCATTGAAGAATGAAGGTTAGTTTTTACTATCGATTTTTATATCGATATAAGACTTTTTACTATCGTTTTTTTTTTGTACATACAGTTATTTATATTTGAAGAATTTTCACTATTTTTTTAAAATGAAAATCAAAATTAACCGAATTGAAAGTTATTCAGTACTGTCTCTACTGGTTGACATGATTCCGGCCGATCTACTTATCCGAAACGAAAAAGCGATAAAGATTCTTGATTAGTATGAATGTGGGTATAGTGTGAGCCAAGATAAAAGAAAAATATTGTAAGTTAACAAAATGGGGGCACTTTGAAGTGTGAATATCGATTTTTTCCTTCATTTTTCCTGTTTTGTGGGTTATAAAATTGAGGAAAAATAGGAATTTTTTTGGTTTTCCTGGTTCTTGCGATAACGGCACATCTACTGAACGTGCATGAAAAATTTCGAGTCAATCAGTCAACTAGAACTTGAGATATTATGTCGGTCAGTTCATAAAATATGGATTCGAGAAAAACGCGTTTAAAGATTTTCATGTCAGTTAAGTGAAAATGGATGTCATATAAAGAATATATAGCATTCTATCTGAAAAATTGAAGGTCACTTCGATATCTCATAAAATGTAAGGAATAAAAAAATTAAAATGCCTCCATTCGACGAGCTTTTGATAAAATCAATAAATAACGAATTATTTCAGGTGGTAGTTCTTATTGACTCATTCTGTATATCCGGTTTTAAAGCGAAGCAAGACTGGATTCAGCTTGAATCAATCGTTTTAAAAGATAAATCTATGCGATACAATTACAATTTTATCGAATTTCGTCACGATAGAGATTCCTCGCGTTCCAAACGCCATTACATATGTATGCATTCACGTCGTTTTACTTTCGGGACTGGTACAACTCTGTAATACAATGTGGAACTTCTCAAAGTACGCTCTGAATGGATTAATGAACCGAGTGACATGGGATCTGATTGGAGCAACACTTCACAAATTCGTCCAGTCATCCTTACCTTTGTTTGTCGTTCTGAACGAGTAACGCGCTATTCTAACCTTTCTCCTCCTTTCTTATTTTATTTTTTTTTATCCTCTCTTCCTCCTGTTCGTTCATTTCTTTTGAAATAGTGTTCTTTAGATTACGTTTTTTCTGGATTAATTTTATATTTGACTTAATTAGGCTGTTTTGTGTAGGTGTTAGTGGTATACTAACAAATCGCCATTGACGATACTTTAACTTTAATTAATTTTCACTAATTTACAAAATTGCTATTTATATTACGTTATATTAATTATCGAACGATCGCAAACGAAATATATAGGATTTATGAAAATTACGAATTACCACCCTGTTTTGCATGACATTGGATGTAAAAATGGTTTCCAATTGTGCATTTACTAATTACAAAAGTAAATGCAGAAAGACAACGAAGAACTGTCAAGTTATCCTGAAAACTTCTCGATTTCATGCAATAGTCAATTCCACCGGTATTACTTTCCTCAGATGTACTCAATCAATGTCTGCCAGACTGAAAAATGTATTTCGAATTGGTGAGAAGTAAACGATCACGGCACCGTGAAAAATCTTACTCCGCCAACTTTTCTTCCAAGCATCTTTTCACATTTTTGTCTAAAATGATACAAAAGTACAGTCAATTTTAAGCAGACCACTGTGATGGAACAGAACGAGAAAGGAAGGAGGCACGATGAAAAAAGTGTCTCGAGACTATGCGAAAGAAAGTGGACAAGGAAGAACCCGAGGGTCTTTCGTTTCGATATCATCGTTCCTCATACTTCCTTCAGTTTCTTCCCTTTTTTCCCCCCTTCTTCTTTTTCTTCTACCACGATTATACAATCGACGCTCTAGGTTCCACACGTAGGTAACGCTATGAGGAGGATGCGATACGTGCACAACCAAAGAAAACGACATGTTCAACACAGCATGCGCGCAGCTAGAGTGCATGTATGCGACGACAATGTAAACGGCGTTCGGATTCGTTCGGTCGTTTCCGTTCGCCCTCGTACGCTCGATCGTGGTGGTGGGGACGAGTTATTTCATCGGAACATAAGTTCGACGGAGTAGGGACGACGGTACGGTGGGGGGAAAACGTGTAAGTAAGAAAAAGACGGAGATAAAGAACGAGAAAAGGAAGCGAAGATGGTGCCCTACAAAGGAACACGGGAGAAGTGAAAATGGAGGAGACAGGGAGAAATCTAGCATCTATTTAGCATTCTCCCTACCGTGGCGGTGGTGTCTCGTTAGTTGGCTTTCCTCTCCCTCTCTTTCTCCTCGGTTCTCTCAGTTTGTAACGCGGGTGTGAGAGATAAGTTGGACGACGGGGGATGTGAGAAGGTACCGGAGAGAGTGGAAGGAAGAGAGAAGCGAAAAGAAGAGAAGAGGGGAAGGCAGACGTAGCTCGGAGCTAGGGATGCTGGGTAGGCGTGGACCGTAGACCACCCCTGTACACGGGGACTAGAGGGGAGGCCACGCCAGCCGCGCTGTTAGTAGCGGCGGCGGTTGGAAGACGGAGAGGGAGGGTGGATAGGAGTATCCGCGGACAATAATTACTATTATACACGTCGGAGTTTTGCAAATGCTGTCCTCCGTTGGGAAAGAACAAGGAAACTGGAAAGGCAGCTGGGTGGATGGCTGGTGAGCATGGTTGCCCATTATTTCGTTCAGCTTCGCCTACGAGTTAAGCAGGGTAAGGGTTCCTCTCGCGGGAGGGGGAGTGTGGAGGGATTCTTACACGGGATCGTTATACGAGTCTCTCTTTCGCATACTCTGTTTTTCTTTTGCTCTGTCCTCCCCCTCCTCCTCCTCCCACTCTCATACACTATTCGACTTCCTTGTTCTCCACCCATTTCGTATTTCCCTTTATCCCACCTCCTCCTTCTCTTTGCCAGTCTCCGAAGCTCGTTTCACCCCTTGGAAATATTATTCGTCCTTTTCTTTTGATCTTTCAACGCTTGTGTCGGCGCACGTTGTGACTGAGAAACAGCGTCGGAAAATGTAGTATATGCACGCACGCACGCGCGCTTCTTCGAGACGTGGATCACATGTCGCATATCCCGTTCGAACCAATTCGACCCATTCTCGGAGTCATCCACCCTCCTCTCTCCCCCGCCCCTCGGAGCCGCATATCGCGACATTTTTACAAGAGAGACGCGAGATAAGAAATCGCAATGTTTGTCCTGTACGTTTCTTCTCGCGTGAATTTTTCGGAAAGTTTCGATGCTCCTTTGTTTCGTAGCGGTAAGGTCTGATTTGTCGACGGGAACATGCACTCTAGAGAATTTTCAATTTTCAGTCTTATTGGAGGAATGCGAAGAAAAAAATTTTTACGTTGGGGAAAATGACATTTTTTTTTGTTTTTTTAAATATAAATTATGTTTTATTTAAATTTTCTGGATGTAACGTTGAAATTTTATCATTTACAATTTTGCGTAATTCCTTTTTTTCTACGGTAAAATGTTACGATATTCTGTAGCATAATTGGTGTAATTGTGGAGTAGAAGTGTAATAGGTTTGTAACGATATAACGCGTTAGTTTTTGTCGTTTTTCCGGAAGTTTTGAGAATATCGTCTGATTTTCAGCAAGATTGTCGCAGGAGAATATAAGAGCACGAAGTGGACTATTCACGAGGGAAATATACGCTTTTATAACTCGTTTCTACTCGACGCCAGCTACAGTAAAATCCCCTCTTCCTTAGAGACATTTCTGAATTTTAGACGCTTTAAACACTGTGATTCGTGTACGATCCCCGGGAGTTGATGCCTCATAAAAGATGGAAAATGACAAGCGTTGTCTTAATTCCAAGCATTGTCATGTTCAAATCAACCACTTGACATTAGGAGAATAACATTATTCATAGCAAAAAAAAATCACAAAAAGAATACACTGTTTTTTATCGTACAAGTTAATTTAATTTTTTCATTAACCAAAGAAATGTAAAATTAGTAGTATTCCCATATTATTTGTAACGAGATAGACTGTACTCGATGAATATTTCAAATGTCCAATTTACAATTTATCTCCTTGTTTAATTAAAGAAATTATGTTTAACTAATTTTGGTTGACGCTTTCGAGTATAAGCCGTGTAGTTTCGGAAATGTACTTCGACGTTCATTTCCGAGATTTAAGACATTTAAACGAAAGGTTCGTTTCAAAGAATAGGGCGAAAATTAAGAATAATAAGAAATCGAAACATAATTACTAAAATCTTTCAATTTTCTTAATAGCCTTTTAAAACATTCGAAGATACGTTTAATCGTATCGTCTGCGGTTTTTTATAATATTCTAAGACGTGTTCCCGCTTTTTCTCGGAAAAGCGTTTCCAACGATCGAATAACGCAAAATAATGTTTGAAAATGTCTTTCCTTCAAGCTGAGCTTTCTTCGATCGCTCTATGTAAGGTCAATGTATCTTTCCCCCACCGGAGCCTTCCATTCTATCGACTGTAAGGTATACATATAATAAGTTACGTTTCTTTTTCCAAGTGCAAGTTCTTCCCGAGCGGGTTCGATGTACATATGTAATAAGCGTACTAGTCTTTTCTCTCATGTAATTCCTCCGATCGAGCACGATACGCGGAAAAATTGAATACCTTTATTGCAATTTTATATGCGCGTGGCGCATACGAGGTTAGAAACTTGCGGACGTCTTTTATTTATGGTTTAAAAAGTGGGGAAAACTAAGTAGACTAAAATTAGATAACATAAATAAAATGTTTTCAAATCTGATAATCGAATTTGTTGCACCTGTATATCAACCTATGTTGATTAAAGGGTTAAATACTGTGCTGAGTTGGAAGGGTTAAAGGTGTTCGTTTGTGATGCCGTGCGACGACGACTCTCGGTCGAGTGCGATAGGTTAGGAGAGAGGAGCGCTAGTGGCGCTGCCGTTCGGATGCGGTGGCATATATTACGTGGGTATGCATACACACGAAGAGACAGGCCAGTCGGCTAAGCGGCGAGTCTAAGAGTTGTGCACGTTTCCATCGTACACGTGAAAGTGCTCTCTCTGCTCGCTATCGTGCTACAGATCGGCAAAGAAAAGGTGAGGCTTGTGACGTCATCGTCTGTTCAAATGAGCGGAAAATAGGCGGTCAGGCTATCCCCACTACTTTTTGTTAGACTGCCGCCGCTTGAGGGGAAGTTGCGGTGTAGATAAATGGTTTAGACAAATGGTTTTCAATCAACTGTCGATAATAAAAGAACGGGAAACATTAAAGATTGCATCGATCATTGTTTGAAAAATGTTGCGTGGCAATTATCGAACGTAAGGAAGACTTGGCTAGTTAACGCGTTCGCTGTCAGCGACGCAGCGTATGTGGACCGGAATGTATTGCCCAGTGTGCTGTTGATTTTCTGGTGTCAGACTAGAGAATAGACATCGAGGAAAATAGATAAAACTATAGTGGTGCGTCAAGCAGTAACGGTTAAGACCCGACGCTTAACAAGGATACTAATATTAAAACTTTCAATTTCTCTAATTTTCATCTTATCTTTATAAAAATAGTACTAATGAATTGGCGAGATTTTCCCGAAAAAAATGAGTCCAAACACGACATAAATCAAAGTAGTTCTACGAATCATCCAATTAAATACCCTAAATTTTCATGGATGCTTCAGAAGTGATTACCGTCAAGGCTATTCCGATTTATGTCGTGTTTGAGCTCATTTTCATCGGGAGAACCTCACCAATTCACTGGCACTATCTTTATAAAGATAGAATAAAAATGATAAAAATGACTCACTGATGGATTACTCACTGAGCGCTCGAAATTATCACTCCGGTCTATTATCGACTGCTCGCGCGAGGCTCGATCGTTGCTTATTGTTTAGAGAAGAGCAAGTGCGATAGCCTTATTCCATCGTGATTGGCTGACTATCAGCGAAGACGTAAGGGTAAGAGTGCGACAGCCTTACTCCATCGCTATTGGCTGATTAACAGCAAGACGTCACAATTCCTCCCGCATCTCTCCCACTTCTAGACCCTAAGTCCCGCCTGAAATCTCATCTTTGCTTCGCCGATCTGTACGTATAGGATCGGAGGCTCGTTCTCGCGTGTTCGTAAGGTGAATCCTCATGGTAGCGACGAGAGATCGCTCGCTCGCTCGCGCGCGCGCGCGTGGACGACGGCGGCCAGTTTTTATCTGAACGCTAAAGGCAGCTTTGATTGGCCAGCTGGCTAACTTCATATCGTTCGATTTATGCGGACGTGCGACTCTGTAGACGACACCCGTGCATATGTAATTCGCAGGGTTGTATCGAGACACTCTATTCCTACGCGACTATAGGCCCTTCACTCTCACTGTTACCTTGCCTCTCGTGAAAATACCGGTTTACACTGATATATACGGGGAAGATGCGTTCGTCATGCCTGTACTGCCGATACCAACACGCTGTCACAAAGAGACACTTTTGTTTTTCTCTTTTACTTCTTTCTTCTCCTCGCCACGCCAATCTGTTTATTTTCGTATCGGGCAGATCGTTCAGGAACGATTCGATACGCTCGGCGATGTGTTGGTAGATCGACGGTAAATACGAGGTGTGCTCGAAAAAAGGATATTTACTTATTGTAAAATAAATCGAAAGGGAGAAATAATTGTTTTTCTTAATACGCTAGATTTTTTCCATTCCAAGATGCACACCTTTTATGTTGTTAATTTTTGTCTGCGTAACGAGACATCGAGATCGACGAGAAATGAACGGAGCACACGCGCTTTGCTGTTTCAGGGCTGTAGCTTCCTCATTGCGCATGCGCCTTCGGCGACAGGATTAATGACTAATTAACACAGCGCAAACGCAGTGCTGCACCAATGAGGACACTTCGACGATTGAAAACGCCCATTCTTGGGTTATGTTTGCACGTTAATTACAGCGCTCGAAAATATACAAATTCAGTTTCGATATTTCTTCTTCGAACACGCTACACAAATTTATCAAATACATTTCTACAGATTGTAAATTAAACCTAGGGAAAATAGGTAAAAAGAAAATTTTGTTGTTTTTGATGTGCACGAACATCGAACCAAAATAAGAAGCGACGTTACTTACGAGATGACCTGATAGATACTGAGTTAATTCCTGAACTGTTTTTTTACAAATATTCAAGTTACATTTTTCGTATCATTTATAACCTCAATTTATCTAGAAAAATGTATCAATCGAAATAATACCTTCGCATTTCTATTCGACGAGAGAACAAACAACGAGTAATAAAATGGATTTCAATAATACGAGAAACTTTTCTTCATTCATAAAACACCGTCGCCCAATCTCGTCACAAACTTTCCTCCGTGAAGCAAGTTTCGCCGCCCAATCCCCCAGTTGTCCTAATAATGCCTTTCTCTTCCTTGCCTCTGTTCGTTTTCTCTTTTCATTTCCTGACCAGCATTCTGTGATTGGTCCACGGAGACGGCGCTGGCTCGTTGGTCAGTAATTATCATTAGAGCGTTTGCGCGTCCGCCGCGGCGCTTCTCGGCTCCCCTTCCGATTGGCAACCCTCTCCGCGTAATTAATCGAGGGGCGCAGGCGCGAATTCTCGCGTCAAATCGAAAAGCCTCTCGTGGGCGTCGACTCCTTGAAAACGAACGGATTTCTGGCTTTCTCTGTGTGCCCATGCTATGACCACTAATTATAACCCAGGGGCGGTACCTATTGCGCGCACACACCACCCTTACCGCAGACTCACCCTCTCCAGACCGCTAGTTTACGCCGTGCTAATTACTCGTTAACCCCCTTTTTCTGGCGCGGCGCTCAGGAAATGGGTGTTCCTCGACTAAACCACGTTTTCTGTGATGCTACCCATGTACGGTGATTGTTTTTCGAAGGTGTCAAATATCGCGTAGATGTAAGAACAAGGAGTAATTTTTTTGGACGTGTAGCTCGAAAGAATAGATCTAGTCGAGACTAATTTCTTAATTTAAATTTGTCTTATTACTATTTTTTTTTTTATAACATCGAGTGACACTGATGCATGATTATAATCAATATATCAGGGAATGGGACTTATTAAAATGTCTAAAAGAGTAAAAGTGTGCTGTGGTTAGATGCTATAAATGTGATGTAAAGGATATACCTATGTAGAAAATCAAAGAAGAAAGGGTGTAATTTTTTAGGTGTAATCCAGAAGTGTGATTCTACAATTAATTCTGAAAATAACTTCATGAATACGCTTACTATTATAGTAAGTTTTATTAGGAGAAATTCAATTTTCACACTCTTTGGATATGAATGCAAAATTGAGTTGAAAGTGTATTAAATTCTGGAATTTTCATTCAAAAGTAATAAGCTATATTTTTATATCCTAGTTAAATTGATTCTTAATCATCCATTATTCATTACCTCGGTAATAATCTCCCCATCTTTTCTCTATAAAATTTCGACTTATAATTTCAAGAGCTAACACTTACGAAATGATCGATATTTGCTCATCAAAGAATATAAAGTGGAACGTAATGGCATGTTTTCAAGTGATAGGCATCGCAAACATGTAATTTCTCTTCGGCAATATCATGTTTCCTGATCGTTTTCCAAAAATTGTCATATTAACTGGCGGTAAGAATAAATTATTACTGGTGGCTTCCGCAAATTGTCAGCCCATGTGGTTTCTGTCCTGTTCCTGTTCTGTTACGCCATAAACTTATCGTTCTACCGCTTGTACCATTGACGATGAAAATCAATGATTTACGAATGAAGATTAAAAAATAAATCAATATGTTTTCAATCGACTACGAAGGACACGATTGATTTCAAACACAACGAGTGCATTTATCGCATAGAGGTGTATTTCATTTTTACGTAAATAGTGAAAATTCGTCGAATATGTGTCAAATCAAATTTCATTCTCACATATTTTTCTATGAATAAATATTTGTTTATAATAAAAGTCTAGAAAACATACAAAAAAAAAAACAAATTACCTATATTTTTTTCTAACGAATCAAACTTTTCTGTCAATCAAAGAAGAGTAAAACTGACATTTATGGGGAGGTCGAAGGGAACTTATGGAGACAATACTTTCCTCGAAGTTTTTCTAAAATTTCGTGTCCGTCGAGGCCTGACATAAAAATTTCATCTACCGTGTCTAATCTGATTTCGGAATCTGCTGCCTCTTTTGTCCGACTTTTTTACACTCAATCATTTTCCACCCTCTTCGTCTGTTTAATCGGCGGATTTTTTTTGTTAACGGACAATATTAGATAATCGTAAAAGTTAGATGACACAATTATTGCATAATTACAGTCAATATAATCAGAAACATTCTGTTTTTTATTCTCGAGTAACGTAACTGTTAGTAAAATATTAGGTAAAGTGTTATTTTTCCAAGAGTTGCGTAAAATTCGTTTCACGAAAACAGATATACCAATCATTTCTACGAAATAATGCGAGAACATCGTGAAAAATCACAATACACGCGTTCAAAATCTTTTCTCTTTTAATTTCAATTTTACCATCTTTCCAAGAAGAAAAAAAAAAGGAAAAACACGCTCTTAATATTTTCGTACACTCGTACACAGAACTGTTTTCGAAAACTATTTTATCGTCGATCACGAAGAAAGGGGAGAGTGTGGCAAGTGTTTCGAGACTACAAAAGCTAAGTGAAAGCGAAACATTCAATTACACGTTCGTTCATCGACGAATCGATGCTTTCCCTCTTTTCTTCCCCCTCGCCGAAGATATCAAAAGTGGCAGGATAAACACAAACGAGGTGCACGCATTCGCAGGAATGGCGCGGAGTACCGACATTAGAAGTGAAACGATAATAGACGGGGGCTGTAATTGTTCCGTGTTCCACGAAGCGTACAGGTCGTAACAACCGAATTTGCATGGGGATACAATCCCCAGGCATCGTGGAAATAACAGAAACTCGCCGGTTCAAGCAGACCATTTCTTTCGGACAATTAGAAGTAATAGGGACGTTCGGACAGAGCGACGTACCAATCATTGTTAATTGACATCACGAGCTGCGAAAGGATTCAGTTCGCGGAGGTTTTCCTTTTTCTCTTTCTTCACCTGCCCATCTTGTTGAGAATTACGCGCAATTTTCGGCTAAGAAATAAAATCGAGACAGCAGCAGCAGCAACAGCAACGTGGAGATTTCAGAAACAGCCAGGAGGTCGAGAGAGTGGAGGATGTGCACACACGCTTCTTCGCACCGGCTGATTTTCTTTCGTCTCTCCTTCGTGTACCCTTTCCCTCCTTTTTTTTTCCACCCTTCCCCCAAACTCCCCCCGCCCCGTTTATTTTCTGCCTTTTCTTCCCCGGGTCTCTCCGTCTTCCTCTGTTTCTCTCACGGTAACCGATGGAGGACATCTCACCGCTAATTATGATTAATTTGTGAGATGAGCGAACGGGTCTCGAAGCCAGGAGCTACCAAGATGTAGGGGATCAATCATTGGGGAATGTAATTAATATTCTCAGCGGGAGTGCGTTGTAACGTAACGTGAACGTCACCCAGGTGACTCCTTCGTCGTTTTTCTCATCCTAGTTTGGTGCCCCGGTTCGCCCTTTTCTCTGCAACGCGTTCACCGTGAATACGCATAATAAAAGCCGAGGACGATAGCTGCTAATTGCTGTTTAAGCCGGCGGCAAGTCATCGTTGCACACACACACACACCTAGCGGGCCGAGCTGTGATATTATTATTGTGCAATTTCCTGTTGTTCAAGTGGAGTTTCGAGATGAACGATATTTCGAAGGATTCGGAGGAAATAGATGGGCTGTAGCGTATTTTCTCAATGGAAATGATTGAGATATATAGACTGTCGATGATTGATAGCGGTGAAAATAAACGTGCCTTCGGTATTATCGAATTAGGCTACCACGTATCGTACGATCTGGTTTAACCTTGAAGAATGAGTTTGTCGTTTGAGCGGAGGATGTGTAAGGTGTATTTATTAGTATATTTGACCTGGCTATATCTTCTTTTTAACGTGGCTATTTCAATGGAAATTGACGCTACCCCTAAGACGAAGTAGAAGAACTTGCCGAATTTTCACTTGGACAAATTTCAAGGAACATACGGGGTTATAAAAATAAAAATTTTTTAAATTAGCAGTCTGTTCAAATAATTAATATCGTGATTTCGGATAATAAAGTTGTGTCCGATTTACCGAAATTATTCGAACAGGTTGATTTCGAGAAGGAAACTAAATGGAAACTTTAAGATAAATTCTTATTGAAGGAAATTTTTGAAGTAAACTGATTTTCGAAACTCGTGAAATATTCGTGAACTCGATTAAGAATCAGAAACAACGACGATATCGATATTCGGACTTGAAGGTACATGGTTAAATGTCGAATTTTTTAAAATTTGTTAATTCGACTGCGGATGTGGCTCTTGCGACAAAAAACATCTTTCATGTAAGTTATCGCCTAACCATTAATTTCAATAAATACAGCCTCTAATTTGAATCTAAGAATAAGTGTCCTCCGCGTCTGAAGTATGGGTAGCCTAATTGATGGGGCCCAATAGAGAAGGTCTTGGACAAAACACATTTCCGCTTCTACCTTTGTCTCTTACAAAATTTATTCCTCTCGTTACAGCGACCATCACACGATAAGAGAATTACCAAAAAATTCGACTACCTTATAAATTTATAAATCTTTGCTAATGTCAACTAATTTTCTTTTTACTTTTCGAAGATACTAAATGATTATTTAGCGTGTTAACGAATGAGGCTTTAGTTTCATCTCCAGGAAGATTGTTTCGAGACTGCGATTAATAGAAATCTAAAATCTAGAGTAAACAGATTTAATACGATCATATCGATGGCATAGTTACCGTGTTTAGCGTTACATACCGTGCAATAAAATCTAATTTTATCAACGCAGTAGCTCAAACGGAGACTCGAGCTGAAATTAATGTGGCACGCTTCCATTTTTAAAGTAACAGCCACAGACAGGTGATATTAGAAAAGTTAAGAGATTGAGCATAACGAAAATTATCTGATATCCTCGAATCACTATTTTGGGCATATAAACGAAGGTTATCTTGATACTTCACGGCACGCGGCCAACCGATAAGGCGATGCAATTTGGAACGCAGAATAACGTTATGCACTTAGTCTCTTCTTTTACGTCACAAATAATTTCCCTTAATTTTCCTCAAAGATACTCTTCCACTTTTTCACGAGAAGCTGCAGATACACAGTCCTTTTCTCTCTCAAAAATTTTACAAAATCAAACAACTTCGGCAAGATCCAAAAAATTTCTTACCGCGACTCGAATCACTAAGAATTCCAAGATCCAACACGAACAATATTAACCGTACCATACGGATGGATTAACTTTTACGTGTCACAAAGCTGGTGTTCGCGGCGCACCGCGATCCACGCATCGTTTCTCTCTGTTTACGATCAATAAAATCGGCTCAAGGGAAATCCATATTTTACCAAGAATTTATCGGACCCGATTTAAGCACCGACGACCGCCCTGTAACGCGTTAATTGCTCAATCTGCTCGATATAGGTCTCTCGGTAAGGGTGGAGGGGGACCGAAAAAAACCGCGCATCATTCTAATTCACGAAACGAGCGGGCAGAAGCTGTTCCGCCTAGTAGCACGCGGATAGCCGTGCTGGATTTTAATAAACGGTTCCCCGGTCAATCCCATATACACAGAGCAGCGGCTGCGGAGATGTTTCGTCTGGTAGCTACCAGGACCACGCGCTCGGGGAGAGGTTAATCACCCGCGTTGGATTTTAATAAACGGTTCGGGGGGCAAACAAAGCTGGTCATCAATAACCATTCCTCTCTCCCTGCCCCTATCCCTGTCCCCTTTGTCACTCTTTCTCTCTCTTGTTCCGCCGTGGTGGTCGAGAGAGACCTACTACCTCACCCAGCCAACCCGGCAACGGCAGAGAACCGTGGCCAGAGGAGAGAGCCTTTGCCACCAGCTTGTCGAGCCTCATCGGACAACCAGATAGGCGGAGATCGTATCTGCGTGGTTATTAATTAACCGGCGAGAAGGGAAAGCCTCCTTTCATCACCTCGCAAACGATCTGCCTTCGCTCGGCGTCGGCCTTGCCCTAACGACGATATAGACAGCTTCGTAGAGTAGCGGTGCATGCGAGCAGAGTCGTTTCCTCCGCGAAATCGACTTTTTAAGGACGAGTGCTTCCGGTTATTACCGGGGACACTACTACTTCGTTCGAGATGTTTCGTTTGCAGGATGTTAGGAGGATGTTGCTCGGTTGGGTGTTCGATACTTAACACTCTGGCTGTGGCAGATTTTGGTGTGTAACGTTGTGCGGCAGACGCGGTCAATTTTTAACCGCTGTTGCAAAATTCGGTTTATTTAATCGAGCCTTGAGTGGGCAACTAAAATTTTCTAAGTTCTTTCGAGCTTTAATGTTGGAAATTTTTTGGGTTAAGTTTCATTCTCGAAACTTATATCGACGTCAACATGGCCAAAAAATGGTCACAGGGACATAGAAAATTGTTGAAGGAAATGTAGGAATCTAAAAATATAGAAGTGCGTGAAGGATGAAATTAAGTATGAATTAAAGTGGAAATGCATCGGAAAGCTGCGAGGAAATTTATCGAAACGTCTATGTGCACCAATAGCAATGAAAGGGTCGAGGGAGTCAAGTTTTACACTTCCGGTTTCTTGACCCGATGTCTTCTTGTTTCTAACGCATCGATACATTTTTAATGCGCAAGGATACGTTGGTGATTCGCGGATAGAACGAATTCAATCTTTTTTGTTTTTTGTACTGTTTCGTATCTGCTTAAAAATTATTTTTCAGAATTTTTTCTATTCCTGAATTCCCTAACCCAATTTGTGTACTTATCAGTCTACAAATGGTTCTCTTATATGATAAATAAGTTATTCGTTTTATTCAATAAATATCTTTAAGTTCCATTTAATACTGAATAAATTGGACACTTTTTACTTGATGAAAGAAACAAATAACGACGATGAATAGTAGGCAAAAGCACACCGTGGAATTAGTATTGAATAAGGAGGAGAATTTATCGGAGTTAATACTACTCACCCATTTATGGAAGTGCGGCTGATGAACCAAGACAAAGCAGATCTTGCCAACGAATGCCATGCTTGTAATGGTAACGAGTCCGATCTCTCGACGGATTTTATTAAGAAGATTTCGGCAGTTTTGTCAGGTTGATCATGCTGGGCTCCTGTTCCGAGGGAAATCCATAAACGGAGCAAATCCTCCCGAATTTTTGCTTTGTCCACTTTGTACCACTGTAATAAGAAGCAAAACCGTATGAAACCTTCTTCCGTGAACAGCACGAATACCAATTACAGAAAGTATCCCTTAGGTTATTTTCCATTATCATTTGCAACAACGTATTCTGAAGTATCGAGAAAATTTCACGTTGAAAATGTACATTTCGTATTTTCATAACTATTAATATTTTTAACATTTAAAAGATTTAACAGCACCGTTTGCAAAAATCTTGAAGATTTCAAACTTTGTTTAATTGACCTTTCCGAAATTATTTCCTACGGATTAGCAGGTCTTCAAAAATGGTATAAATTTTATTTAAATCTTTTCTTAAAATCTTCTAAAAGGCTAAAAGGGATAGTTTCTTCCTTTTTCTCAAATCGCGAATTTCGCTAAAGATGATTTGCACAATATTTAAATACAACTTGATCCGAAAAAATCCTGTAAAAGATCTTTACGAATGTTACCAGTGTCCTATAAATGATAGGAACGCGAAGCTGCTAAAAAGGAAAAATATAAAATAGAATTCTCGAAATAAAAAAAAAATAATCCCGTAACACAAGGATTCGTCAGTAACGAACAAACCAACAGCCTACAATTCGAACAAACCTAATTCACCCATTAGTTCCATTTTACCAACTCTAATTAAAAAATGTCCAGCCGAAAAAAGTTACGCGATTTCGTCGAAAACGACAAAATCCGTACGATCTATCAGCTAAAAATTCATATTGTGATGAATTTTCAGTCCAGCTTGTACGCAATAAAGAACGGTCGGTGCGCGGTGTGTTCCGAACCGGTCCGTATCGGCGAATATTTTCAATTTCGCAGGCAATCACGACACGCATCACGTCCGCGGTCGCGGCCTCCGCAAAATTTCGCGGTGGGTTAATGCGTCAGAATAAGAGCCGCAGCCCCCTTCCGATTCATTAACATCCCGCAAGGTGTCCCGGCAAAAAGTGTTTCTCGCTTCATTATCGAATCCGCGTATCGCGACATTAACGATATTCCGTTGGTACACCGGGTGAGCAGTTTCGGCGCGGAACCGCAAAACAGTCGGAGAAGCAATTACGTTGACCGGTCCACCGGCGAGCAACACACAAGCAACACTGGGATCCAGCAGCAACAGCAACAGCGACGACGAGGACGAGGACGACGGCGACCAGCGCAGCGGTCCAATGGCTTGGTACACGACAGATATCCGATTTCACCGTCAGCTTCCGAGAATGAGAACCAATTACGCGGCCCGGGGCATTAAGGAATCGATCTAATTTGCGCGCGGTGGTGGCTCTTAATGGCGAGAGCCGACCGATGAAATTATACGAAAATGTAATCAACGCGCTTTTTGTCTCGTTTCGCTCCCAGGGCAAGGGCGTAATTAGGAATGCTTTTGCGCCTCGTGACGGGGGACACTTGTTGCTCTCTCTCTCTCTCTCGCTCTCTTGCTCTCGTCCGTTTTCTTTCTCCTCATCCCAACCCAGCTACCCCATTATTTCCCGCGCCACTTTCAGGCTCGCAAGTCAAGAGAGCTCGAAAAAACGAGGAGAACGATGGAGGAGTATGGAGAGGTAGAAGGACCCAGCCACAGAAGGAGAGTAATTAACACCATGGTGCCCAGGTGCGCGGCCCTAAGAAGTCGTTTATGGATTGCTCGGCAGCCGCGCCGTACGCGGCCATCAATTAGATTCTCTAATTAAAACAGTCCCTTCTCGGCCTCGGGGAATTAACTCCCGACGAACCTCTGTAATATTCTGTCGACTCTGTCATCGTCGGATTCTATAGGCTCGGCCCCGGCTTTGATTTGTTTTTCTTTCTCTTTTTGCTTTATTCCCTCTCTCTTTTTACGTCATGGTTTTTAAATCACTTCGGAAATGATACAATGTGGCCAGGGCGAAATGTGCCAACGGACTACGGGTGAAAATGTAACCGTTTGAAACCGTTCCTTTCTTCCATTCTTCCGTGAATTTCGCCAAGTATCGGACGTGATTTTTGGCTGGAAATTTTTACATTAGGGTTGGCAGAAGGGAACGAATGGGTGAATTAGTTTTGTTCGAATTTTATGCTGTTGGTTTGTTCGTTATTGGAAATCCTTATGTTATGCGTACGTATAATTAAGAAACACGGGATTGCAAAGATTAACGTGTATTCACAGATCAATCCTAAGATTCGGTACAATTTGAGCTTCAAAACTTAATTTTTTTTTTCTCCACTAAGGAAATTTTAAGTTTTATTACTTGACCAATACCTCTCAATTCTTTCATATTTTATTAATACACCGGGGAATTGAAATTGCGCGAAATTATTCTTGAAGTTACTCCAGATCGCCACTGCACGAAACCTGTAACGCAGGACCATTCTCAATACTCAACGATCTAAAATATAACGCCATTGTCAACGTGAGAAAAACACCTCGCAGAAATGACTCGACATAAAGGGTAACGCGACTTAATGAAATTAACAAGAAACTCGAGAAAAAGAAAATCTCCTCGACTCGAAGCGCATTTGTCGAAACAATGAATCATAACTCGATTATTACTTTAATGAACTCTCGACGACTTTTAGCTGGTAATTGAATTGGAATAATAGTGACAAAGGAGAGAAGACCAAGAAAGAATCTGAAAATCAGCAGCAGCCTACCAGTTGCAAGACGAAGAGAGAGAGAGGGAGACACAGGAGAGGAGTGGTATACGATTTTAATTATAGCTGGCAGCGTGCATCGCTAATTGCAGGTAGCCCGAGCTTCCACCTCCGTCATCACACTTGCATTCGACTTTTTCGCGACTTTTTCTCCACGAATTACAAATGGCTACCGACGTGGTCGCGCGCAGCCGGACAGCATTCCTCTTTGTATCATTAGTGGCGACTTTCTGTGGTGACGTCGGACGGGCACAGGGCGAATACGCTGAAGGGAATCAGATTCGCACACCTTCCGTGTAGTCCACCGCCATGCACCAATCGCCTCCCAACGACTCAGACAACAGGTAGCCAACTCGGAAATGACGCTCATCTAAATCAACGTCTTGCGCCGCACCGACAAACACCACGAACAAAGACTCCATTTTTCTACACCGTTACATCTCATATTTTAATTGTTCTTTCCCCTTCGTTTCTGCGAAGGGGAATCAAACAGGTGTAAGGATTTGTTTTTTTAGCAATATATTGGCATAATAGTCACAATAGTGTCACTTCGACAGAAATTTGCATTCCAATTTCTAATTAACTTCTAATTAACCAACTTTTCATTATCAGAGCCACCGAAATCGCCCATTTTCGAATTTTAATAACTCACGCTCTGATAAGGTTACTATAATTATTCTGAGCAATGTTTTGAAACATAAGAAATGTTCAGGTCGTGATCCATGGATCATAGAAAAATGTTAAAAGCAAAGGTGGTTGAGACAATAGAACTACATTATAAGGAGCTTCTCTTCGTTTTATGGCCGATTTTACTATATTTTAACAGAGAAGAGGATAGTGGAATTATTAATAACACACACAAATTATCACTGAAGTAATATCTGCCATTTCTAATTAATAGGGTTACTAGCGGCACGAACGGGCGTTTTATTCTAAAATGTAAAAAATATAAAGATAAAAAGGAAGACGATAAACGTGCGTGACAATCAGTACGTGTGACAGAAAAAGTTGCTTCGTGTGACAATTTTAGCCTAAGAGGTCTATGCAGCTCATCGCGCGAGGTTCGTGTGTTCAACACATTTCGCCCGAAATGGTTATGCGCTCCTTTACGACGATGCACTACAGTGCATAGGAAAACTTGCGAAACGTAAACTTAGCCTTATAACCGTGTCATCGTGCTATTTCCCGGCAATGCGAGTATTTCAAAGTTACGAGATTTTTGACTGTCCTTACCACTTACTTTCTTAACAGGGTATTCCCCCAAAAGTGTACGAGAGATAGACACTTTTTAGGAATTTTCTTCTTCTATATACAGTAAATTCTCTACAAGAGTCAGTAAGTTTGGATTCTACAAGTGACAGTATAGATGATCCTACGCCTAGGCTGCGTCATTGCTGCGTCCATGTTATCTCGCTCGCAATCAGTCGGTTTCCTTTACGAGATTTCACGGCTCGACAAATCATAATAGAAAAATATAATTTCTTTAATTTTACTTTCCTTCATCTGGAATTTTTTTTAACATGTTGCTGAGATTTTTCTGATGAAAATGATATCAAACACGATATAATTTGAACAACATTTACTTATTAATACTTATTGTGTCACGCCAGATTTACAGGTTGCTGTCAGGCGGCCACAAGAAAATACATTTTAAGCATAGGATTATAGCATTATGCTTTATAATTTTTTTTTTCAATTGAAAATAATGTCTAGCTAGCTATGACGTTCAAAATTTTTAGTTGACAACATTTATTTTATTTTAATTATTCTAAACACTTGAGGCACTCCAGTCACTGATGACCACCATGGCCATATCGAGGAAACAATCTAACGTTAAAACTTATTGAGTGATTAATTTAATTTCATAATATATCGCTTTGGATAAATTTATTTTCAATATTATTATTGAACTAAACTTGTGCGTAATGCAATTGAGAAATTGAAAGAATCAAAAGAAAAAACGCGAATTCGTATCTTTTTCGATTCTAGAGTATAAGAAAATTTGAATAAAATACGCGACGAGAATTGGGGAGAAGCATAAGTTAAACGCGTAAAAATATTCAATAATAAACGAACTAGGGATGAAGCTATTATTTCAATACGCAATGCACTGGCTCTAGTGTTAGTTGAGTCATGCACTAGTAAAGTATATGAGTATATTAAAGCATGTGAGTAGACTAAAGTGTGTGAGTGTACTTAATTGAGTCATGCACTAGTAAAGTATATAAGTATAGTAAAATGTATCGAGTGTAATAAAGTGTATGAGTATAGTAAGTACGAGCGTGGTAAAGTATGAGTATACATGCATGAGTACTTTCATTTTGATGAAAATTAAGAAATGGAATTTTTACATAATTTTAAGCCCATCTTGAAGATTTCTTGAAGTGGTTGACATTGAAGTTGGAATGGTTTAAAGTTGATGTACCACAAGGAAATACCGAACATTATAATTTCCTCTGTTTTAAAGTAGAAGATGAAATTTTTCACGTGAAATATAAAGAAATATAAATTATATATGTAGTATGTACCTTTAAAAAATTAAGAGTATAAATATGATAATTAAATAATCAAGTGCTAGGTAATTGAGTAATTCCACGGATACTTTACCACAGATTCCTTTCATTCCTTTAGAAATTCAACTATAATTCAGAATTTCTTTGCAACAACAAGAAGTTATAATTAATCTTCCATTAGTAAGAGCTGAATACCTTTACCATTTGTTAAAGGAATGCTTTCACGCCCATTTGCACCCTAGTTACTCTGCTGACCCGCCCCCTAATTCATCCCTGACTGTATCACGCTGTGTCATTGGAATGTACATTAGGACCCTTATATTAGGTCTTATAAGAACTCCTACCATTTTTTTCCTGGGTACATTAGTGTAACAAATTATCTCTCACAAGCAAGGAAAATATTGAAGTTTAGAATTTCATAGAAGAAATAGGAATTCTTAAGAAAAATTTAAAAATTTAGAATTCCACAGAAGAAATAACAATCTGCAAGTAAAATTTTTAACTTCACGATTTTGCAAGTGAAATAAACAATTAACGGTGTAATTTTGAAAATAAGAAAGTTTAATATGTAACTGTGAAATAGAATAGGAATAAACATAACCTCAATTTTAACTTCAAGTAAAACATGCTCGCTCGAATGTAATTATTACAGCTTTAAGCCCTATTTAAATCTCAAGATTTAAACACAAGGACAAGTTTCAATTCAAATAAGTTAACACACACACACACACACAATTCAGCCACAATATAATAACTTTAACAGACTTCCAGTTAAACGTCCGTGAAATCCAACGAAATCGAAAAGAAGTCCATTAAATTCAAAACTTTACAGAATCGCGTGTTCGATACTTCCAAAGCCCTGAGCTTGAAATAATTTCACCGAATATCCAAGAGTGCAATAGTCTAGAAAATTCGGTCACCAGGTTTCGAGATGTACTTCCGCTCTAAGAACAGGTCCAAGCCTTTTTCTAACTTCCTCTAGAATATTCTGACAATCAGGAAGATTGTGAATAAAGATGTAAAATATGGAAACGTTGGACGATTTTCTTTTTTTTTTTTACGATTTTCCGAATTTTACCGCATTTCACATGTAAACACGCCATTTTCTCGAATTGAAGATCATGGAAATCATAAACACGTTTTTAGAAATACTGTAAATTGTCTCACAGTGTCCATACAAATGGGCTTATGCCTATTTAGGTTTGCGTTATTCCTACGCCTATGTTATCATGCTCTCAGTCAGTCAAGCGTGTAACGCTACGCGGCGCGGTTCTTTTCACGAGATTTCACGGCTCGACAATCCATAATAGAATAATACGACTTTTTCAATTTTGGTTTTTCTTATTTGAAATTTTTCTTAACACATTGGTGAGATTTTTCTGATTAAAATGAGACCAAACACGATATGATTTGAACAACATTTACTTATTTTGTTACACAACATTAGCAAATATTACAGGCTAGATTACAAAATCTATTAGGTCGTCCTATAAGTTCGTATCGAATTTTTATAATTTAGATCAATATTTCCAACGATCTTTTAAATTTGATAAAACAAAAGAAAAACATAAGCGCCTTGTCATTCCACAACTTTTTCTTATTTTCTGTTTTGTTTAAGATCATTATGTCGTCATTATAGAATTTTCTTGGATTTTCATTAAAATATTTTTCGCTCTCGGTACGAACTTACGGGGTGACCCAATACACATCGCTCATCTATTCTTATTTTGTATCATAACCTCACATTCGTCACCATATCCTTCGTATTTCGTATTATTGCTAGAACTTTTTAACGAAGCTTCGAACGACCTATGTTTATATAACATTTTCTCCTTACTTATACCCACAGAACATACTGACAAAGTTTCACGAAGTTTGATCGACAAAAATTGGGACACCCGGTACATAACAGTCGACAGTATAAACCTTGAATAATTAGTCCAACATCCTAAGAAGTATCTATCGAGAAAAAGGAAACAGACGTTGTTTCACGAAGTTTGAGAAGAAGGTATTTCGCTGCAAACCCTCGATTTTCGTCTATCGTGGCTCGAAACGATCTCGAACCTTTCGGTTTCTTTTCATTTACTCCCGAAACAAGAAGAATTGGCTTCTTCATGAGCGGTAGAGCTCAACGACCGACGAAATTGTTTTCTGCTCGTTTGAAGAGGCGTCGTGAGCGAAATGTTGGCTAACCTCGTTACAGACAAAGGAACAGAAAAAGGCTGTTCCGCGAGAATACGCAGCCGCATTTCATTCCAATTCCCGGAAGTGTGTAGTCCCGAAGATAACGGAGGCAGGTCGCGACGATTTCTTTGAAAACGGGCCACACACGTTCTCTCGCTGCAGCTCGAAATGGAGCGTGAACGAAACGTTTAACGATCGTTGAAGAATTTTCTGAATTTTCTAGGTTATGTATGTGGAAGATAGAGAATATGTAAACTGGGATATTCGAGAAGTTTGAATGGTGAATTTAAAGAGTGAGAATATTTTTACGAAACTTGCACATTTATACTGTACACCTAGGTCACACTCGTTACTATTACACGATTTGTTAATTTTCCATGTAAGTTAGTTTTTCTTGTTACTGTGATAGAGGCACTCCTACTAATTAATGCTACATGGAAAAATTTCGATCGATCTATCCCATTTGAAATCTGAATGCTAAAAGAGAAAATCACAACGTACACTGTTTGTGGATTAAAGCTTCGAAACACCGATGAACGATACGTTTGCGAAACACGGAAGTCAATCCCTTTTCGAATCACCGACACGCGAAAACATTATAAAAACACCTGAAAAGCTACTAACAGCGTACAATTCCCAAAAAATATTCAATCTTCTCAAATAACGAAATTTTCAACAAATTCACCTTTCCTTCTGAAACAACGTAATGATTAAACAGAATACACACCAGGTTTTCTACTCTCTCTCCAGCAACTCATGGTTTCCCGTTAAACGTGGTAAAAAGTACGTACGATCTTCCGCTAAAAAGCTCATAATTTTCATCAGGAGGGAAGATAAAAGGTTGACGAGGTAGGGAAAAAAATTCGTTGGCTTAGTAATCGCGAAAATCGCTGGTTCATCGCGGGCTATTAATCCCAAATGAAAGATTGATGGTCCAAGAAAAAGATAGGCGACATATTCGGACGGAAAATCGCCACCTCATTGTTAACCATCGTCTCCTTCCGATCGATGATTGATGAACCCTCGAAACTCGAGCTTGAAAAATGTCGCCTGATCCAAGTGGCGTGTACGGGAAAACTGCATCTCGCCAATGGGAAAACGCAGTCCGGTGAAATATCGTCATGTTTTTCCATTTCGCGACACGTTGTTTCGCCTGGCGAGGATATATTGTAGTTTAGAAAATGTCTCTTGGACAGACGAGAAAGGACCTGGTTTATGCCTGGCGAGTTGAAATTCAGTCTGGAACGTGTTGTTTGTAAAAGAATATGTACATACTAAAGAAATAAAATTCTTGTTTATAAATGAATTTAAGTGTGGGTAACTCCAATGTGTGTATCGAGTAAATTTTATTTTTTTACATTTTAGAACGTCAGGTGTAAAAAGTGCAGGGGCTGACATGTATAAAGATTGTTCTGTTTCTGTGAATTTTGCGGAGTTTGAAATGTAAAACATTTTTTGAGAAGTTTGAAATTTAAAAAAGTTTTTAAGATGTTTGAAATTTTAATAATTTCTTGAGAGATGTATAGATTATAAATTTATTGCTACTGATTTCATGAGCAATAAATAAATATGCAATTATTGAGCCTAATAGGTAAACTCTATTTCGAGGAAATATAAAATCACACAGTCGAGAAATTTCACTTTTGTACCAAAATCAGTATGTTTTATACACGAAGTAGTTTATTACGAAAATAATTAAAAGTGACAGCACAATTATTGCACAATTGTATATACGTTTAAATTACCACAAGACAAGAGTCTACAATTTATACTACTTACTACACTTTGCGTAAAGCATCGAAAATTCTCCAAAAATGACAAGGTATTATAAGATACCCTATCTATATACTATAATAAAAAAGTGGAATAAAAGTAATCTGGCTCAAGTATCTCTAAAAACATTTCCTAAATTTCAGTTTGAAACTTTCTGCCAAAAATCGCGATAAAAACTGCCTCATCATGCACCCTCTATCCTTAAATGTCTTTACTTTTCCGCATAAACATACCCACAAACTCTCAGATGGGTGATTTTTCAAATATTCACCTAAAAACTCTCCGCTTCGCGAACCGCATCGAGCACGTACATAGAATACTCAAGTTTAAACAGGATCTTCTCGTGAAATTTTGAGCAATGTATGTACAGTATACGTTTAGGGCACTATTCCAGATAGCGTGCGCTAATTATGCGAATAATTTTAATTAAACTGCTGGCCTGGATATCTACTTTTCCTCTGTTACTGTCATACACAATCTCTGCACGTTAGGCGATGTTTAATTACTATAATTGCACCAAGATATTATTTGTAATTTATAAAATTACGAAAAATTTGTTCAATTCTCGACAAAAATGAAGATATAATTTGTAATTTACAAAGAGTGTATTTAGTATGGAAACCTTCAATTTCTACAATTTCCTTTTCTGTTCAAAACCAACACTATCAACTGTCTCATACAACTAAGACTTTAAAATAACACACACTACTAGCCAAAAGTTACAACTTCACCTATCCAATTGTAACAACATTGAACTCCCAGCAAATTCTGCTACCACGTTGAAATTAGTGCTTCACTGATTACTATAAATTTACAACAAAACAGCTAAATTTCAACAAGAAAAATACCAATTTAAACAAAACGCCCTTGTATTCGTAGAAACACGTCGCAGTTTGAAATTACTCGTCTCAACACTGTTCCATAATTCACAAACGGTTCCAACCGTAGTTTCTGCCTGTGTCTCTAGCCTAGCCTAAGGGAATCTGACCGTTCTATCGATGCACGTTTAAAACGTATCGAAATCTCGGCGAATATAAATCACAGCTGTGTTGATAAATCATTTGAAAAAATTCCTGCTTCACACGGTTGACATGATTACGTTTGCTCTAATCGTCAGAAATAAACATTATCTATACTTTTATTCAGATCAATTAACTTATCTCTACCGTGATAATACCGTAGCTTCAATCATTCATTGATGTTGCGTCGTGGACTTTGATCAAGTCTTATGACCAGTAGTTCTAGCGCAGGTTGATAATAGTTATCGCTGATTCGAGGTGTATTGAAACTTCGTTGTTGGGTTAGATGCTTTTTATTAGATGTTTTTCTTTCGGTTCGTTGATGTAGATGTTTGATAGATGTTTAGTTGAAATTCGGTTATTCTTTTTTTTTGACGATGTGTCTCGTGCACTCGTTTTACTGTGATTGTCGGTTTTCAGGTGTGTAGGTGTATAGACATTAGGTCGACGAAAACTGTGACCTTTTGGGAGACCGAATTTGTTTACAACAACGGTAACGAATGTTTTATGGTCCCGAGTGTTTTTGGGACCTATTGTCCGAGTGTCGCGCTGGTGAGTCCATGGGGGGTATATTGCGATCTTCCGAACGTCGGCACCTCGTCTGGCGGCCAAATGTGACTAAGTGGCTTATTACTATAATCCGCCGAACCGAGACTTCGTTGCGTCCTCATCAGGTCGCAACAATCGAAATCGAAGAGAAACAGAAAGTTCTGAAGAGATTCTATAGATCGAATCGCTGGATCTTGGATTTCTGTTTTCCAAACTCTAAAAGTAAACTCTGAAAAAAGACTCCTCTCTCTCTCTCTTTCCTCCGTTTCTTCGTCGGTTCGTTTGTATCGCCGGGTTTCGTTGGGTTTCTCTTTTTTCTGGAAATCCCTTCAGTATTTGCGAATCGGGAGGGACCCGAAGCACGCGTAAACCTGGTGTAAACTGTGAACGATAAACAACGCTGTCGAGTAGTTTATGCTTTCTGCGAGGAATACTAGGGATGTTTGGCCGCTCGTACGTGGAGCTCTTCAGATTCCACGGGCGTGTTGGATCGCGAGTCAAACGCATTCTCTTCCTGTGCCATTATGTTATTGCTGCAGGCGGCGCGCAGTGGGGCAAAACGATCTCACGGCGATCAAAAATCTCTAACTTTCGTTCTATTCTAGATATTTCAATGAAATTTTCACAAATTAATCCTTACATCGTTACCATTATGCTGTATCAATATCGTTCTTATTAAACGACAGGGTGTCTAAATATTCAATTACAAAGTATAGGGTGTTCAATACCTGTACTTTGATATATATCTTTTTTAAATTGCAATTTTATCGGAAACTCTTAATTAAAAAATTGTTCACAATTACAAAATGAACTTAAAGCACACAATTTGTGTACAGGGTGAATTACCAAATGGGGTTATGGTCCGAATTTAATTAGAGATGGAAAAATGTCGTAGAGGAGAAATTTTAAAAAGAATTTCAAAAAAAGAAAATGCACCCTGTTTTTAAATGGAACCGCATTTGTTCTTTCGCGTAGATCAATTCGTCTGAACATTTTGCGTAAAAGAAGTATCAGACAATACAAACAAAAGCGAGTGTTAAAACACGCAGTTTATCATAATACAATAGAATTAGTTCCATCTGAAAGGACAGGAGCATTTTTTCAATTTGCAACATCGCGAAAATGGATTTTTGATCGCCGTCAGTTCGTTTCGCCGTCTCACTGTGCGGCTGCCGTTGGTGGGCGCGAAGCAACGAGCGTTATATTGCCGCTGTGGGAGAGAATCGACGCCATCTTTCCACATTTCTGAACCTGCCGCTTGATTTTACCGGGAGAGGACCGAGATACGTGGCCGAGATTAACCGTGACGATACAAATACTACGGATTCTGTCTTCGTTCCGTTCGCTTTGATCGAACGTTTTCAACGTACGCGTTACAGGTTCTCTCTCCCTCTCACTCACTCCTATACTTAGAGTTTTCAACGTTTCCTACGAGGAATTTCCAAAAAAAAAAAAGATATTGCTTTACGAAATTATTTTTGCAATGCTCGACTATGAGAAGCAATTTTATTTTATTTATTTTAAGGTTAAGAGTCGAGTGGGGTTTTCATTGGTTAATTCTGCTAAATTTTGGGATCTAATTTTTTGAAGCTTCAGTTAGCTCTATTCTTTCGGTAATTTTAGATTCTTAAGGTCTTTGGGTCAGAAAAGACCCAAAGAATTTACGTGTAACAATCTTTGCCTGGACAGTAAACTTTTAATATAATATAATGGGATGTTAGAGATAATAAGGTGATAAACTCTAATACAATGGGAACATAAGCTGGATAACAGCAAAAGTTATTAAAAATGTAATAAAGTGATGGGTCAAAAAAGACCCGAACACCGTACTAGGGTTAAAAATATTTTTTCGCTTGTTTCTCGAAACAGGTAGCGAGACATATTTCATTAGCGAAAGTTTTTCAAGCGTATCGAGGAAAACGGGGAAAAGAGAAATGGCATAAGGGTGAAAACGTGGCCTCTTTTTAGAAGATTCACGCTGCGAGCGTTTCAAGCGAAGAGTGTGTTGATTGGAAAAGCAGCAGTGTGCAGAAAGGCGTCGGTGTAACTAACCGTGAGGAGTTTCCATCGAGATCGACGATCGGCTAACGAAGTTGGCCGCGCCTAGAATATCAGTTCGTTTGCGCGGAAAAGAGAGGCAATTTCACTTTCCTAAATCCTCCAGCTCAGGAATGGCGTTATGATTTACAACAGCAAGTATTGCCCTCGTACATTCGAGAAAATAAATTCAGAAGTTGTTTATCTTTATCGGTGTTTATGTAGGTCACTTTATGACGATTTATCATAACTTCCACTATGAATGTTTGCGGTTCAATATTTAAAAGCGTAATAACAACTATTGGAATTGCCACAAGCATTGAGATATCCCCTTTTTTCCCCATTTAATTAAGAAAGTATCTGGTACTAAGTAGAAAAAAGAACAGTTATCCTCTTTCAGCAGCTTAAATCGTTATTACAACAATTCCTGCTTGAACCAACTAAAAATAAAAGACTCTTTCCTCCGCTACACATTGCTCAACACTATTGATCTGCAATTATTCGCGGGTTTTCCACGACGCGCGAAATGAACTCGATCGTTATCAATAGAGAGGGTGCGCGTGCAGAGGTATGCATATGGAACCGATATAATCATTTCCCCGGCGTGAGCCGTGATCGATCATGCGTGAAACGGCTGGAAGAGCACTCTGGTTACGTACTACGTCCCTGGACTTACGTAGTGCCCCTGAGGAATATTTCGAGAACGAGCCGATAACGATCTGTGTCCGTCCCGTGGCTTCGTTATCTAATCCGTATAACTCGCAAATTACGATGTGCACAGCTCGACCATCGTCTTCTCTCTCAAGCCCTTTTTACAACTGACTTTTCAAACGTTTGTCTCTCCTTCAACGATAATATTTTTCCTTTCCCTCTCTCCCCGCGACCGTTCTACAACCGTGTGTAAGTTGTTAATGCTCTTCTATCTCTCCTTTTGCTTTCTCTCCCTTTTCTTCGAAACGAACGCTGATATCGCGATGTACCTTTGTTACGGCCACGGTAAATATAGGCTGCACGCGAAAATCTGATCTGCACACTTGCTAATTTGTCTCGTCGCGAAACGATAACACTCTTCACAGTGAATCCAGCTTTTATTGTTCAGACATCACCAACCTGGAGGGGACGACTCTGAAAGTATGGCTTTTTGATTTTGAATATCTTTTCGTTGCGTGTGAAATATCAGCTGTTAGTCGTTTGACGATGTATCTCTTTGAGTCGGTAATCGTTAACCCTTTGCGTTCCAGTCTCATTTGGTCACTCTCGGGCAGTTCAGTAATATCTCTCACACTGTCGCCCCGGTCGGAACTAAAGGGCGTCAGTTTGGATAGAGGAGACACGATTTTCAAGGGTTGCAGCTTCCTTTGTAGTTTGCCGAACGAATAACAGATAAGGATGAAACGAGAGTCGAGGCAACCGAGCGATTTAAACACCAGTGTTTTTATATTTAACTTTTTCTG
>NW_017100242.1:5176017-5182504 GCF_001263275.1 Habropoda laboriosa
GTACATATATAAATTTTTTTTTTCCGTTGGCGGTCACCCATCTTAACATTAGTCGCGAGGGAGTGTAGCTTGACTTGGAAAGCTACCGACGAGTCACCCTACCCATTCTTATATTATTTAGAATAATTAATAGTAAATTTACAACAGTCATTTGGCATGAAATAGCCACTTCTAAGTCACACGGCGTTATAAAGGGTTAAATTAAACTATCTACAGTCGAATCGAAATGTTATACGATCGCGTCGGTGTCAGAACGAAATGCATCGAATCGAAAGGGGGGAGGGATAGAGAGAGAGAGAGAGAGAAAGAGCGTAGGTTAACGTCGCTTAGGGGCGCTTATTACTTTTTCACGGTCCGGCCGAGACGAAAAGCCGCGCCGGCGGCGGCGAAGAAATCGGCAAAAATGCGAAATACCAAAGGGCCCGGGGAAGAGCTTAATGAAATCCTTCGTTTCACCGACCAGTCTTTGAACGGCGGTTTTTTGCACCGCGACTTTCAAATCGATCGGCCGGTCGGTCCCCCGGCCTTCGGCATCGGGCACTCGCGTCGCGTACGCAAGAAGTTCGGCGACAAAGCGTATCGTGTACGCGAACAAGAATCCACCCGAAGAGATCGTGTTCTCTCCACTGTGGAGAACCGGTATTCTGTGTACGAATAAAGACATAAATACGACTCTCTTCTGTTCGGGGATCGAGCGGGGATCTACAGTCCAGAAATCAGTTTTTCGACGTGACCGGTCCACCACGCACGCTCGTTCGTAAGCGCGCGCACGCCCGCGATTATACGACTTGATAAACAAAGATCCATCGGCCATACGAATTTATTGAGGATCCGACAACATCATCCTCTCCGCGATTCTGTACGAGGAAGTGCCGCGGAAGATCCTAGATTTCGTTACACGGCCATAAACGCGAGCCGTATCATCCTCCTCTGACTTGCCGCTCCTTTCTGAAAACAGTTCTATATCGCGTGAACGATAACGGTCTCTCCTTTTATCTCTGTCTTTTCCTCTCTCAGCGTCTCTGTTTCACTTGGTATGCTACCACCGGGTATAATGAGTATCGTGGCTCGATATTATTTGCATTGTTCTTTAATCTCGGCTATGCGTGTCACGTGCTGTTACTCGTCGCGAACTACCTAGACCATGTATTTATCATATTTATCATCGGCGAGATTTATCTTCGAGCACGCTTCGAAGTTTATAATCGCAGTAGCCGTGGACTTATTTTTTCGCTCTTTGCATTTTCTTCTGCTTCTTTTTTCGTCGCGCACGACTCACAGCTGACGATGACGAATCGTTCGACGTTCGTACAAATTGTCCACGACGCGGTTCTTTCAACTCGGTGTCGCGCTGCTATCTTACTCGCGAGGAATACACTCAGGCGATGTCTGCTTTCTTTCCGCAATCCGGGCGATACGGAATGTGAGTATGTAGATGTACGTGTTTTTGACATTGCTACGTTCGAATTGTATCGAGGCTCGGAGAGAGTTCTCTTTGAATTTATTTGAAACTCTCTGGATGTTTGTATTTCTGATTAAAAATACGACAAGTGATATATATTTCGGAGATAAGATATATTGCACGCAGAATGTTGTTTATATGACGTTACTTAATCTCAGGGATATTTTAAATACCTGTTTAAGTCAAATTCAATATTTTCTTTTTCGATAGCGTTCTTTTAACACTGAAATGGAGGAAAACCGTAATTCAGATTTCCTAAGGTTCGTAAACTTCTTACTTTTGAAAGAAATTTTTACTTGGTTGTGCTTTACATATTTTAGTTGGTAATCTGTATTATCGGCGGATGCCGGGTCAAATGTGACCCAATGCTAAAACCTTCTTTCGTACGCAAGCGAAACCACATTTTATTAAACCACGAATTTACTATGATTAAAATAACAGACATATTCGTAATACAAGGAGAGGAGAGTCGTGATTCTGTTTGAACGTCGGTTGAAACAAGAGATATTAAAAGCCGGGTTAACGATGACCCGGCAATCGTCTTCCGAAGGTTAACACGCTGCTCTCAGGGGGCCACAAGAAAATTTTCATTGTTCTAAGCATAATATCATATTATGTTTCATTATTTTTTTTTTTAAACTTAAAATAATGTCTAGTTAGCTACGATGTTCGAAATTTTCAGTCGACGATATTCATTTTATTTTAATTATTCTCAACATTTGACTGGTGACTCCGGTCACCGATGACCACCGTGGCCCCATCGAGGAAACAATCTCCGGTCACAGGTGACCAACCTGGCAGAGTCGATCTCGAAGTTGCTCTATGTGAAGTAGTTAGACAAACTCGAGCGATATTCCAGCAGTGAGCCAAGCTGGCTCGAGCAACGATCCTGTGGCGGGGCACTACATGAATGTAACAGTGATCGTACGTGCTGAAAAAAGCAACCGATGGTACGAAACACCTCGCGAAGGTAACCAACACATGGTAACTCATGATCACACACTCGTATCAATACCGTTGTTCCCTACTCCATTCACGACTGTCGACGTTACTTGCTCTTACACAACCGAGAAAAAACACACCGATTTGAATCATCCTTCGTGGATTTAGAAGGCTCGATGTGAAATAAAAATACACCAAGCCGTTCGTTCAGACGGATAACGGTTTGTGAGAAATAACGATTTAAAAAAATTCACGCCAAATAACAACTGCTCCAGTTCTGCTAGAGATAAGGTCAGCGGCCGTGGCCTAATGGTTAAGCTGACATAAGTGACTAGAACGCTGCCATCATGCGTTCGCGTCTTCCCGTAATTTTTTTTAAAATATGTATTTCATTTTCTCTCCCTTTTAACAATTTTATGAGATTTTTTGCCATTTCTAATTACATTCAAATTGTTAAAAAAAAAAACACACTAAAGTATGCATTTGCGCTATTCACATCTTCAGTCTTAATGGCTCTTCGCGCTCCTGTAAACTGACATATTGGTTTTTTCTAGATTTTGATATTTTTTGGCGTTTTTCTTGGTCTCACGCTACTTCCCCACACTAAAGTATGCATTTGCGTTATTCACATCTTCAGTCTTAATGGCTCTTCGCGCTCCTGTAAACTGACATATTGATTTTTTCTAGATTTTGATATTTTTTGGCGTTTTTCTTGGTCTCACGCTACTTCCCCCCCCATTTTTTATCAATTTCTGCGCCCAAAATAAAAATGTTCTGGGTTTGCAAAAATGTCTATTCTGCAATTATTTAAACCACCAGTAGTTTTCGTTTTCCTTCGATTTAGTTTCCTTTGTCTCTATTTGGTAGCTGTGTGCAGTATCTTACGTGTGTTCTGTTATCTGTGTTATCGATTGTATGATAAATTATTGCTGTGTTATTGCTGTCTGTGATAAGTTCATCGAAATCAAGGTAGGGAAACAATTCCGAGAATGTGTATATCGTTCCTTGTCTTTTTTTTAAATGTATTATGGTTGTGGGTAAAATAGGCCTAATATTATTCCATTATCATTTTCTCTTATCGCTCTAAGGAAGTGATTTTGTTGTATTAATTTTTAATTTCCAGTTATCGAAATAATTACAAATTTTTTTAAATAGGTTTTAGAGTTTGTTCTGTATTCTTGTTTGTTTGTAATCGATAGCGTGTATTATTAAGTCATCTGCGAATGCTATTACATTTACCGAGGGATCATCGTCTAGCTCGAAGAGCTTTAATAGATTGACCGTGAATACGTTGAATGGGGAATTTACTGTTCCTTGTTGAAGGCCGTTCGAGAGACCTTGAAGATTTTCACAGACGTATTTGTCATCAGAAGTTTGGAATTTCTTGTTTTGTTATGTTCCAGATTATTTTCAATAGGTATTAAAGAAATCCGAGTTTGTCTAATTTGTATATTAATCCTTCGAGCCAAACTGTGTCAAAGGCCTCCTCCAAATCTATCAGGCAGGCGCCTACACATTGTCTGTTATTTAAGTGCCCAGCAAATGTCTGATGGTCAGTTTAACCACTGGGCCATGGCCGGTGACCCTATCTCTAGCAGAACTGGAGCGGTTGTCATTTGGCGTAAATTTTTTTAAATCGCTGTTTCTCGTAAACCGTTTTATCCGTTTGAACGAATGGCTTAGTATATTTTCATTTTATATCAAGCCCTCTCAATCCGCAAAAGATGATCCAAATCGGTGTTTCCCGGGCTTGCCTATCTCTCCTCGTTAACTTTGCCCGTAGCAGTGCCCGCGGGCAACGGCGGGCGCCCTTCTTGCCCGCAGAGCTCCTGCCTGAGCAGCCTATCACGTTTGTTACCACATCTTTCATTGTACTCGCTGATTCGTTAAAAGTATCATCGTCATCATTCTAAGCTACCCTTTATTCAAATAACAATTACTATTCAAAGTATTATCATTACTTTCTTATCAAAAGAACAGAAAAATTCTATATATCACGCAGTTGAAGCGAAGATTCATCAACCGCGGCGAAGTTGACCTCATTTAGTGCGTTCTTTCCTTTACCTCTTTTCACGAAGTTAACAAACATTATTATCACGAGTATATTATTATTAGGAGTTCGCGTGAGATACGCTACGTTTTGCAAGCTCTCGTAGAGAACAGCCGCAGCAACGAGGTTAAAATTCCTAAGAAATGGGACACACGGTGGCAGATAAGGGGCGTAAAAAAGAACGGAAACATTTCGACGCTAGTTGTATCTCTGTCTTGACCATAGCAGCCCTCTCTTTCTTCCCCTTAGGAGCCTCATCCATCAGTCACTTAATATTTCAAAAGCAGGGTCCTACGCCGTCTCTCCCTCCCTCCTTGCTACCGCGATCCGCGAAGAAACGAACGGCGTGGCAGTCTTTTAAAAACCTTAAAACACCATCTCGGGTCGACGTATCTACCGCCCCACTCGGTTCGAGAGTAAAGTTTTCAGCCTGCTCAAGGATATTAGGCGATGCCAGCACAGGCTCTGTATACAAGAACCCATCGCTATACAGAGTGGGGAGAGAGGGGGGTGAAAAGCAACATCTCGCGTCGATTTCGGTCGCAGAGGGTTGAGGGAAATCTCGCGGGGGCGTCTCTTCACACGAATTTCAAATTTCTCGTTTCACGCCACCGAATGAGATTCTTTCCTTTTCCTAGCGAGCACCTGCTCGAGCACGCGGCCTTCCGAATCGATTTGCTCTCTGTCGCGCGGCGAAAGGTTCTCGCAAACACCGATAAAAGCTTCTTTCTTCCGCTAGATGAATAAATACGCGATCAGACGACGCGTAGGGTGCGCAGCCCGTGCGATTTCGTATGTACGTAATGGAAAACAAACGTAAAAAGATGTTTCCTCTTTCTTTCTTTTTCTTCTCCTTAGGCGGAAGTAAAACTAACGCGAAAGAAAAGGACGTAATGAAAATTGTAATACGATTGAAAGACGAGTGATTTGCTTGGGCAAAAGAGAGAAAGTGTGAAACGAAAGGTTTTACTGAAAAATGACAGTAAGAGTTAGGTTATGTCTCCCTTTGCTATATTTTGCATTACGTTGGAACAGAAATATAGCGTTTTATTTGAAAAATATAAAACAACGTTGAAATAACCTGAAAAAATTTGAACGAAAAATTTTTTATTTATGTTATCATATTTTATATAAAAAATGAGAAGGAAAAGCGTTCTTGCATTTGTTCGTATCAACTACTGTTTAAAACTTATTTCTAACAGCACTTTGTGGACACCCTATATATGTATGACTGTGTTACAACTATATACTTCGTGGGTTCGATACTTGGAATTAGTTGGACAGTCAAAGTGCTAATTAGATTTTGGTGTTTCAATGTTTCGTTTTTCAGTCAATGTTTACAATACGACGAGCTTTGAGCATGCATCGTTAATGCCTTTTGTTTATTACCATCTCGTTAAAAAATCTTATAAGTTACTTTTTACTTTTAAAATATTCCAAGGACACATTCTTTCAAAAGATGTTATCTTACTGCCAATTTAACTTTCGATTTGTGTCGACATTTTTTATACATTTACACGCGAACCTCTAAGCATTTTCTATATTTATCAAGTACTTATATACACATCTGATCGATTTTCCATAACCTTTACGCCTCGATTTTTATTTATACCACCGCATTATTTCAGCACGAAAAAAAACATCTGTTCGTCGATCTTATAAGGATTTTCAACAGCTGTGTAACAGCGCACCACGGGTTCAAACCGTGAACCATGAAACAAGTGTTGTCGGTATATTAATAGAATAGGACGTTCGATGTTGTGAAACAAGCGCGCAACGTACGACGCGACGCGTCCAAGTTCGCGGACTTTTGCTCGTGATTTTCTCCGTAGATGCACATTCATGGCCTCAGTGTGATCATCGCTCGTTACTGGGAGAAGAGTTAAATTGGAGGCAATCGTAGGGTGTAATTATAAATAGGGCGAACTCATGGTTCATGTATAGGAACGAAGACGTGGACAGTAGCCCGGAGCTGCGTTCGAAGATGTTTAAGGAATATCGAGGACGTAATTATCCCATAATTACCGAGCACG
>NW_017100242.1:5182520-5206925 GCF_001263275.1 Habropoda laboriosa
TCTCTACCCCCTTCCTCCGTAACAACTTCCTCCCTCGGCAATCTAATTGCCCTGCTGGCCCGTGCGCCACTCTCGGAATTTACGGAGACTACATTTCGAGAGGTCCTTAATTCTCGAAAAAGCAACTTCTACCCGATGTTATTTTAATTAAATGTAACTGAAGTCGACACCACATGGTTTGGTGATCCTCGAATGATGGAAAAGTAATGGGTAAATCAGCTACATTTAGAATTTCAGCTATCTTATCTTGACCCACTCAACAAATCTCGACTTTCAATATAACATGTCCAAACCTGTATCGGTTCGGGCTTATAGAGAGCCAAGTTCATTACAGGAAGCGATAACGTACTGTGATAACGTGTACACGTACATATCGAAAACAGTTTCGTTTACATAATTTCTTCTAACACTTCTCACTTTGTATTTAACGTATTTCTTAATTACGAAAACGAAAAAAAAATTTGTAATGTTGACATATCGAAACACCATTACATATATACGGTCCTGAGACCACTGACGTGACCTCAGGCGGCAACGAGGAGAACAGAGTACGCGCGATTTAGGTACAGAAATGTAGGATTGAGCGAGAAATGTAACCTAGTTACGTGTGTTTACCTGGGTCTTGTCGTACGCCTCGAGAAGCTCGTCTGCCTTTTGCTTGTCGTAAAGTATCCTAGCGAGGCTTCCATGTGGTCTGTAACTTCTTACAACTCTACTCGTGGGTGAATCCTGATTGACAGCGGAACAGGTAGCCAGACTCCTGACGTCGCAGGTGCACCTTGGAACAGGCGCATTCAGACCCGCCATGCCCACGAGGAGCACGTTAATGACTGTCAGTCACCACACACACATGACATGACGATACTCAGCACCGTAATCTCGTGGCTAACACTTTGGGATACGAGCAAGAAAAATGCGAAAGATGACGCAGTTCACGTAAACACGTCTAGCACGTGGCCATGTTGGCGACGGTGGCGACGACTACAGGTTGATTAGTGACTTACGTTTCCCGTAAGCAGCCACAGTCGACGATGTAGGAATATGCTACGTTTAGTCGTCCTTCAGAAAAAATACGATAATCAAGTCGAACGTTAAACTTCTGTTTGTACGCAAACGGCAATGTTAATAAAATTTATATTTGTGCTAATAAATGAACGCTATATGATGAAGTATTTCATTAAAAAGTTTTGAGTTTAATGTATGGTAGGAGACATGTCGATAAAACCGCAGGAGGAAACTATTCTCAGAATTAAATAAATATTTACCAATAAATCTATAAAAATCTTTAAAAACTGTACAACTTCGTATTATTTTAATGGCAGTTCATCAATTTCACCCTTTTGTTTTCTATGGGTTATCATTAGACACATGTGTTAATATTCTATTTCTTACTAATTTATGTCTATGCATTTGAAAATGTTGAGATACTACAATTACAATACTAAACCTACAGTTATAATTTACATTAATGTATAACATTAAACAAATGATGTTCCATATTTTTGATCAAGGACATTAATTTCTGTAATAGAAAATGCGTGTATGCTGATCAAAAAATCTATGATCGTATATCGCTTTTTAAAATGTCGCGCCTTAATCTGCATCTGGCCTTTATTCGAATCTCACTTCAGTGCAATTCGTAATAAATATCAGCTGGAGAAGGAAACGCATGACTCCATCAAAGAATGGGATAAAGATAGCGGAAGAATAAAGATCAAGAACGAGGAAGTACGCGATCGTAGCAATGTGAGAAAGAGGAGCATGAACAGGAAACAGAGACAGAAGTGTGGTAGAGGTTAAAGAACACGTGTCGAGGTGAATCGAGAAATATCGACGTATTTTTTGACAATATACGCATTATTGCAGGTTACATATTTCGTTCATGATTATGTAATATTTTTGTCATTAGTAACGATCACGTTTTATCGATTGATCGTAAATTGTAGACGTTGACCGATATTCACATGTTTCCATGCTTCTGACAGAATTTTTCATTGATTTTAGCCCACAGCATGCGCGATGAAGCCGATAGTGTCTTGTTCAAACAAGAGCCAGTGCGTTTTGTGTACATCTCTCAGTGTCATTTTTTAATCGATGGTTTCACTCTAAAGGAAATCACTAATGTGCGTGAAAGTTCTATATGGAATAGATGAAAGATTTTCTGGCTTAAAGAAAATTTCTGATAGACTGGAGAGTACATCGATGAATATTTTAAATACCTCATTGGCGTAGTGCGCGCGCACGTGTTACTTCCTCCCTCGTGCTCCCTACACCGAGTACTGATAATTCATTAATTTATGATAAGTTAGCCTCTCGCCTACGACCCACATCCTCCCCTCCTCACCCCATAAATCATTTTCGCTGCTGACATTAATTGCACGCCGCCCCTTGTTACCAGGAGAAATGAGATTTTTTTAATTGGCAAATTTTTCACCGTCACTGACACTGTGCCACCCTCTCCTGGGTCTTACATTTCTCTTTTTTCGTGTTGCGATTGGGTCATGTGAAAAAATGTGTGCATTTTATGTAATATCAGAATAATGAAATTGTGCTGACAATTCGATATTTTCGATATTTACAGTTGCATGTATGATTATTTTTTCTAAATGTGATCAAGATAATATTGAGTATCTAACTCTTTCACGATAAATATCATTAATGAAAATTTTGTTTTCTAGTAATAGCAAAGCAACGAGTTTATATTCCAAAAGTAGATACAAGTTTATTTCTTTACTTTTGTTAAAATGTAGGATAAAAAAATAGCAGGATTTGACAGAATTCTTAAGTTATAAGGTACGAAGGATCCCTCAGTTTAAAAAAGAATGTGTATATTTAAATGCTCCTCAAATTATTAAGTAAGATGCAAATAAAGATATACAACAGGAAGTAAATATTGTTAAAAAATACCATCCAATACGAAATTACTAATCTAGGGAACTCATGGTTACTGATTATCTAATCTAAATTTGTTCTACTGATTTCAGAATTCAGAATTAAGATTCAGAATATTCTCAGAAAAAGCATCAAATTGAGCAATAAAAGTACACTTTACAGAAGTGTACCTAAGATGTTGTTACTTCGTTTAAACAAACAGGATATTTTTCTAAAAAACGATCCAGCTGATGTTCAAGCCGTATTGAAAACGACGCTCGTTTTTTCACATGGTTTATTAGATTTCGTAGCGAGTCGAATGGCGAAAGGTTAAAGAAGGATGCTGTCGCGGTGAGTTGTGTGAGCTCTAACTTGTCGGCGACATGTTTGGACTATGGACGTCACTTAAAGCTTAAACATGTAGTGCACGTGTTCCCCTTACAAAGCACGCCGTGGCACTGCTCCTTGGTATATACATTCCACCGATTCGAATCCCTAATCTACCCTCGGGCTATTCAGAAACTTCACATAAGTCAGGTACTTAAGGAGTCGCGGGCATTAGTGTAACGATATCGTATTGCATTTTTTCGCTTTTTTCCAAATCGAACGAGAACTACATAAACCATAACGTTCGTGTTACTTGAAGTACTTCATCTTTCACCGCAAATCCAACGAGACACTCAACTCTTCGATGAACAGGATCTTGAGGCGAAATAAGACTCTAGATGCAGAGAAATTTTATTTTTAAAAAATCTAACGAAGCAGGCGTGTTTTACGTAAAAACTATGAATTATGACATAAAACGACTGAAATTTGAAAAACAATGCTTAGATAGTTAATTATTAAATGGGTCATAAGTTGTTTCACCATGAAACTTGTGAAAATAACTTAAGTTAGCTTAGTTTTGTTATCTTAATGTTTCAAGATTGGATGAAAAACATTTCACTGTATTAAGTATCAAAAAGGCGGGACACTTTTTATCTCATAATGCTCCAAAGAGTTAAATGTGGAATGTAAATCGCGAAAATTGGCAACAACAGAGGAATTAGAACACTTTTACTGGGAAATAGAGCACTTTGTCGTTTTGGAAAAAGCGAGAATTTTTGAACGTTGATCTTGTATTGATATATTAGTTGGATTTATCTAACGTTGGGTAATTAAGAAAGATTAATAGCTTGCTCACGGTTATCTGCGTGGTAGTCAGTAATTAGTACGTTGCAACTGGTCAGATTAAGTTCTTCCCTAACAAGTTTCCGTAAATGATCGAAATGTCACGTGCTTGTACAGAAATTTACATAACTTTTGCTATCGCTATCTCGAACGGCAATTAGTCCTTTATCGAACGTTGGCACACACTTTTCTGGTTTTCGTTTTTACAGTCGTTCGTTTATACAAAGTATCTATAAAAATACGAAACTCGCAAACCTTTCTTCTATTCGAACTGTAACAGTGACTCGAACGATGATATTTAAATATTCAACTATAATTTTGCTTCTTAACCGGACGCTGCTAAGCGGCCTTAAGTTAACTATAAATCAGAAACGATTAAACTAAAATCCTTTATTCATGAGAACATAATTTAAGGCGTTCATGCGAACGGGATAACTGCTGAAAGCACCAGTCGAAAATGTCAAGGTAGGAATATTAATAGGCGACATGCATAAAATAATTTTCACTGAAAACAATATAAGCCGTGCTTTGTTGAACTCAATCTTCTATATAAATTTGTCGAATGTACTGAACGAGTAATAGAATTATTATAAAGTAATTTTGTGTACAATAAAGTAGGTACATTTGGAATTTAAAAGGTTCTTTTAAGTGCTAATACAAAAAGTTCAAAGGATATTGTATGTACCATACAAAATTTAGGTAAAATAATGAAAGGAAGTATTACATTCTTTACTTCTATTTTATATCTGTATCAGTATTTTCAATTGTACTTGATATTTCAGTCGTTTCATTTGAGATAACGAAAGCATTGACCTTCCGTAATTAAAATACCGTCGTTAATTGCTGTGCAAAAACTTTTCTAGAAGAAAGTATTTCCACGCAAAGAAACTTTAATTGCCAATGTTCATTTCAATAAGAACCTTCACAAATGAAAAAACGAGCTCGATACACTCAACCTACATTATACTTCAAATGCAATTAGCGTCTCTCCGACATACTTTTCAAAGGATTTCAAATCCTTCAATGCAAATAATTACTCTATACCGTGTATCTACACTGTAACTTTTTTTCTTAAATAACTAAATCTCCTTTTAAAGAGCCCGTCGTACATTTTCCAATCCCAGGTAAACCCTCTAAATCTTAAACAAAGCATTGTATAATACGTATACACATGTTCAGAATACAACACGATCAGAGGCAGCTGCGTGCATTGCGAATAGCCAGAGATTAAATGGAAATCCGTTTTCCACGGAAGTGGTATCAGTCGAAGGAGAAGAAACTTTGGTGTTCCGCTATCGAGAGGACCTTAACTCGATAAGTCTCCTCTCTGTGTATCTAAAGCGAGTTCATAATTCCAAACGCTTATCACAAATTGGTAAATTTACAGGCAAGCAGATGAAAGTGAAAGAAAGAAGGGCACAGTGTGCAGAAAAGCTGAAACGAGATCGAGGGAGGCTGAGTAGAATCGAAAGGACAAAACAGGCGTGAGACGTGTTCCTCGACGATTCCCAAAATTCCGGTTCTCCGGTTGAAAATTGATCTCCGCTCCTGAGACAAGAAGTAAAGACAGGATCGCGGAGGTTTTATTCGCGAGGGTTTTCGATCGACAAATCCAGATTTCACCGAAAGCCAGTATTTAAGATAATAAGGACATTTTTTCAAGAACACGTAATTAGCGGTGCCGGTAGAGTGGGAAACGTTAATTAGCACCGGCAGAGGTGCAAACCGTTATTAACGAAACTCGTACGTGGGTATACACTCAAACAAGCCGGTGTTCGCGTGTGCGTACGTCGATGAATTATTGTACCTGTAATTACGTAGCTGAAACCCGTAGTTTGTGTGTGTACAATCGTGGTATCGAGCGATATTCTAAAAGCGGTAAAACGGGTTAAATTCCTCGCAGGCTTCGAGAAATAATTTAATTACACCCGGCTAACGATAATTGCCGGAACGATAATTCGATGTTAACCCGCAGCCGGGCCGAACGAACGTACGTTTCCTCCGTGGCTCTCGCTGCTGCTGCTGCTGCTGCTTTCTTATTTCACGCATATACCCAACTTGTCGGGCTGGCGTTGCCGAGTTTCAATTATCCGACGAATAAAAAAGTTGCCAGTTCTTTCGTATAAATCATCGCTACGTTATTATGATTATCTTCTAATTTATGAAACCGTCCGGTTTTTCCATTCGCTCTCGGTACGACTTATCTGTAGTACTTCGGAACTTATTCCATCTTCTGTGCACCTCATCGTCACGCAACATCTACAGGCTATCGATTAACAATCACTTCGAAAATTTCTCATCTCCTCTGAAAGATCGCGACAAAGATCGTCGTCGGTGATATCTCCCAGGAGAGGAAAGTATGTAGGGGTTAGAAACAATTAAGCCACGTAAGAGAGTTCCAATCAGAAAGAACGCTAATACGTCGCCCGCAAGTTTCTCTTTCTCCGCGTTCTCCAACTCGCCCCTTCTACCTAACAGCGAGGTTCGGCTGTCTGATTACAGGGGAACACCGAAAGGAGATCCACGCACTGATCCCTGCTGTTTCTCTCTCCCGGCTTATTCTTCTTATCCCTCGTAATAATAATTACCAACACACGTACACACACACGTATGCAGACTTGGCGAGGCACACCGAGTGGAACGAGGCACCTAACAGCGGAGGAGAGCTGTGTCTAAAAGGTAAGGTCGCCGGCGCTGATGCTGGCTGGTGCTGGTTGGTGGTGGTGAGGGTTCACACGTGGAGTGATGTATGTCCCGTGTGAGGCAGGATGCGTAACACAGGTAGCCTATACGTCTTACATGCCCCGAGGCTTCCAAAGTCGGAGCCTTCTTGCTGCTCCTATCGTACACGTGGTGCCGCGTCCAACCGTAGGCGTGTGAGTGTGCGTGTGCGTGCCATGCGTGCATCTAGAAGAGACCGAATCATAGTCGTTCTCGCGGGAACACCATTTTATGGTGTTCGTGTTGTTTGTTCTGGTACAAGAGGAATATACAATATCTGGAGTACAGCATCACAGGCGTCGTTTCGAAATTTCGTGTTGCTTATGGATCGCGGTGTGTACACCTTCATTAGCCCAAAGATTCGAGTGATTATCAAGAGCATCGTTCCTCCTGCTAGGACGAATTGGGGCGAATCGTGCGATAAATTTGAACAGTTCTCTCGTAAAAATCACGAGGCGTGCGCGGTTATACACACGCGGGATGAAATTCGGAGGGCAAACTCGGCGTTGCAGCAGAAGTTACCACGACAAATTAGAGGGGCGTGAGAATATACCAGATTATGCCACTTAACTTTGATCGCGGTATCGAAGCACAGTTTAATGGCGCGGTAAGCTTTATCATATTGACACCAGCTTTAATAACGTGTAATTACGATTTTAAAGGGGGTTGTGCGCGTGCGTATTAGGACGTACGGTTACATTTAGGCATTCTTCTGCGATGATTATATGTGACTGAAATTCAAACGGCGAGGAGAAGAAGAATTTGTGAATCACCCACGAAAAATTGCATTATACACAGCTCAACTTCTCTTATTGCGAATGGATAAAATGAAAGTCAAAATTTAACAAATACCTTCGCGAGGAATAAATCCTAACTGTTGAAACTTAGGCGTCGTGGAGTATAAGGAAATGTTAATTTACGCGCACGGTAAAGGAGAATATTTTTTAATTTCACCTGCGATGAGCATGTTTCACCTGTGTAACACGCCAGTTTCTCCGCCTTTTGTTGTACATTCTTGTCCAGTGTTACATTGTTCTCCTCGCCGTTCAGATCAAGTACGTTAATTACGACGCGTCGCCGCGCGCCCGAAAAAGAAAAATCCCCTTTACGAGACACGCTGATATGCATAAAATTCGAGTGTGCATACTAAACGAGCGGTCCAGGTAGCTCGAAAAATTCTGCTGTGCAGTCGATGTACTTTGCCGATTTCGTTCAAGCGATGGCGCGCATCTTTGATACTTTGTTAAAAATTAGCAGTCGTTATAAGTCATCCAGGTGAAACCGTGCTCGTTTTTTCCTTTTAAACGGTCATCGTTCTCGATTCACCCCCGAAGCGTACGTAGCAGCACCAGATTCCCCTTGAAAATCACCGTTAGGTACCTTTTTTTTTTTCTCTCTCTTTGTGTAATATGTAAATCGTATCCTCCCCACTCTATTTCATAACGCTCGAGTTTTCGCGATGGTATTTAACGCGAGACCACTTCCACGACTCTCTCTCTCTGCCAATCTCGAGGTGATCCTGTTTTTCTGGCCGTTCAATCAGCAAACGGGGAAAAAGAAGTTTTGGGAATCACGGTGCGTATAAAGCATCGAGGCGCTAATCGATGCCTGACGCAGGAGTACTTGTATGTATGTATGTATGTATGTACGGTTGGGGCACGGTTGGTGAGGATCAGGGTCGTTAACACTGGTTCACGGCGGGTACATCGACGTCCAACGGGGGTCAGCACCTTCTTTTTTCGATTCTACATACGTACCGACGGATATACACATTGATTGCATTTTTGCGTCCGCGCCGGGTAATAATGCTAATTTGGTAAGTAGAAATGGGCATCAGCGGGCGGTCAGCCAGACCATGGAACACACGGTAGCACGGGCAGCGCTAATGCCTCGTTTTTGTCCTCTTCACTCCTCGGTTTACCTCCTCCTCCTCCTACTTCACCTCTTCCTCCTCCTCATTCTCCACCTCCACCACCCCTTTCGCCTCTTCGTTCTGCGCTGCCCAGTGCTCTCTGTTCCTTCGTTCTCCACCTTCTCGATCCTCAGATCTCTCCCCACCCTCCTCCTCCACCTCTTTTCCCCGCCGCCACTTCGGCGTTCTTCGTCAGACAAGCCGCCAGCTACGGCGGCAGGCGACATAATGACGGCCAGACCTCAAACCTCAAACTCCTAACTGAATCATGAGACCTTTGCTCGTCCGCACCCGGAGGACGGCTGACTCGCAGCGGCGCAGTTTCTCGATTTACCTCGCGGTAGAGCCGGCAGCGGCCCCGTCGTCGGCTCGTTTTGTATTTTTCCTTTCGGCGACTCTATCTCTCTCTCTTTCTCTGGGCCTGATGTTAATGTCGTATTGAATCGCAAACAGCTAAACAGCGAGAGGAGCACCGTCCCCGGACGAGAATCTTTCTCTCTTTTCCTGTCTTCTCCGCGTGGATTCTGTGCTTTCTTTTTGGACAGATAGAACGAGATAGATGCGATTCATTGACTGATTGCGCGGCTTTTTTTTTAGAGTTACTCCGATGAGATTTGGATGGAGAAAGGCGGCAGACGCGCGCGGTAGAATCATTCATGAGGTTTTATATTTATGTTCGCTTAGAGAATACCGCTGGTAGATGTTAGGGTATTCTAATGATAAGGATACGTTTTGCTTAATCTCGATATCAGACGAGCTTGCTATTTGTGTCACAATGCAATCGTGGTCAAGTATTCGTGGAACTGTTAATGTTCAAGTCTTGTTTGAAGTTGGAGTAGTGGTAAATGCATGGGAAAATAGGGAAGAGATATTTTAGAAGTGTTTTATTGTTCTGTGTAAGAAATAATATTAAAAGGCAAGTTCTTGAGCTACGGTTGATGCATTTAATAGTGATCACTTGAATCGACAAAGAAAATGTACCATAAAAGTACAAACAAAAGTAGAATATTCCTACTTACTACAAAAGTATAATTTATTTAAACTAAACACATATCAGTAAAAATATGTGTACTCGTTATATTACGAAATTCCAGACTAAATAGTTGTTTTTGGGATCTTAATAATTTTTTAACGACTCTTTAGATTTGCTTTACATTCAGTTAGTGTTTGGAGTTTATGGTCCAGACATGCTTCCTTTTAGAATTCTACCAAATTTTTGCAAAAACATCTATTCAGTTTAAATCTCAAGTCTCCACCATTTTCTTTTAATTATTATAGATATAATTTATTTAACATAATAATCTAATAGTAACTGAAAAGCAAACCATTTTCAGCAACCTCTTTGATGAAATGATCTTGCCAAATTTGATTATAAACAAAAAGGATCATGAAAGAAATTATTTTTCAATTGATGTCATAGTTAGTAAATTACGCTGCTTAAAATTTCGCCATCTCGAAACATTTTCTTCATTCCACTACTGTCAATCGAAAAACTTAAGCTAAATATACTTTATAAGTGAACTAAAATGCAATCCTACATTTAACGTGTTTCTCAGGGGGTGGATGTTGCTGGGGTAGGCCATTGAAAACTTTCTGAAAACCTTTATAATGGTTCCGATAAAAAGCACCCCTGTGGGACACATATGCTACAGTGGTTTTTCTTTCAAACCACAAGTCCGCTCAATCTCCTATTTGATTTCAGCGACAGGTAATCGATAAGTGTGCGATTGGCGTCCATTAGTTTGCCTTTCCATAAAATATGTTTCGTATTAGATATATTGTTTATTATTGTTGTCTGCAATGTTCAGATAAATGATAGAATTTTTTGAATTATGTAATTAATATAGTAAACTAGCTTTCAAAAATAAACTTTTAGCGTTCCTTTTGGAGATTGAAACTTTTTCCAGATTTTAGAAAAATTGATATAATAAATTTCTTTACTGATCGAATAAGACACAGACAACAAACTTTCTCACAATTTCGTTAGATAATCAAGCAACAATTCATTTGTCACGATACATTTTGTATCGACAGAGGTACTCTATATACTTCAAGGATAAACTTGAACCGCCCTGATGAAGATGGTTCCTTCCTAATGGCAGTCACGTACTTACAGTTCTCTCTCTCTCTCTCTCTCTCTCGGTCTGAAATGTCGAAGTCGATGAAGCTAGAGAGCTCCCTATCACACTGTAACTGTTACTGCTTAGGGGTTTTAAAAGGGGGTTGGAAGGACATTATGCCGACGAACGAAGAAAGGGACTGCTGCCTGGGATGTTAGAAGCGCGAAACTCTAACCACATACTGCGAAAAATATTGCGATATCACTTTCCTGTTTACACTAATAATTACAAGGGAAAATATATTGAAAAACATAGAGTAGCTAAGATTTGGTGACTTGTTAAAAGTATTCTAAACAGATTTTAACGAAGGATATTAAAGCTAGATTTTGTTATAATGATCCATATTAAAGGGAAATAAAGTGACAGAGCATTGACAAGTTATTGCAAATTATCACTCAACTTTACTTCGAGTTCTGGAGCTTTCAATTTAATATTAAATTAACAAGTGAATTTTCAAGAAATATATCAATAAAGATAGATAGCAAAGTTATAAATTCCGAAAGTTTATATCTACCTTTCAACTAATCAAACGAATTGCTCGTACCGCACAGTTACTCGAATCCGTGCAACAACAAACGCGTAACAAGCTTCATATTCTTGAACCTATTTGATCGCGGAATACCTTAAAACACGCCTCGTTATATCAGACACTTGACGAATACGTGTCACGAATTTGTGAGTAGTATAAAACGAAGGTTAAAGGAGAAGAAGCAGCGGTGATTCGAAGTCGCGGTAAGAAGACGCGTGACAATTCGCGCGCCATCCTTTAGAACGTGTCAATCGAGGAGTCTCGAGCTCGCGGAGCGGATCCTGTCGTCAGCTGGCTGATACTTGGTTCCCTTGGCGCGATGGAAGAAAGAAGACGGGCAACGTAAGAAAGGAGGAAAGACCGCATTTCTCGGAGCATGACGAGACGCATACCATTTTCGATATGGCACATACAGGAGGAGAACGGTGCCCAGGGAATTTTCACCGGCGAGTGTGTAGAATCCCGTGGAATAGCGACGATCAAAAACACCAGTTCGACGACAAAAGATGGAACGAAAGCGAAGGATGTAGGATGCCGCTTTAAGGCGAACCAAGTGAATGATAGCGAGGAACGGACGGGTGAAAAGAAAGAGGAGAGAAAAGGTAGAAAAGGGCGGAGTCGCGAGAGATTTGAAGAGGCACGAGCGTCGAGCGAGTAATTTTGATAAAACGAGCCAGAACATCAGTAGCGGAAAAGAAGAAGAAGCTCATGATTGCTAAAGTATGGGTTAATTTGTAGAGTTACCGCGGCCAGGGCTCTGGGACTGTAATTTCACGCGACGAAAGTTGGCGCAATAACGCGTTAATCTTCGAGCATAGATGCATGCGTCGATCGTTGGAAAGGGTCAGACCGGGGGAATTGTCTGGAAATCGATTCCAGCAGGGCCATTTCGGAGCAAACACTGTATACCTTCGATCTTTCTCTCTCTCTCTTCTTTTTCATCTTTTTCGTTATTATATTTCGGTATCTCTCTCGATACCTCGCTGTTCGAGCTACAGCATTCCAGAACGGTGGAACCCTCCTTTTCCACCTCTCGGAGATTTCTATAAAACGAGCGAGCAACACCTAGTCGCGAGGCTAAGGAGGGGAGAAAGGAGGGAAAAAAGCACGGGCGACATTAACCGAGAGACAGGAATGAAAGGATAAAGGAGAGATAAATCCTAGAATTGTAACCATCGGTAGGGCGCCCGAACTAGCGGAACAGCCGCGAGTGAAAAGGGGAAGGAAGAACGTGTAGAAAGGGAGAGACGGCGAAGAGAGGACCAAGGGAGGGATCCTCCGTATTGGAGGTTGGCGAGGGGAAAAATATAATGGTGGCTGGCGAAGAGGGCGATATACCATCGATGGATATCGAGTAGGCGAGTTGGTACGTGAGATAATAAGGCGTGCTCGGGCATGCCGATGGAAACCGCACGCGGCATTATTCAAATTGAATCCAGTAAGAATTATTCTGGCGGGCAAGTTGGGCCGAGCCAGCTCATTCCGCGGGCGCATTTGCGAATACGAGGAGGAAAAGAGGAACTGTAGGTTTCAGGTAGAGAAGTAAGAGAAGGAGGAGGAGGAGAAGGAGGTGGCGGTGAAGGAGGAGGAGGAGGAGAAGGAGAAGAAGAGGAAGGAGGAGGAGGAGGAGGAGGTGGTGGTGGTGGTAGAAGAGGAACCGAAAGGTGAGAGAGAGAGAGAGAGGAAGCAAGGGAGAGGAAAGAGTAGTGGTAGTGATGGTGGTGGTGGCGTTGGAGGTGGTTCAGGTGGAGGGAACGACCTCGCCGTATGATCTGCTGCAATATCGCCCGATGACCCTGGTGTCATTACGCCTCACTCTGGACGTCATTACGCTAATGTCCATCTCCTTTTCTTCTTCTTCATCTTCAGGGCTCGGTGCTTTCCGTTTCTTCTGGTCACCACACCTCTGTCGAAGAATACTTGACACGGTTCGCGTTCCAATCCTCGAACAACCGATGCCCGTTCCGCCTCCAACGATCCACGAACGACACGCGTACGACTATTCCGATTGGTACCTAACCTTCGAGTTTCTTCACCATCTTTTACGTCTCTTTGTCTCGTTACCAACTGGTCATTCCTGTTTTCGTTCTGTTCGATTTTAAAACACCTCCTGAGATGGGGTGTGTATCGTTCGTTCGCCGAATTACGTTATTCTGGACGAATTTTTGGAGCAGACGATAGTGATTCTTATCGATTTTGACAAATATAGGAGATAAATAAAGTGTTTCACACTGGGTTATTTATCAAAAACAATCTTTAGAATAAAAGCATCTTCAAATCTTGTCCTAACAGAAAATCCTCCTACACAGAGAAGAGCTTGTAGTGTTTTATCGGTGTTCGAAACGAGACGAGCTGTTAACAAGGCACAGTTACCACTCGAATTCTCGTCCAGTGGTAGTTCCGTCATCTGCCACGTTCTTTTTCTTCGTTTGTTTATGCTGATTCACCCTCTCGCCTCGTCCAACAACCCTTCCTTTCTCCCTTGTCACGGTGGACTACGGCCCGTGTGCATCTCCGTCTGTTCCACAGAGGTTACGGAAGGTATCCCGGCGAGGTGTTTGGGACCGCAGACCACACCGAGTCACGCACAGTAATAACCCTTCGTTCGTACGGGTGAATATGGTTACCTACGGTTACCAGTCAGGTTAAAGCCCTATGAGTTTCGTCCTGGCCGCTATACTTCGTGTTTTTACGGTTCATAATTCAGCGGAGTGTATTTCAAACGCCTGCCAATGGAGGTCCGTGAACGTCGATGCACGTCGTCGTCGTTCGTTCCCCGAGGTTGGACGCGCCGGGCAACCCCGCATTACGAGGCGTCACTTCGGGCCCCGGGGAGATTTAAGTTCGTCGTATGCGACGCGAAAACTCGTCACCCACGATTGCCCGGTTATTTATGCACTTCGCCGTGGCCGGACGGGACGTTCGCGAATTAGCTACGAGGCTAACTCAACGAAATGTGCGGTCGCCGCGGCTCCTCTCGGCTGTTTACAGCCGATGGAAATTTGTCGCACACGCCGGACAGTGAGGGTCAGCCGTAATGAAATATGCTCGAACGGTCGATAAATCTTGGTAGGAACGGTGTTGCGTTGTTTCAGAAAGAATCGCTCGCTCGATTACGATGGACGATCATCTGGGGATGGATGGAAAGGACTGGGAGTGATGGCCGTGCTTCAGAGATGCCACTTTATCATTATCCTTTGAGAGATTTCAGCAGTTAAAGGTATTTATTGTTTATTATTTTGTAAATTTCTCGTCGAGAAGTGCAAAATTTGTCAGTTTGCGCTATTCTTCTATTTCTAACTATTTTCGAGATGTTAGACTAAATATATTTACTACCTCCAACTTTGAGGACGATTTTCACCCCTTCACAGTATAACAATACGTGTTGAATATTTTTCGAGAGCTACCATATACGAAAATTTCATGAAAATCGATGAAAATTTACAACAGTCAAGGTTTCAACTGCCTTGAAATGTAGAAATGTTACGTTAATGTAACCTGCAGGTCTAGAAACATGTATTATAGTAAACCTAAGAACTACTTCGTTAAGATCGTAACGCAACTGTACACTTATCCTCCTCCACTGAGGTTTCTTAAATAAAGAAAAGAAATCGATGATTATCACTTGGGGATGTTCTCTTGTCCGCAAAAGAGTACACCTGTATAACCTATTTCCAGCGCGAAGCAACAATTTGCTTTACCCCTCGAAGCTCTTTTAATCCGAACGGCGTAACACATTTCCGATTCGTTGCAGTCGTGTCTCTATGAAATTTCACGCCTCGACTCGACTAATCAGCCAAGCATGATAGTTTATTGTTCCAGAACGCGAGTTTACCAAACACTGTACACGATGTACAACGCTGGTTCACGGTGTACACTTGAATATTCCCCGGTGCAGCACAATGCACGCCTGCTACATACATAGAGAGAAAGAGAAATAGAGAAAGAGAAGAAGATGCCTGGGAGGTGTTACGGCATAACTCCGTGATTATCCGCGCGGCGGCCGTGATCGTCCGGGGAAAATTATATTGAGATGAGAAGGAAATCAATTCCACGATAGAAACGGGGGGCCTTCGATTAGAACCAAAGCTGGAGTGGGAAATGCAACGGAAAGTAGATTAAATTCCAGCGGATGTTTCTTTTTCGAGTATCACCGACGAGGACGTTGCTTTCTATAGGAAGATCGGGGCTATCCTTGATGTTTCGAGCCGCTCGGCTATTTGAAATATTCCAAGTGGCAGAGAGTTTCGAATATCTTGTATTTTTTAAAAAGTGAACAGCGACGTAACGGTGTTCTTCTCGAAATTTTCTTACGATTTAATTTGCAACCTTTCGTTAAGTGTTCCAAGTGAAATGTTTAAATACTTCTGCCGCCTGTACGATCAAACCCTGGTACGGTGTTCGGGTCCTTTTTGACCCATCGTCGTCTTAGTCTTTCAACAACTTTTGCTGTTACCAAATTTATGTTCCCTTAATAACACACGAGGTCTTTTGGTCTTTTCTCCGTTCTTACAATTATTCCACCGTGTGAATAATACAAAAAATACGAGAATAAATGATAACTCGTAAAAGAGACGAAGATTAAGTGAATTTTAAAAGGTGGAAGAGGACTGTACACCATGTTCGAGAGATGTTCAAGTAATACTACACCTTTCAAACGTTCCGAAGTGTCGGAGCAAGACATTCTCCGCTATACTACAATCTTTCAGTCAGTCGGTGTTTCTTTTCTTAATTTTCCCTCCTCCTCGTTCTCATCCTCGTACTCTCTCCTCTCTCAGGCGGTTCCGTAGCGCATCGTAGCTTAATTGGCGATAAAACCACGCGGCCTCGTAAAAAAATCTCGTCTACCCCTACATTGTATTAATTAGGGCCCTTATAATGCCTTAAATAAGGCGCAGTTTAGTTATGGGTTGGTCGAGACCGTGTTGCGCTGTGTTATCTCGTTGGTTACCTCCCCGCCTTCTCCGTGATCATCATTCCCTTCCACACTCTCTCTCACTCTTGCTCTAGCTCATGTTCAGAGAGATACCTGAACGACCAATTATCAGCCATAATATCATCGAGGCCCGGCGGGTTCAGATTAATCGTATCCGGTTTCCTATCTCGCGGAAAAAGCGCTATAAAAGAATTTTCTGCCGCGGTAAGATACGGCTACGCGGTAATAAAATATATATATATATCGGTTCACCGGGCATCCTTTTTCCCAATGCCGTTTCTTCCACGTCGATTTTTTTCTCTTTCTTCCACGACGTCGGAACGGGCGAGCACAATGGCCGGGAATGCGGGAAACGCGTTTAAATGGTCAGAAACAGGAAGGATTCGCGATGGTTTTATTGCAACGTCTGCCATCACCACACACAGGTGAATGTTGCTCTTGATGATAGTCTGCTTACCGGGGGATGATGATTATAGCGAGACCAAAGGCTCCGGGAATAGTGTGGCCGGAATCGATGGATTAGGGGAAATAAGTCCGGGCCGCGACTACGATACACCATGTTCCAATGGGGTTACGCTATGATTTAATATGCCCAAATCTCGGCGCCAGCGTAGATTCGTCGCCGCAGGCTTATTCTTTTTGATTGCACGTTCGTTTAACTGTTCGTCGCGGGAGCGCAGCGTTTCGTCAGTGAAACCGTGTGCTTTCGGGTTTAATCCCGAGCCAAGACAATAGCCACGAAGCGGAAACATAGGGTGTTTCTGGGGATTATAGGGAAAAGCTTAACTGGTTAATGGAATTCGAGGAAAGGAAACAAATGGGCATCGATAAATGTAGCTTTGAAAATTGATCGTTCCCGGGCACTTCATTTTTTTAGCTCGCGAAATGGTACATTATTATATGTGCAATTACGTAATAATGTGAAATGATCGACATCCGATAGTTGAGAGTGTGTTGATAATTAATGGACGACATCACTGTGAATATTACTCGTTACGAGATCTATCGATTCGAGTATGAAGTTGAATCTCAAGCATGACATGAGTGTTTGGTTAAAATTTATAATAGACATAGAATTTTGATTTTATACATTACTTTTGTTTCGATTTGAGATTGTAATGTTTCAGATTTTTAGAATCTGACTCAATACTACAGATCAGCGATTTTTACTAAAATCCTAAGGCACACCAGAAAATATATATTTTCATCAAGTTTGATCGCAGATTGGCACAAATTTTCCGTACGACCCAATAATACACATTTCTGCCATAATTAACAAACATCGATCTCTATCGAGAGATCGGTAATAATTTACGTATGAAAGTGCACACAGCGTTCTTGCACTTTCCGCTTGGAAAAGTGACTCGAACGAAAAACGAGCGATTCGAAGGAATCGAGCCGAATGGCGCGCGAGAGTGCGAGAGCAAGTTGGTCCTGGGTCCGAAAGTCAGGTTGTAACCCTCTCGATTCTTGGGCGTAAACGGCACGCGCTTGGGTGGGACTCGGACCAGGACTCATTGGGCCTGACTCCTTTGGTTCGATTCTTATCTGGTACGGGGCCGCATATAATTACAATTAAAAGAGATCGCCGTCGATAAGGGAAGAGAGAGGACCTCCGCGTCCAGGTTCCTTCTTCGCCGTGCACATCCTGCCTGTGTTCCTTCGTCCTCTTCTATCGATTCTTACTTGGGGTCCAGTCGGTGTAGTACCCACCTATATGGTTATAAGGGAGGGCCAGGGGAGACCGGATTACAGGGGGGAACGGAAGAATGGTGGCATAATATCCGTTTGAACTTAAGTTATATTCCTTCTCGTGCAGCCGAGATATCGGTGCGGAGGTGGAGTTCGGTTCGAGGGTATGCTAATTCCGGCCTCGGGCCACCACGCAGCCCTTAATAGCCAGCTGAGCAGCTCTTATGCCAGCAACTAGTGCTCGTATATACAGCGGAGAGGGACCGTGTGTATCTCTCGTAGTTATAGAGGTCTCTCCGAGCCGATGGTACCGTCGGCGAGAATCACCGGTTTTTCGGAATGTTAATGTTCCGGTAGAGGCGCCCCTTGCTCGGCTCATGTCGACGATTAGCGCTCGTACGTGTAATTGGGATAATGCGTCGACTTTCTCTCTCTCTCTTTCTTTCTCTCTTCTTTCCTCGTCAATTCTCTCCCTCTCTTTTTCTCCACTATTACTCGTTTTCCAGGTATTCGGAACATTTTATCGTATTTAAGCGAGGGAGTTTAAATGGCCGTGTACGGATACCTTCGGGGGTATACGTGCGCTTCTATAACCGCGTGATTGCTCTCACCGTTTCACAATTTTTCTCCCAGAAATTCAGCTCTCCGTTCTTCGGGATAATTTCGTCGCGCGAGTTCCATTATTCTCGGAACGTGTGTTCTCCAAAATACCATCTAATCGTGTCCATTTCTACTATCCCTGTACCAGGTAAAATGAACCCCGCTAAGAATTGTTCTAAAGGTGCATAATTGATCGTACTTATTATACCCCGTAGATAACGTTTAGAGTGAATTTTCGTCCGACTCAGGACACGTCGCGAGAAACTGTCTCTCCCTTCGATTACAATTGCAAGAAACGAGAAAAAAATGATTTTTCCAATCACGACGACGATGACGAGAAGGAGTCGCGAGAGCACGATCGATCGTTATTTATCGGCTAATTCGTTTCTATTTAGGAAAAAACATCTGCCGTTTCCGAACGGAGGAGCCCTTTTGCACCGCGAGCAACGACGACGGTGCCCACGGCGAATAATTCTTAGAGAGAACGGTCCGACGCCGGCCAACGATTCCTACCTCATAGGCAGATAATCGCCTTTGATTTCTCTCTTCGATTCCTGCTCTACCTCCCCTCCTCTCCTCCCCCTTCCTCCCCCCTTTTCAGCCCCCGTACCTCGCCCTTCATCTCCTCCGCTCGAGTCCGCGCGATCGGAGATCACTCCCTTCTTATATAATTACCTTATTTCCGAATAATTGGCCAATTTATACTCGAGTCCCAGCTGAAAACAATCCACCTCTCTCGCTCTACCTCCGTCCTACTCGATCTTTCGCCGTTGGACCGTACACCGTGTGCCCCATAGGGCCCCGTAGAGCAGTTATTTTATGTATATGGGAGTGTGATTAGATCAGACCCGGTGCCAGTGTGTGGGTATGATAATTCTGCCCGTAGGGCTTCGTGGGGCAGTCTCCACCCACGCCACGCACACACCACGTACCCGCGTCTATCGTTCCCTTCTCTCTCTCTCTCTCTCTCGCTCGCTTGCTCGCGCGGTTTCGATCGTCGACCACCTGTCTCGTTCTTTCCCTTGCCCGGGCTTGGGCCGCCTGTAAAACCGAAGCTCTTCTCGCTCTTCAGTTTCCCTCCACCGCCATATCTCCACCTCTGTCCTTCGATTCTGCAATTCTACGTTCTACCGTGCGGTAACATTGTAATCATCCTCGTACCGTGCATTTTTGCGACCGGTAACCGTGCCGTGATCGTTTCGGCTCATTTGAATTCGCGCCCCTGCGCGATCTAGTATTAGGGATCACGAGAGAGAAGGTGGCTGGGCTGCGTCGTTCCTTCGGCTATCTAGGATTGCCGGGCGTCCGATCGTGCGCTTACGGCCGACTTTCCTCGCCGATTCCGAGACTTTCCGATCCCCTACCGCCGTGAATTCCTCCGTGAAATAAGAGCGGAGAACTGTTGTCGCGCGATTCTGTGGAAATGAAGAGAGGAATTAAAGGGTGTCTGGAATTGCAATTAAAAGTCTCGACGTTTTTTGATTAATTCGGTGAAATAGAGAAGGTGTTTGGATTGGAGCGAAAGTTTTGAGCGTTTGTCAAATCACCTGGACCAGTTCGCCGTCCAAAGGGATGCCAAGTTTTCGGAGGAACAAAATTTCATTTAAAATTTCGGAATTTAAATTTGAAGAGTTTCACTTAAAAAACGCTACGAACTTTCGTTCCAACCTAAGTAGCTAAGTTTTAGTTACTCCTGTTAAGGATTTGCTACGTGTAGACACACTTTCGTTTCGCAAAGCCAAAATACCAGATTTTATTTCAAAATGGGTCAATGGAAATTTAACCAAAGATCTGCATATTTTAATTTATCGTTAAATCGGTTTTTCGAAATATTCAATTGTTGATCAAATGAAACATTAGGTGCTGCATTGAAAAAATGAACAACTGCATCAAGCGTCCCGATTGATATCACGAAACGTTCATTCCAAACTTTGTGTTTGTCGAATAAAATAGTTTATTACTTACTACATTATTAGGTTAAATAATAAATAGTTCATTCGCGATTCGAGGTGATTAAACTGGACGATTCGTTTCGAGATAATTTTTCACACAGTGAAACTGAAAAAGGTGTAATCGTATGCAATTAGGAAAGTGATTTTTATGCAAAGTGTAACATTATAAATACATACTTCTGATTTTGTATCACATGTCTGGCAACATATCAGAACCAATCTTCTTAACGCACACGAAGCTGCGTCTCAGCGATCTTAATTACGAATCTGCCGAATCATTCTTGTCGGATTCGAACCCTTGAATGAATGCTTGTCTTGTTATCGCTGGTGACGCGTTGAAAATAACTAGTCAGGTTAATACATTAACGATTGTCGGAAACAGATTGCGGGCTTTTAATCGCTGCAGTAAACTTCATTGATTGAAAGTTCGCATGATTTACCTTTAGAAATGTTGCAACGCGTAGAATTGTATAATTTACCTTCGATATTGAAAATTCGATTTTTCATTATGCATCTCAGTATTGAAATTATTTATCTCGCAAAAAGTAGAACGGATTCTTTCACACGAAAGTAACAAATGACAAATGGAATGGCAGTATAATTGGTATTGCGTTATTTCATTCCGTTTCAATTTATGTTTCTGTCATTTTTCTTGAATTTGTTTGATAATATTACAAAAGCATGTGTTGGCAGTCGTTTTTTGTACTTTGCAGCTACAAAATATAATATAAGAGTTATCAACACCGATGTGTTCCGTTAACGTAAGCTGCATATCGACAATACTCTTTATTTTCATAGATTAGAAATACAGTCCCGGAAGAAAAGACATTTTTATTAAATATTTTCAAAGATATTAGTCTACCCTTTGGCCCACAACTGTCTCAATTATTACCGTTGCAATCATTGACTCAACTTTCAATTAAACCTTCAATTCCCCGAGAATCCTTCAAAATTCAAATTAGCCCGCCTCCAGCGATGGATCACCGTCACGACTTATCGCAGGAAAAAAAAAAGAAAAAGAAGCATTGTTCGCGAGGAAGAAAGTAAGAATCTGTTTCGGTGTAAAGGTAACAGCCTCTTGGTTCTCCAAGTGATCTACGTCCGAATGGCAACAGACACCCGGTCCCACGTTACACTTTTGCTACTTCCTACTTGGTGAGAGGTCCGTGGAGAATTGAACGAGACACAGCGAGGACGTGAAAGAGGGACAAAGATCGAGCGAGCCGAAAGGGAACCTAAGGAAGATACCGCGATCGTTGGAAGGGGGATGAAAAAGCAGGACCGATTGAACGGAGAGAGGCAACGAGTGTAGCAATTAACTCGATGCTTACGAGGATAATTAGCGAAGGATCGAATGAGGCAGCTGGCCAGCGGGGAAATCGAGGCCCATCTTCCTTTCTTCCCTCCACCGTCTCTCCCTTCTCTCTCTCTCTCTGTCTCTCCCCTCCTGCTCCTTCTCGTAGCTGCATTTACGTACATAATTATAGTTATGATGATTATGACTGAGCTTGGGCCACGGAGCCAATGGAATTCACCGGCACGTCGCCGCGTGGCAACGCGTTCCTCTCTTTCACTCCTCAACGTACGAAAACTTATTACCGAGTGGCCTGAAGTGGCTGGGTGCTCCGAGCTGTCCGGCAACTCGTTGCCGGCTTTAACGGGCAATAGGCAAGCGTGCGTACACGCGTGTTGCCCATGTTGGCGCATCTGTATCCTGGAAAGTACGAAGGAGAGGATTCTGCTCGGAGTGAAAACTAGAAACTCGATCGAGAACCGAACCGATGTGTCTCACAACGGGGGGAAAACTGTTGGTCAAAAGGACAAAGGGAGGGGGAGGGAAGTGAGAAAGAGAGAAAGGGAGAAGGTAGGGAGAGACCGAGGAAGATAATCGAAATACGAGGGCCCAGTAATTGCTGCGGAACGGTCGTTAGGTGACTACGGAGCTGGGTGAAAGTTCAGTTAATTCGATTAGAATCGGCCTGGCGTATAACCACGGTCAGGATTCGCCGTGAGCGACTCGCAACATCGCGGATCTGCTTTACGTTCGGGATTATGAGAGGCTCACTTGGCTAATCTCTTTTCCCCGAGATCGTGCACAGTATTAGCGGGGACTTCCTGGTGTTGATGGTTCGCTCCTTCGATCTGCGTGTTTTAGGCCTGCGAATCCGGTGTTTACGTTTCCTCCCTACGCGCCGCCAATTAATCGGCTTCGCATTTAGAGGAGCACAACCGTTCCGGTCGAGGTCGTTCGTGAAATCTTGATATAATAGGACGAGGAGTAAATTATCGTCCCGTTGCTGCAAGCTTCGGAGTTATCGAAGCTGCGATTATTACCGTTATTGTTACCGTTTAGTTTTCGTGATTTTTTAGGCGATCGTGTTTCGGATCGCGTTGAAATTTATTCGACCCGGCTGCATTTACACCGCGGAGATATTAAAATCGATCTGGTTACTATTTTTCTGTCGTAATACACTCACGGGCAGAATTAAGAGATGCACGCAGTTTTTTATCTGCCTCTAATTTTCAATCGGAAAAGTACAGTCGCAGAGGAATTTACGTAAAACATTTATCACTGATCTCCATGAAAATCTGAGAGAAATATTAGTACGTTATAAAATCAGGCAATTCTTACGAATTTTTTAAATGTAACAGTGCTAAATTTCCTACAAATCGTCCAATCCAGTTGTTCCTTATTTTAACATTCGATCAAGTTTCTCCTTTCTCGTAATCTCGCCTGCGAAGATGACCGTCATGGGAGACACCTCTCGCCCTTAGCCTCTTGCTTTATAATGACGAGTCACAAAAGAAGAATTGTATTTTCGAGACTGGCGATTACCAGATACAAATTCTACGCATAAAAACAGCGAACAACCCAAACTAACACACACATACAGCGATTGAAAAATCGTAAGGCAAGGGGTTAAACGCGATTCACGATCGATCGAAATATGGACGGTGTCCTATCCTCTGCTACGGCGTCCGTAGCACGAAGAAGAAGAAGAAAGGGTGGTTTTAATGCAGGTATGCACATTCGACGAGCAGCCACTGCAGGTATGCAGAAGTTTCTTGCACCGGGGGTGATAGCAGCAGGAGGAGCAGGAGCAGGATGATGAAGAAGGCGGAGGGCGGAGGAGGGAGAGATGGGTGGCAGTAGCTCAGAGAGATGACGAAGGAGCGTTGGGTGCGGGGTGGTTCCACGGATCGATGTGTGTGCCCCCGCCTTCCACGTTGAGAGAGAGAGAGAGAGGAGAGAAGAGAGTCACCCAGTTTCTCTTACTCGCTCTCGCCTCCGTTCCTAGGGGTAGTTATACAAATTTCCAAGAGTGTCTGCCTCCTCTCCACGTTTGCCTCCGTATCCACCGTCTTTCGAATCTCCTTTTCTTAGGTCCTCCACCCAGCCACCACCGGCTACCTCTCACGCTGGCTTCAGAGTTTCCATGGCAACCTGGGGGCGGGCCTTTGCATATTATACTCTGTGTGTGACAAGCCGACTCGTTATGTATGCCAGTGTGAGAGAGTGTGGAGGGGTGTACCTTCGTTGCTGTGTGTTGATGGCCGCGTGCGTGTTTGTGCGTCGTGTCGGTGCGCGTTTAGCCGAACGGAAAATCGCGTGTGTATGTGTGTGTACATTTACGTACACACGCGCGCGTGTCCAAGTGCATGTGTACGAGTGACTCGTTCGCCCTGTCGTGGGCTGCGGAGAGGGGTCGCAAAGGAATCAGGCGGATGTGTGAGCAGAGGCAGATGAGGAATTGTCACCTCCGACGGAATGGGGGAGGGAATGGTAGGAAGTGGAAGGGTAGGCGAGGAAGAAGAAAGAGCGAAAGAGAAAGAGCGAGGAAGGAGGGACGGGTGGATGCAGAAATACGGGAGAAGAAGTGTGACGGGGTTGGCCGGTTAGG
>NW_017100242.1:5206935-5231082 GCF_001263275.1 Habropoda laboriosa
GAGGAGGGGTGCACGGCTATGCCGGTTCTTTGTACTTTGTAGGGTTGCTGCAATCTCCCATACCCCACGGCAGCTTCTACCTCGCGAGAGCGAACTCACCCCCATGCTGAAGGATCTCCCGTCGCCCACCCCCTTTCCTCCCTCCTGCTTACCCCCGGCACCCCGACCTCCTCTACCTCTCACCCTGTGAAGCTGGAAATTCTACGAATCCTGCCATCTTATATGGAGAAACGAGAGGAACGACGGAGAGCCGACGCGTTGTGATTTTTACCGGGGCTCCTTCTTCTCTTCCTGAGAACCGCTGCGAGCTTCCCTCGGGATGGCTTTGATTTTTTGAAAGGAATCAGAAGTGACGGTTACGCGGAGGTGTCTAGAGGATATCACGCCTCTCTCTCTCTCTCTCTCTCTTCTCTTTCTGGCTACACACACGCGCGAGCGCGAAAAAGTGATTTCAGTTTAGAGGGATGTAGAGCGTGGAATTCTTTACCTTTTGGCTCTCATCCCTCGTTGATGATGTCGCGTGTCTTGATGCATTTTGCAGAAAAAAACGCGATTCGATTGATGCAACTTGCGATGGAATGTGTTCGTAGTTTAGGTTTGGGTTGCTGATCGTTTGCGTGTTACATCTGACTATCGGAGGTTGGTAGATGTTACAGAAAAATGAGGCACAAGGCAGTTTTCCAGCGGTGGATGAAAACGTAGGAGGCAGTACGGTGGAAAGACCTGTTACCTGAAGTAAACTGTTATTTGTTCGACTTGTACTTGTATTGTGCATATGTATTTATATTTAAAAAAGCATCGGTGAGTTTGGAAATATTCTTTGCATCGCATTCGTTCTTCGATACTGTTCAAATTGCATCTGAAATATTTTACGTATCGTCAGAATTGAAGGAGAAACTTAGGTCGGACACCCTACACAATAGCTTAAGAGATAATTGTATGGAGCAAGCGGTACAACTTTTCTCCCAAAAAAAAAAAACAGATACAGTCGAAAAGTATTTAACTACACGTCAATTTTTACAACACCACTGCGTTAATCTGATTCGCAGTGCAAACTAAAAATCACGATTAAGACACCTCCATTGTACTCCTCGAGAAGTAGTAAAATTCCGGAAAAGCTCCGGCAAAAAAAATCTCACCGCTCGAATTGCCTCTATATCGTGTCATTGAACGACTCGGAGCTATTGTAGATACATGTATACACGTATACGACGGTCCACAGCATACGTGGACCGTAAGGGTGTCAGAGAAACGGAGACGTTTTCGGGGAGACGACGTCCTTTCGGGTGGGTGACATGTTTTTCTGGCAGCCAAGGGGTGCGAGCCCCTAATTATAAAATAAAAAAAATCAATATCTTACCCTAGCCCGGGCAGGGGCCAGAGAGAAAAAAAAAAAGTAGGGTGACTCTCCCCGTCTTCTCGTCATTTCCACTAGCGATCCTCATCCCACCGATCCAAGGCCCGCGTATTCCACAGTCGTGTTGCTCCCTCCTCGCACACCGCTGCGAAGCTGATTTTTTTCGTCTCTTCCCAGCTCTTCCTCGCTCGGGAGGAGGGTTGCATTTCTGTCAGATCGTGGTAAAAATGAGGAAATGCGAGGGATAGGTGAAGGGAAGGAGGAGGGAGGGCAGTGAGTGTACGTGAATATAGAGTTCGGAAGTGGCGCAAAGGAGACGCGGCGGGAGGGAGGGGGAGAGTGGGAGCATAGCGGATAACGGAAGAAACTGCACGACTTTATTTCGTTGCGCTTATTGCGTTTCCTGAATTTTTATACGCCGCATGCGGCCCATACTTATGGACTTTTAATACCCAGCTGGCACGTGCTACACGCTCGCAATTTCGATATCTACTGCGAATAAAGATGCAAAAGTATTTTACGGAGCGAAACAGGGGGGTGGTGCATGCGGATGCGATTCTGTTGCAATTACAGTATAGCCAAGTTTTCGCGAAAGCGTTGTTTCGATACGATACACGGATTCTGCTCGGGATGTGTGAATTTTTTTCGAATATCCTGTGTTAGAGAACGTACCGTGAACTGTATCTTTATTCACTTATCGGTAACTAATTATCTGTTATTTCTTCAGATCTGATGCTCGATCAGAAAACAGTATCTTCGGTCGATACATTACAGCCGCTGTACAGAAGGAGCATCTAATCGTGGCATTTTTGTCCCGTCGTATCGTCGGCAGTTATCGTAAAACGACGACGAAGAACAATGAGAATTGGTGGATTATTTAAAACCGACGAGAAAACCGTTCCCGGAGAACTGTGATCAGATCGTATCTTATCACTGGGAATAGTTTGCATCATCGATTCGGAAACACCGTTGGAGCAGAGAGCGCGGGCACAGCAAAACTACCACCTCTTTTCCACCCAGGGTGTCGGTTTCACGTGAAACGAAAGTGTCCGGGGCAGTTGCCGGCGGTGGTAGTGGTACTCAATCAATAGATACATAAATATTATCTCGCAGCGGGGTTCTCTCTACGCGAGTGCGTGTACTCGATACACGCGTGCGTGGTCGTTCTTTCTATATCCTTCACATTCTCTCTCTCTCCTTCTTCAACTTCTTTCCACGATTTCGCCAAGTGGCGATGAGGGTGGACCGGGCTGGCTGGCGAGTGGGTGGCACTGCCACACCATGGCAAATCGATTCCGTGGATTCACTGGCGTCGTTTTTGTCTCGCGCAACGACACATTCAAATAAGTAAGGGAATCCCCTCGCCCCTCGAGCCGCCCAAGTCTGGGACGTTGCGTTGCCACCCCTTGGTCGTAAGGTCCTTCTTCTTTCGTTTTCTTCGCCACCCCCATCCTCCTCCCCCCCTCCACCTACTGCTACACTGCCTCCTCTACCACCGCCGCCACCCCTCCTGCCTCCCTCCGTCCCTAAGCTCAGGTCGACTTGAGGGATGGGTCGCGACGAGATTAAAAGAAGAATCAATAGCGCCTCTCACCCCATACCATCGTTGTACCCCTTACTTCCACGAAGGTGGGTGCCTTCTCTTGCCCTCGAGCACCCCCAACCCCCGCAACCTCAAAGGCCCTTGCCATATATTGAAATGCTCTAAGAGAGGACTGCCTAGGAACCAGCCTTCCTTCCCTACCGAGTTCTCTTCTGCAACAGCCACCACCTACACGCCGGCGACCGTAAGAGGGGTGACCACCTTTTCACCCTGTATGTGCCGGCCTGCACGAGCGCACTCGCTACTCCTTCGAATCCTCCTGGACAAACACTGCGAGCACCGTTTCTTTCCTCTACCTTCTCTCTCTCTCTCTCTCGTTCTTGCCTTTCCCTCGTGTTCGTGTCTCCTTCTGACCGCAGATTTTTGCCACCGCCATCTCCATCTTTCTGTCTTTCTTCTCTCTCTCTCTCTCTCTTTTTCTATCTGTCTTCGGTTATTTCCCATGTAGGAGAAGAGATTCGTCGCGAGGTACGTCGCGTCTCCTCATCCTTTCTCTTCGTTATTCGCAGTTTCCTTTTTTTTTTTTTTTTGCAAAAGTCACCAAAGGAAGAGGAGCTAGAGCAAAGGGGAAGGGAGAGAGAGGGCCTGGATGTTCGTAGAGCCCGAGACCGGGAGGAATTGTCAATTTCTGTCTCCACCTCTTCTTCCTTTTGCATAGCGAGATAAGGAGATCCTTCGCGAATGATTTTAGCGGGAAATAGTGGCGGCGGGTCTTTGAACCCCTTTTGGATCTCCGGTTGGTAACGAAAGCATAGAGGTAGAGGCAACATCACGTGAAATCGCCTCAAAGATAGAGTGATCGGGCGCTGGGTGGACATAGGAAGTGTTATTGCTCGAAATTGCTTGTGTCTAGCCTCGCTGACGGATGCTTTTAATCGTCGTCGACGGGCGGCAAGCGTGAATTTATAATGACTGATTGGAACTTCCTTCCTTTTTTCGACGTTTAATCGATAGTTGCTCAGATAGTCACTTTACAGCGGCTGGATAAAAAATACGTCGAAATTTCTCGGATTTTGCGATCGAAAGAAGGGAGAATAGAATGTAACGTAAAAATTTTAAAAAAATTGTAGTTATTATAAAGACGAAGAACCTCGTTGTACCAAAAAAATCAAATTTCAACATTTCTAAAAAATTAAATAATCGAAGTATCGAAAAAATGGTACACTACGTTGTAAGTAATACCTTTTTATTCATAAATCGCAAAGAACTTATTATTTCACACGTTCCAATCTTTGTTGGAGATGGTGGCGAAAGAGGCTTCACAATCTGCAAATAACTCCTCCATTTTCTAACATTTTTACTTTTAAAAAATCGGAGAAGTTAGCTGAAAGTTACATTAATATCCTCCGAAAAATTTGAAACTTCTCACGTTGTAGTTTCCCCAGAAGAAATGTCCAAGCTTCGCCTATTTTTGGACGCCTCGGGATAGCGTACCCCCTTAATTATCCCGAATTATTATTTATGGACGAGATTCAATCTACCAAACTATGAATGTTTCAGAATTCAGTGAAGTATAAATTTCAATCGATGTTCCTAGAGCCTTCCGGTATACTGTAATAAAAAAAAAAACGATACCGTTACCGCAGGACAATATGCAGCGTCCCATTATCTAATTCAAATAAGCGTGGCTAAACACCAGCGACGATAATACATATCACATAGCCCTATTAATAACGCGAGACACGATAAAATCGGTTATGGAGAAGCCGAAGCTTATGGTAATTTCACGTGAAACCGCTCCGAGGTTGGTTGGCTTTTGTCCAGCAGCTAAACACACATGAAAAAAGCTATTTCGGAAATTGCTATCGCTGTTTGCATACTATGATTATGTTAATGCAGTTTGTCTTAATGATTCGATAAAACGCGTATGCCTTGGCTGCCTGTGTGTTTTGCGACCGTGGAAGAAAGAGAAATATTTTTGTACACCGATCAGGTCATTAGTATATTGATAATCATGATCGATGTGCCATCGACTACATGCAAGATACACGTATCCCGAGAAAAGAAATCATTCATAATAGATTAGATACTAGGTAAATCAACTTTTTCTTCCTTCGATGAAACGAAATGGTCTCGGTCGTAGCAACATTCGATACCTTCTCAACGATTTGCACAAAAGATATGCGAATAGTAACTTCTCCACTTTTCATCGAATATTCGATAATAATAAAAGATTTCTAAAATAAAAAATATACATCGAGGTGAAATTTTACTTACGATTAACGTGATTTTCTTTCGTGACAGTTTTTAACACTACAACAATCAGAGCTGAATGTGGCAAATTTTTACCCTTCTGGTATATTTAGATAAGACTATAAAAAAATTTCGAAATTATAATCATTAACGCAAAATAAATTGGCGTACGTAATTATTTCTTCATTTCAACAAAAGACGCTGTATACTTTAATAATTTCTGTTATTCAAAATAAGAAGGGTTGAGCGTGTAAGGTAGGTCACGGTAATCCAAATTTGACATACGCGGCGTTTTCAGTCACTTGTCGAAATTGCGCAATTATCAATATCGATACGAATTCAAGTATGCTCTCGTAGCCAGCTTACCGGAGCCATAGATAAAGCACATATTTTTAGGAGGGTCGTTTTTCTTTCTTAGTCTCTGCCCTTCGTGCCGCTTTGAATTTGGTAGCCACGGAAATTGTCGTCCACATTTTGCGGGCCAGGTCTGACAAGGTGAATATTTTAGCGACACACCGTAGCTTGTTGGTTCCCACATACATACGTATGCGTGCACACGTGCACAGGTTGAAGATACGCCTCGGTCAACATCGTCGAAAAATGTATTAAAGGCAAACACATGCATTCTAAGGAGGTTCGCCCTCCGTCTCTCACCCCAGGTCACCCCTTCTTACCCCACCATTCCGTTTTTCGTCCCACCGCGCGACATACATACATACATCTACGTATTCATGTGAGCCAGAAGATACTTTTGCCAATCCACGGTGCCGTCCCGTCTTTTATTTTACACATACGTAACGTTCCCGCTATCTAACGTGCACATGTGCTCGTGATCGATAATTTCTTCCCTGGTCCCTTTTCCAACGATTCCCAAGTTTCAACGTTGTTTGCAGTTATCTCGAAAGTAACGCGGTATCTTTACCTGGTTCTAATTCCTCATCTTGCGTGCGAGATTTTCTCAGTATTTTATGTTCTTTTCATTTCGTTCGGTTTCTGTAGGATATCTATTAGGCCATCTCGTAAGTTCGTGTCGAATTTTGTAATTTAGATCAATATTTCCAACGAACCTTTAACCCTTTCGCGACGGCGGAACTAGCCATCGGTACGCCACTATCGAACGGGTCGTCGTGCCGTTAGTAACACCATACGCATTAAGAGTGTCTCGCGTTTTTTCAAATCTTAGAGGATTTCGTTGGAACAACAGAGGACTTAAGGATGTATTGGTTAAAAGGGAATGTTGTTGAGGTCTTGTTCTGTATTTTAAAATAAATCTTCACTTTGAGTTGCTGAGGTGCGAGCCAATGAGACGCGCTTAGTGGGTGCCGGATATAACCGGCGCCAGCCAGTGTGAAGCATTTAGTGGATGCCGGATATAACCGGCGCTAGTCGCGAAAGGGTTAAATTTGATAAGAAAAACGTGAGTGTCTTTTCATTCCACAATTGTTTTCTATTCTTTTTAGGAAGATCATTATGTCGTCGCTGTAGTATTTCTGTTAATTTTCAATATAAAATTTTTCGCCTTCGGCAGGAACTTACGGGATGACCTACTACTTTATTTTTTGGCATCTCAGAATGGCTGTGAATAAAAAAGTGAAACGAATAACTTTGGGGAGTTTCGTGTGAAATGTGCTGCATAAACGTAAATATTGCGAACCTAGAGAAATTTTTGATTCCTTCACTTTTTCGAAATTAAGGCAAAGTTGGACGAAAATGTCGTTTGGTTTTTTGGCTGTTTGAATTAGGGACGTCGATTCGAATTTTTCTTAAATTTCGCTACGAACTTTCTGAACAGTCTGATAATTTTCACGTTTGTCGTAATTATCGATGTACTGCGAGACACCGCGAGATCTAAGATTACCGCGATATTAGCTCGAAAGGAGTCTAATTTTAAGTTACAGCTGATAATGTCGTTACAGGTACTTATGCTACCAGCCAAGAATGTGAGACCGTGAGCCGCTTTCAGAGGTTCGTCGATTATTAACCTTGTCCACTGTTATTTTGAGGCGAGTGTAATTTGGATTACAGCTGACAAAGTAACTGCAGATATGTTAACCGCCAGAAACACGAGACCATGAGCTACTTTCGAAGGACTACGTGTTTTCAACATTGTTCGCCGCTATTTTAAGACGAACAACATTGATTTTCGCTTGGCGAAGTAATTACAAACGTGAAAAAATTACGAAATTACGAGGTGTTTTCGAAGGATTGCAACATTCCGCTATTACCCGTTGTTAATTGGAAAGGAGAATAATTTCAGTTGTAGTTGATCAGGTCGGTACAAAAATGTCGACCCACTTATTTATATTTGTAATTTTTGCAATTTAACTTTGCTTTATAATCATAATTTAGCAACCGTTGTATTTTTCCCACTATCGAGTTTTCAGTAATTAAAGAATTATTTTCAACATGATTCATATTTCTTACTTATAATCACGTACTCTGTAGTATTAGAATTTACGAGACTAGAAGTTTCATATATTTCATTTAATTTATTCAAGAGCGAACGCTGAAATACCTAGATCGTAAAATTATTACAAAAACTCGAAAATGATCGATAGATTCTCTCAAATCATCGATTCACCGCGATAGGAAGAAACGATAATCTCACGATGGTCGAATCCCCGTTGAAAATGAGATTCTTCAAACGACCGAATGATTCGATGAAACACAGATTAGAATGGATCATCATGATCCAAGTGTTCGCGTTTAACGAACGCCGTGAATACACCGTGCGTGTTGCATAAAAATCGCAAGAATATCGCGAAACAGCCAATACCGTGGAGGAGAGAGGATTTCTCTTCGAACATGATTTACTCTCTTTCAGCGAGAGCCGTGTATTAAATGCTGTTTAACGAGCCGCCAATCAGCAGTTGTCAAATAGTAGTTGGCACTGCGAAATACTTGGTTCTCCAAGGCTCTTCTGAACGATCGGGGATCGTTTTCAGCGTTGGCGAGAAAGAATAGCGACGAAAGAACGACGAAGAAAAAAAAGAAGCAGCGAGGTGATCTGACGAGAGAACGTTTTCGTGGTAGTTATTCAGCAATTAACGATTCTCGTCGGTAATCGATCCACTTATCCGGTAGTTGGTGTAATTTCGTGTGACTGTCTGTTGCACAGCTTGCAAAAAAGGCAGGAAGAACCGATCGACCGATGCAACGGGTGGTGAATCATCTCGCTAGTTCAAGGAATTAATTTTCTTTATTCCTTTATTCCGGCATCGACTTTGGTCCGTGCAAAAACTAATTTTACTTGAATTGCATACCGGCACAGCAACAACACACAATCGAAGGAATATACACGCGCGAATCGCTTTTTCCCTCCATCCATCTCTCGTTGGCGTTTCACCGATGAAACCAGATGATTTCAATCCGGATTCTCTCCCTCTCTATCTCTCTTTCGTCACGAAGGAACGATTTGCATTAAGTCGTTCGGGTACTTGCGACAACACGATGAAATTTCATGGTTTAGTGGCTCGTTTTCGTCTGATACACGCCCCTTCTCTGCCACTGCGAACGATTTTTCCTGCGTTTTCGCGATCGAGTTAACCTTCGGACGCCGAAAGCCGGGTCACCGGTGACCCGGCTTTTGGATGTTTCCTGTTTCGATCGGTATTCAAACTAGAGGTTCCTCTTCTTACTTTAATCGGAATATATTTGCACAATTTTAAGGAATATAGTGCCTACTAAAATAAAAAGTATGGTTTCGTATACATAGGAAGAAGATGTTAGTATTGGGCATTAGCCATGTGTGCACTATCACACCATCCAAGGGTTAATTATTAGGTGTAGAAATGAATTCTTCCCGACCTTTGGGTACAATTGAAGTGTTATCTAAAAAGAACGAGAACAGATCAATCATCGAGTTAATTTCCACTATTGTCGATGACCTTTTGCCATTTTTCTGCTCCAGCTCGCGAACATCATCGCGACAAAAACTCGGTAGCTTTAAATCAATTATGCGAATTCAGTCTACACCTGACATCAGAAACGAACCTATCGTGCAAAATCCTTTCACCACTTCGAACAAGTGCTCCTCTTCGAATCACCCGTTCGCGACCTAAAATCCACAGATCGAGCTCAATGAACAGCCAAATGCATAATGAACGACGCTCGAACGTACATGATTCATATCGCACACTTTACTATCACTGCGCGTACGCGTCGTAAACATGTCGTACACGTGAGGTTCGCGAGTTTTCAGATTTTCAGGCGTGCTAGAGCTCGCGGGACCAGCGCGAAATAAACATCGTCTCGTCGCGACGTGTCACCGTGGAATTCGTATTAATTGCACACAGACGAAGAGAGAGACGGGGGTTCTGGCTTGGCTGGCCTCCGAACAGAGCTGACCAGCGGGGCGAGTTATGTGGCGGAACGAGTTATTATTTACTTATTAGACGGCCGGCGAACGCGGCGCCCACTGAGGGGGTGTGAAAATGAACTAAGGCCAGCCTGGTAGAAATTAAAAACGTGACTCCACAGCGCGGGTAGCTTCATCGCGCGGCTAACGAGAAGATACGACCTCCTGGCAAACGTATATCTATACGTGTTAGTGTACACTCGCGCGTGTGTGTGTAGGTATAACAGTCTTATATGTTGCAACACCTGAAGATGTACGTTCCTTATATACCGGGTGCTCGTTCCAAGAACGCTGTTAACGCCGGGCAATCGGTTGGGGGTTATTTTCCTTTTTTTTCTTCTTCTTTCCTGTCGTATAATGAGCTTCTTCTTCTTCTTTTCTTCGGGGTTATAAAGAGGAGTCGGGGTTTGCTCGTGCTTTTGCTTCGTTTTGTGTTGACGATCAAGTTGCAGGATCAACGTTTAGGAATTATTGTCTGGTGGATTTAAGTTTTTTGGAATTGACGAAGTCGTTTGGTCGAGTTCAATGAGTGATTGTACTGATTACAATGCAAAAATGTGAACATGTATACGTAATTACCCACTTAGAAGTCGAAATGATTAACTCTCGTTTTTGGTATTATTGCAATTTTAGTATGAAAGCACGTGCTTGGTGCTTAATTTTTCATGGATGAAGGGAATTTAATGAATTTTACTTTATGGAGTTAGTCATTTTGGGTTTTGAGTGGCTCGGTTAATGATGTAGGGGTTATCAGTAGACTGCGGATTTTTATGCGAATTCATATTTTTGAGAATATAGTGAAAAAAGTGAAACTTTGGTAGAAAATTATTTCACCTTCCAGGTACTACATATAGAAAGCACTATAATTTAGATATTTTGTATATTTTTTCATATCACCTGCATTCTGTGCAATTTTGCACCTTCGAATTTCCTATAAATGCATAAAAATCCGCAGTCTAGTTATCGGTAATAATCTGTCAGATTTGTAGTAAATGAACAATATTAACTTGTAAATAAATTTTTTAGTTTTTACCATTGAATAGAAATTAAATTAAATTTTTATACACCGTTCCCTTTTTCGTTAAAAATTCTAAAATCTTCCTAATAAAAAGTCGAGTTTTATAAGAGACACAGTAAATTTATTTCATAAAGAAGTACAATAACGATCTATGAATCGTATTACAAATGTATATTCGTACAACTGTTAAAATTTAACAACAATTGTCACAAAGATAACTAAGTCTATGAAATGAAGTTTTACTTATTCTTGCAATTTATTTCCAGATCAAATTATTCACTTCCTACCCTCCACCGTGCATTATTCTAATTTTTCTTTATTGTTTCCGTATCTCCTGTTATACTTTACTATTTACGTACTACTTATCTCGTGTATTAAAGGTATCTTTCCTTTGCTCTTAACGTTGCTGCTCGAACGTGAAGTGGGGAAAAAGGAAGGAAGACGCAGAAGAAACGATAGCTTCAACAGAAATTGTCTGAAACGTACAGTGTGCTACCCTGGTAACTAGATACCGAGAGGTACGCAATGGTAAAGACGTACTAGATGCAATTGGGTAGAAATGGGAAGGATAAGAGGAAAACTGTGTAGGTGAATGCGTTCCTGCTTTCCTTCTGTCCAAAGGAATCTTCAGCTGTGCTTCTCGCCATTTCGTCTACCTCCACGAGCTGTCTTGCACCGCGCCCGTTCACAATTTCAATGCATTTTACCTGTATCTGCGATATGCAATCTAGTAATCTAATTCTTTTTAAATATTTAGGTATAAAAAAAAAGAGTTGGTAAATTTGAAGATTTTGGTTGAAAAATAAATCAAGTTTCCCTTAACTAGATAAATATTTTATTGAAAATATTATCCTGCTATAGTAACGAAATTGCACATAATTGCAATTAGAAGTAAAAGTTATAATTTCTTAGGAAACTGTTTTTTCCTATACGACAGCTTCACATAGTTTCATTTTTCAACTGTCTTCGGTTTAATATTGCTCTAAGCTTCTCACAAATACTTTTACAGATCTGTTTCAGATGTTGGGAACTTTTTCTATATTCCTCTACAACTTATATTATAATTCCAATTTCAATTTTACAACACAATTGTGCAATGCTATTTTATCGCATAAGTAAAATATTTGTAACAAAACTGCTGTAATAAAAAGCTTTCGACCAAATAACGAATAGCGCTCGAAACTTTCGAGCAGCGGTGTACGTTAATACTTGAGAAATAATTAGTCACCTACTTCAATTTTCCAGTCAGTCGCCTCTGACAATTCCGTGAAAGAGCCAGGCACGATTCGAACTTAACATTCGAGAAGGAAATCGCGTTCGTGAAGGCGCTTTGGGGGTTTCTTCGATGGGGTGGTCCGGATTGGCGAGGACGAAGACAGAGCTTCTCAAAGGTTACGAACGCGGAGGGTGGGTCGCGTATATTTTACGTGTCGCCTTTATTTCGATACGACGGGGCTTCGATCCCCGTCTAAACCTAATTTGCGTTCCATCTCGCGAGCAAACACTCTTCGAAGACCTTCCGAGATCCTACACCCCTCGTTCTCTTCCGCGCGAGCTGCTCCATTTTCTCAAAATGTCTCGGGTCTGTCACGAATGAGCCACTTCACGATAAAACGCACGAAATTGCTATCGTAGTCGCTGTCTTTTTCCGCACTCGAAGAATTTGTTGGTAATCCCCGATAAACTAAGCCGAGTGAAATTTTAACTTTCTATTTGGAACGGTTCGTGTGATATTCGATGTTTTGAAAAATTGGAAATAACGAAGCACTTTTGGCTCGGTTTAAAGATGACGATTTTTTCTCTTCCAATTATTTCAAAGCTGAAGAAAAATATACCATTAGATTCTCTGAACTTTGACTTATAAAATAAGCTTCTCGAAACAACGAAGAATTGTGGTAAAGAATGCCTTTCTCTGAACGGAAATTTCGGAGAGGCCTTTGAACGTATTTCGGATTAACAATCTTTTTAGCAAATGTTCAGAATGGTGTTCGACTTTTAAACATTTATTCAATTTTCCATGAATATCGATAAGAACGAACGAGCTTTCTGTCTGCGATTACGTGCGAATGGAGAGTAGGTACTTATGATTGAAGCAAGCATGCCGCGTGGGGATGTTTCATTTTAATTATTAGATTTCAAGTAGAGTGTGCACTTCGAGGCACTTTGTAAAAATGAGCTTTCGAATTAACGACGATATTTCTTACGTGCATAATTACAAAATGAATGAAATCATTGAAATTGTTATTATTATTATTTGATTAAAATCATTCTCAGCGCGATTATAATTAACCTTAAGCCGGAATAAATTAATTTCGATATATTTCGACGCCTCCCCCAAGTTTCAGTATTTTAGCCATAACTCTTCGACTATGCTTATCAGAGTGAAATCGGTGTTATTTTAAGCTGTCGGTCGCACGAAACTAAATTGGAAATTTTCAGTAGACGTTACTGTAAAATAGTAACGTCACAGATAAATCAAACGTAAATGATATTCATTTGATCGCAGTGTAAGACGTACATTTTTACAGTATATCGCAGATGGAACGTTTGAAGAGACCTCCGAATCTTTTATGAAAATGTTCCAATAAGACTCTATTTAATACGTTCCGTGCCGCGCGGGTCGCATATGCCCCACTCTGGACTCTCCGTTCAGGCCGTTTGATATTTCGGCCTTTTCCTTCCGCTGACTTAAACTATGCAACTACGGCGATAATTTGTTAATACAAAAATTTTTTCCTCTGCTCTACAGCGTATCTTCAACGTTACCTTTTTCTCGATAACAGTGATCTTTGCAATCTTATAAATATTGGAAGACATACAGCGTGAAAAGCAAAATTGTTAGGCTCGACAATGTGGGGCGCATACGACCCACGCGGCGTGAACGGAAAGACACCGAAAATCGGTCCGAGTAACGTGTTAATACAGGATATGATAATAGATTTGAAGAGATGAGATTTTTCTGAGATAACGTGAATACTACTCGTACGAATTATAAAGTCAATTAAAAAATTGTAATCCGTACTTACCTTGCTATGTTTCCGCATCCTCGGCAGAGATTTCAACGGCGAACGAAGCATGGCAGGAAACAATACGCGAATGGGAAATGATGTATATTCTCCAAAGGATGTTAATGAAGAAGCAACGATTTTAAAATAAACTATCGTTTAATAGAATACGTCGAAATATAGTACAGTACAGTTTTCCCAGTCGAATGCGAGGAAAACTTTCAGCAAATGTATAAATTCCAGAGCACTGGAAACAGAAGCAAAAAGAAAAATCAAGAAACCAAAAGTCGTTGCAGTTCGCAAAAAAAAAAAAAAAGAGAAAAAGAAAAATCAAGTTTCGGTACTGTGCTTCTCTTTATTTATTTATTTTTTTCTTTTCTTTTCTCAAGGAACAATGACAGGGATTCGGCGATTTCTGCTCAGAAATAGTCGGTGGAAAATCACGAAATCGACGGGTTTCGATCGCATCGGCCGTAAGTGGAGACTGTCACCACGATTGTTCAGAACGCTCCGACACCGAATGGAAATTCGTAACGGTGTCGTTGAAAAATTGCATCGTGTCATCGTGGTACGAGCGTTACCGGTGTTGCGTGATAACGCGGCATCGGTCGCCCAAGCGTCAGTGTTTTCCGTCTCTATGCAAATTGGCAAGTGAGCTAATATTGGAACTCGGAAATGGGACGCTCTGTGGACCGGAAATAAAACGAAATCTAGTATAACAGAATGATATTCCCGTTCGACGGCTCGTTTATCTGCGATAACGCGCGTCCCAGCTGCTCGTAGAGTTAGTTTTGTAAAATTTTGTAAAATTCGTACTCTTCTTCCTTTTTTTTTTCTCTCATCCTTCGATTTCCGCTTATATACATATGTAACTGTGCTTCGATTAAAGAAAAGAAATGCGAATTACAGGTGTTAGAAAATTCCTATGCAGCGTATTTACTAATAAATACGTTATCAGCTTGGACTTGGCTCTTAGAGAGTATCGAAATTTAGTTAAGTTACTTCGATTTTCGTGTTAATATGCAAGTGTTGAAAAAAAGTGAGAAATTCTAAGAAAAGTCTTTGGAGCCCGCAACAGTCGAAGACAAAAGAATTTTAATACCAAATTGAAGTGTGTGGTGCAAAATATTTAAGCAGAATAAATACCGCGAATTAGGTAAAATAATAGAAGACGCGTTAAGCATCTTCTAGGCAGTTTCATCTGTAACAACTTCACTAATCGGCGAATTTAAGAAGTGATTTTACGCTAACATACACATATTTCAGAGATTAATTTCTTCAGACCGCCAAGTTCACGGACAGAAACAAAAACGAGTCTCGCTAAAAAAAAAGAAGAAAGAATCGAAGACAAGACAGTGCTCAAGTGAAAATGAAATCTTCGCAAAAAATAAGTGATATGTCGTGTTAGTTTTTCTTACCGAAGGAAACTTTTATTTGTTCTTAAACAATGTTCCACACCGTGTTCAGTAAAAATTCCTTATCAAAGTCTCCGTTGCCTTAAAAATAGAAGGAGTCTCGGGAATAAAAAGGTAACTCGCAAAGACAAGGACGAAGATTCACCGATGGTAAAAAGGCATCGAACGTGTTTCCTGTTGGCCGTGTAACACCGAGCAAGAACCGCGTTTCACCAATCAAAAAGGGAGAGAGAATCGTGTGTGTGAATCGATCGGCGGAAGGAGGAGGACGTGTTGGAAAAATGAAGCGACGATCGGAAGGGCAGGGGATTAAAAACGAGTTGCTTGGAATACTTTCGCAGAAAGATACTCTTCGATTTCTCGAATTTTCGACTTTTCTCGCGGCGAAACCACGGAAAGCTACTTTGGAAGGTGTCTTTCTCCTCGAACGACGCGCTCTTAGGAACCTATTTTTTTCACTTTCTCTCCTCTTTTTGCCGCTTTTCTCCGAATATTCGTATCTCGCATTCTCACGTTTCTCTATTCGCGTTTTCATTTTCTTCTTTCGTCGCGTCGTCCCGCGATCGTTACGATTTCTACAGAGATTTGCAAGCTGTCTCCGCCAAGACGTCGAAAGTTGAGTACCCTTTTATTCTTCTCGCAGTTCCGTCGGAATTAGCCACGCGGTTGTGGTAAGAAAAAGAAAGAAAATCCCTCGGACGTCCTGCATTTTCGTGCTATTATCTCTGTACGACAAAGACGAGAGCCACGGCGCTGCTCTCTCTCTCTCTCTCTCCGTGAACTCACGACAGCTTCTCCCAGCTTGTAAAACTATACCTACACACGATTCGGAGCGAGGGAAAATTCGCGGTTGAATGTCGTCTGTCGATTTCCATCGGTGTTTATATGTTTCACATGAGAAAGAAAACGGATTCGTGTGTATTATTGGGAAAATATGTTGCATCTTTTATCTCTTTAAGGAAGGAATCGGGGAGAAGGGGAGTATTTATCAGTTTTTCATAGACTAGATCTATATATAATCGTATCGTATGTCTATAAACCAATAATATATATATAATATCATTATATCCTTCTTCATCATTTATATTTAGTGGTATAATTAATTACTCGCTTAGATATGAAACCTAATAGGAACATGATTGCACCGCACCCATTTTGCCGCACGATGTTGGTGCCCGGTTCGCGGATCCTCCTCGCACACTCTTAAATTCCTATTTTATTCCCTTTCGTTCGTTTTTTTTTTTTTCTCTTTTGTTCTCTCGCTTCAGTTACTCTTTTATAGGAATAGTGCACGTAAATATGTGCATCACTGTATGCTCGCGTATATTTATATACGTATACAGGTACAGCCATCTTGCATGGCACGTGTTTATGTATGTACGTATGTATGTATTGTATGTACGCATATGTACGCAATGTGAGTGTCATTTGTCAGTTTCGTGTGTATGTATATGTGTGCTCGTGTGTCGATACGTTTTCGCGGCTGCATGTCGCATTTTCTCTCTCGTTCGCTCATCTCTTATTCTTTTTTATTTCTTTTTTTTCTTTTTCATCGTTTTCTTTTCTTCTCTCTATTATAAAATCTAGATGTGCGCGCGAACACGGGGTTTTGTTCGCGCGCACATAACACATATGGCACCATAAATATATATTTGTACACAAGGGCGAGCGTGGGTGAACGAGATGATCAAGAAAGAACGTGCGCAGTGGTGTGTCTCTTATATCTCGCGGGTTTTTTTTTTTTTCTTTTTCCTCCCATCGCGTTCCGTATTTTCTCCGCAATTCTCCCTCCTCGTGCACCACGGGTTTGTACATACTCAATTAACGACTACGGCACCGGCCACGGGACCAAAAGAAATCTGCCGGCGTCAGACCGGATCGGAAAACGTGTACCGCTCGCGGTAAGAGATGCACGAAGTGAAACGGAAAAGAACAAATCGAGACGATTCAACGTGAAAGGGGTTGGAAAAAAAGGAAGAGATTCTATAGAAACGAACGAAGACACGCGAGTGTACAAGCGTGTGACAAAAAAGAAAAAAAAGAAAGAGAAACAAGAGGGAAAAGAATATGAAAAACTTCACTCGGCACGTCTTTCTTACGCATCCCTGTCAAAAACGAGTACGAGAAGCACATGCCGCGTTAAGGCGCCCGCTGTTGCGCCCTTCCACGTTTTCCTTTCTCCTTCTCTCTCCTCTAACCGTCGTTTGTCATTTTCTCTTTTATCTCCGTGTTTGCTCCCCCCACCCCACCCCCCCCCCCTTTTCCTTCTTTTTTCTGTTCTCTCTCTCTCTCTGTTTTCATTCGATCGGAGCCGTCGTCGGTATTTCGTATCGCCTCTCGTCCAGCGTGCGGTCTCCCCGCGCCTCCGCGGAGTTTTACAAAAAAAGGGGCGAGGCGTGAGACGCGAGGAGAGAACGTGGTGCATAATCGTATCGAGTACACCTGCGACACGGTTGATTGCTCGAGAAATTTCCCCTTTTTTTCTTTTTTCTCTCGCACGCAGGGGAAGAGATCGCGCGCGGCGCCAACATCGTCGGGGTTCTTGAGCCGGCGTTTACGGGGGTGACCACGCGGCCACGGCGGTGCTCGGTAATTAAGCCGAATTCATCAACGGACCACGGGGCCCCGTTAGTGAGTACATATACGATATACACATGGCAATCTCTCACAAGAATTAGTCGCTATCTTTTTTTTTCTTTTTATCAATTAGTATCCCTTATTAATTAATAGTCAATGAAATGTAGCTCGATCGAAATTCACAATTGAAATCGGCAAGAATGTGAACCGCAATAATAATGACAATAATAATAATATTAGCGGTATTAATAATTCAATAATAATAATAAACGCTCGTCATTCATCGCAGTGATAATAATAATAATAATAATAATCGTCGTCGTGATCGTCGTTAATCAGCAGCGTCAATTGCAATAGCAAATCGAAATAACCAATAAGATTAATAATAAATAGTGGCGTTCAACATATTTCATAGAAACTCAACGAGATTAAATAGAAAACTGAAAAACTTCCTTCGCCGCCGGGCCCGCTCTCTTTCTCTCGTCGAATCCTCGTTTCGCCGGTTTTCCTCGAAACTCCCGTTTCCTCTGTACAACGGGGGTGTGGATAAAAAAGGAAAAAAAATCGAAGAAGTTACTTGATTCGATTAGTATATAATAACGTTATCTCTTTCAGCGATTTTCTTCTACGAACCGACACGCATCTCGATGCCGTATCCTATTCACGGATCGACACTCTCTACGAATCGACCACAAGACCCTGTAAAAACGTATCCCTGATCGTCTGTAATCTTTTTCTTTGTTTTCTCTTTTCTCGTCGTGTTTATCTTTAATAAATTATTTAGGCTTCGAGGTACCGAGAGGCCTCGTCGATTCGTTCGAGCATCGCCGATGGATATTTTTAAACAGCAGCAGGCTGCGGGGCGGTTAGACGAGATCGACAATGACGAGGGAAAGGACACTGTGCGGGGCTGGTTGTTTCGCGTTCAATTCCCGCGAGAAATATTTCTCGGACGATCGACGAGAGAAACGGAAGGTAGTAGCGACGCGGCGGACGTTCAGAAAATTCTCACAACGCAATAATAGGTTTTCATCTTTTTTTTTCTTCTCCTTCTTCTTTTCTTTCTTCCCTCTTTTGCATACTCAATTGCATCTGCACTTCGCGTTAGACACTCCTTAAATTAATCCGCGCACGCTTATCACTCATTCATCATTGTTGATTTTAGGAACAGCTAGTAGCGAGGTTCGGTTACTCTATCACGCAATCTCCCGTACTCAAAACTCAAAACGCCAAAACCGGCACAGTTTTGCGTACACGCGCATGTACGTTTGCCGCGTTTTGAGAATTTTACGCGCGTATATGCGATATACGTTACCAATATATCGGGTTCGAGGCCATTCTCGAAATTTCAATTTTTTTTTTTATCATATACCGTGTATGCGCGTAGGTGTGTGGATTTTTCTCTCAGTGTGTGTGTGTGTGTGTTTTTACGCGTGTGTGTATGTTTGCGTTTGTGTGTACACGTTAAAACAAATTGCGCGTTCATCGATTTCCTCGTAGTTTATCCTCGCGCGATCGCGACTCGATTAGAAAAATTAAATATTCCGTGTATACGTTATGTACGCGTCTATACAATTGAAAGGACCGTGACGTTAATTCTTTGTGCGCCAAAGTACATACATACCTTCTTTTTCTTTTTTTTCTTTTTTTTCATCTTTCTTTCTCTCTTTCATTACGCTTCTCTTCCCTTCTCTTATCTAAGAACGTTACGCGCGGTAAAACGGGGACACGTGTCGCCGTTTTCATTCCTTCCGTCTTCTCCTCTTCTTCGCAAAAGTCACGCGTTTCGTTCTTCTTCGTCTAACATTACTAATCGTAGATGTACGTATAATAGTCGGTTTATTTTATTTTACTTTTCTCTTCTCGTCATTTACGTCCTCTTTTTTCGCGGATAGACGGACTGAACCAGTCGAGGGCGTTCGAGATCGACGAAACGTGATGCAATTCTTCGGGTTTCGAAAAGGGAGAGCTCGCTCTAAAAACACGTTAAATCTATAGAGCTCGATTTTAATATCTACGTAACTTTTTTAATAAGCCTGTGATCACCGGATAGTAACAATTGTCCTATTTTGCGAGGTATCAGTTACAAAGGTGTGTGTGTGTGTGTGTGTGTGCCTGTGTGTTTTTGAGCTGATCGGACACTCCGAGGTAATCGGCGATTTAATTGAAAAAACAGGGTCACCGCGGAGCAACGCAATCAATTAAGAATTTTCATTTCACGTATGCGTTTCTCTCACTTTCTATGTGTGTACGTGTGTGTGTGGATACCTGTCAATTTTTCCTCACTGTCTGTATGTAACGTGTATGTGTACGATAATGTTTACGTGTTCCGTGTGTCTCTTTTCAGTTTAGCTCAACGCTGTAACGTTTTACATAGATAATAATAAATACATGACCACATACATGTAAATATAATATCGTAATCTATAATAATAATAATAATAATAATAATAATAATAATAATGATCATAATAATAATCATGTTAATAATAATAGTAATAATCACAATAATCAAATATAATATTAATAATCATCGTTATCAACATTACATTAGAAAAAGCATCTTTTGCAGACAGGAACCTCGAGTTGCTTAGTTATCTTACAAATAGTTATTACTTCGCGTCTCGTCGGACGTAGTTTTACAACAATCACTACACACTTGCGCCCCCCTCTCTCACCCCCACCCCCCGATCATCACTCATCATCATCATCATTATCCCCCTTTTTTTCTTCTTTCGCCTATCTTCCTCGTTTTTCTCGTTTTTGCTTCTCATTCGCGTAGTATCGAATAGCAGTGGCAGGGTACTCTGTGCCCTTCTTTTCTATCTTTCTCGTTTTTAGGCAATTCATCGGAATTTTTCGTTTTATTCTACGTACTCTTTCTGAAACTAAATAGGAAACAACATTACAGAGAATTCAGAGCGCGCGATGCTTAACCTTCTTTTCTTTTTCCTCCAGTTTCTCTTCCTTTTTCCTTCTGCGCGCACACAATGGGGTGGCACTTTCGGCTCTTTCCTCTGTTTCCATCGCACACACGATTTTCTCCTACATTCTCGCGCTATTCCAAATTTCCGCTAATTTCTCCACCGTATGCACCGTGTTGTATCGTGTAAGTGTGTTTCTGTGTGTGTGTGTGTGTGTGTGTGTGGGCGTGTGTTCGATGTCAGCGCGAAGCCTGTCTAAATATTCCGAGAAACACGACGTACGTACGCGTATACACTTCACCGTTCCGGACAGTACCCGCGAGGATTCTAGTACGTTACAACATCATTAGATGTGTATATATGTGTATATATATGCGTGTATATATATACATGTGTATATGCATCGGTGTCTTTGAAACACGACGCACATCATCCACCCATCACCCCTTATCATCTACAGTTTAGTTGTAAATTAACCGTTAAACTTACGAGCTAATAGTGAATTCTTTTGTCGTTCCCGAGTAGACCTTTACAAAAAACCCCCCCGTGTCCGTCGATCAAGAGGTGTTTTCTCTCATTCGAATATACCTCCCATAATTCTCCTTCCTTCGTGTTCCAAGTGCCGCCGCCGTGGATTATATGTACTCTCTTGTTATCTCTGGGCTTATCTCGTGGCTGTTTCTTTCCCTTCTTTCCCTTTCCCTTTTCTCTCTCGTTTCTTTTCGTTATTTTCTGCGCGTACGCGAACCCGTTGCGCTTCTCTTCGGTCGTTCGCGCCGCGCGAAACAAAAGTCCTCCTCCTCTCTGTTTATGCATATGTATGTTTATTACGTACGCGTGCGTCCCGGTTCCGTGATAAAAGAACCGTCGTCAACGTTCTCCCTCACCGCGACCCTCTCCTCGCACCCCGCTCTCGATTTCATCGATATCTCAGCACTAGCGCGTTCTGATTAACTAGCGATAATCAATTAGAGCTATCGATATAGCTATAACTAATTTACCTTTTAATGGTTTTACTTCTTCTCCTTTATTACTATCATTATTATTACTATGTTTATTGTTATCATTAGTATTATTATTAATCGTTAGACTTCATTTTCCTTTCCTCCGTTAATTCTTGTTTAGCGTCGGTAAATATAATTTTATTAAATATAGGAACCATGTTGCTGGGTCTTTGCTCGTTTTTTTTTTCTTTTTTTTTGTGAACGCGAAACCGTTTGTCGCGACGGGCACCGGGGCAGCGCCTTGCTCTCCTCTCGCGTACTATCCTTTCCCTTTCTTTTCCTCTCGTTTCACCTCTTCGTTTCATTTTCGTCCCTCTCGCACCCTCCCCCCAAAGAATTGCTCTGTGTTGAACTACCCTCTTTCTAGCGCTACTTTCGCGACCATCGGGGAAAAAGGAACGGAATTACGTTTAAAACTCGGCGCGCTGGTAGTAGCGACGGTCATGTATTTCAATCGTATTTAAAACCCCTCCCAGCCGCGGGGTTACCGTGCCCTGTGTGTGTTTCTCGAAAGTACATCGTGGATATATTATTTTAGGCTCGTGTATTAGGCGTGTGCGTGTGCGTGTCCTGTGTGCGTAAGTGTCGAATGGGTGCGTGTGAGTGTACACGTGTGCGCGTGAGTTCTTCCGACCGAAGATACTCCTTCTGCCACCGATTGATCTTTCAAAGGGGTCCTATTTAAGTTTCCACGGACTTTGCCATATCGACTAGCACGGATACTACTTAGCTCCGTGTCTCCTTCCTTTTGGCGCTTTTTTTTTTTCTTTTCTTTATTTCTTACTTTCTCCCTTTCCAAGTAAAAAGAGGAACGCGGTGACGTGACTTTCTTCTCGTTTTCCCCTCCGTTTCGTGTCTCTAAGAAAAGGCTCTCTGTGGTCATCGTCGTGAACAACGTGTCTCTTTCTCGCGCATTCTCAACACACACACACACACACACGCACACGCACGCACGCACGCACGTACATGCACACAGCTCGCAAGTAACCACTCATACACAACACGCACGTAAAAAGTGAAAGAGAGAAATAGAGAGATAGAGAGTGAAGATTCATTTTTTTTCTTTTCTTTTTCAGATGAATATGGGTACGCACGTTAATTCATAACGAACGTGTGACGCTTCAGTTCCGCGAACGACGCGCCGTCTATCCTATTAACTTCGCGCGCCTTAATGTCTGTTTTGCTTGTTTAGTAACTTTTTTTTTCTTTTTTGTTTCATTAAATCTTTATTATTACTTTACATAGGAACGTTTAAATCAGCTCACCTCGACGCGTTTTCCGGCGTCTTCGATGCTCATTCTTTTCTTCTCCCCCCGTTTTCTCGTTTTCGTTTAATATCGTTACACGATTATTCCGCGCCGCTAAGATCCGCCTCGTCGAAACAACCGACGACCAATAGGCGGCGTTTTAGTCTCACGAATAGATACGACGTATCGGTCGTTTTAATAAAACGGCGCGAACCGCCGAGAAAAACATTCCCGAGACGTGCAAACGTTCGTCTACATATACACACACACACATATACATATATGTATATATATATGTATATACCGAACGATGCCGATAAAATCGTTCGCGCGTATTCTGTTCGTTTTCCACACTCGTCTCTCGTTTATTTTCTTTTTCATCAACGTAGGCTTTCATCTCGAGCTTTCTTCATTCTTTCTATCGAAGGAACTTTTGGTGAACGCGCTGTTTTGGTTTCGTTTTCTTTCTCCTTTTTTTTTTTTTGGCGCGCCTGTGTACATTCGTCGTAACAAAAATATTCGTTAAATTGATGAGTGCGCGCGCGACAGTGGCCGTGTGTGTTTCCTTTTTTCTTTACGCGGTAAAATTAAAACGAGATAAGAGAGAGAGAGGTCCATAAATACGGCGTCCTCGTGATTGGTCCACCGTCCACGCGCGAGTTACCTGGAGCCGGGGATCCCCCGGTGCCCGGAGCGGAAGAAAAAGCCCTCCACCGACAGTTCCTCCCATAGGTCGGAACCCCCCATCCCCTTTTATCTAGCCAGTTTAGGAACGTTGTTTGCTTTCGTTATCGAGTACCTCTCTTTTCGAAGAGCACCCATCGAAGAACACTCTCGGTCCGTTTTTTTTATCTCACTCCTCTGTCGCTTCTCCTCCTCCTCCTCGTTGCGCCGCCACGACGAAAAATCGCCATTTCGCGGTTCCAGAAGGCGCGAGATGTCCGCGAAACTTTTCCGATCGCGCGCTCTCCTCCCCTCCACCCGTACCCCACCCAATCAACCCTCTCCTCCTCCTCCTCCTCCTCCTCCTCCACCCCGTGACAGCTCTCTTCCCCTCTGTTCGTTCTGGTCTCGTTCTTCTCCCCCGTACACCGACGATAAATAGGCGCCCCCCGTTTGTCTTTAACGTGCTCCAGCCAAAGCGGCAACCTCCTGCACCAGTTTCTGCCTCTTCACGTCGGGAGCGTTATTGTTGTCCTGGTTCGCTCTCTCGCAGGCCTGGGGTTGGCCAGTGGTGCTCTCGGCGGCTGCACGGGCAGCCAACAGGGTGATCTGATTCACCACGTCCTCCATCTCGTCCGTGAGCGGATGCACCTCTTCGCCGCACTGTCCGCCAGATTCCCCGCCTATATTGCCGAACTGCAGCTGTTGTTGCTGCTGCTGCTGCTGCTGACGTTCTTGGCTGGTCTCGAGGCGTGCACGATGCTGCAACGTGTCAGCGTGACGC
>NW_017100242.1:5231092-5237227 GCF_001263275.1 Habropoda laboriosa
CTAGCGGGGATGTTTCCGTCGCATAAGGAACACGCGTAACGCGACTGAACGAGGCGCAGCGCCCCGCGACGCTGTTGATTGCCCAGATAGCAAGAACGTTGGTGAGCGAGCAACGTCGACTCCTGGGGATAAGCACGGCCGCATCGACGGCACACCAGACACAATTCCGTCTCGACCTCGCGACAGTGTTGCGGCGGCCCGTTCTCATCGGAGCCACACGGAGGCGTAGGTAACCGGACAGTCTCTAGGCCAGGATGATTCGGGTCTTGCTGCAAAAACGCTTGCATCAGAGAGCGCGGCACCTGGACCTGAGTGCCTCCCTCCACGTGCAACGACATTAGACCACTCCCGTGCATGCTGCCGCTCAAACCTGGAGCCGCTACTGAAAGCAAACGATTGATCGACGCTGTTAGAGTGTTGTACTGGTAACGGCGTTTGCGGACACAGGCAGTTCCCGCCTTTACGAATTCGTTTCTTTAGAAATTTTTATTTTCAAATTTTCGGCGAATCGCCTTACGAATTCCCGATTTACGAACGGTCACCTGGAACTGATTGATTCGTAAAGGCGGGAACTACCTGTGGAGTCCAGTAAGTCGTAAATAACATTTTAATAAAAGGAGAACCTCAACAGGGGACGGTTTAATGAATTATTCCATTTAGTCCTGTTTTTAAGAATTTCTCTAGCAATTAAAGGTAAACCCTATTTTTTCTAAGTTGTAGCAATAGTATACAGATAAATATAAGAAACGAAAGTTTATACACAATTTTACATCGAAAAGCATTGAAAAGCGTGAAGTACGATATACAAAAACAACAATGTGCACACCAGCGATTTAACAATGTTTAAAAACAATTGCGATTGAAATGTTTTTATTCGTCACTTTCTCTAAGACGATCCGGTACCGGCATGAATAGTCCGGACGATTACACGGATCGATAAAGAAATAGAGTAGCAACGGTTATAATTGATTTGTGCCAACTTAGTTGTCATAATAATGCCACCGATGTAACCGGCGAAGAATTTATGTGGAACCTGTTTTTGCTTCTGCGAGACAGGTAAATTGGTAGTTATTAGCCTGGCCGCGGAGCAACACGCATTGACGTTATAATTCCTTCGGCCGTCTCCAGAAAGGAGCTCAATGTCATTCCCTTACTGCTGACTTGTCCAACCAGAATACTTCACCGATTAATTTTCATTTCTGGATTATCAATGTTATTCCCCCGTTCGAACAACTAAATCCTTCTCGAAACAACAACACGAACACGCGCATCTCGTTCTCAGTTCCCTTCAGACAAAGAAGAAAGAAAGAAGAAAATCGTGCAGAAAGGATGTCCTCTTTAACGAAACGGCGCAAAAAGCAGAGATTCGATCGAGCTGCGAGTGTTTCAGCTCTCACGGGGAAAAAGAAGAGACTCGGTTGTTCGGCGTCGATTAGGCCAGTTGACAGGTTTACGCAGTGACGCGCATGGGTATACCGCGTATCATGTATCAGACGAGGAGTCGTTACGAGGCAGGAAGTGTTAATGATACCCCTGCTCATTCGCTGGACGCTCGTCTGTAATTATCAGACTTGGTGGGGCGCGAGTAGCCTGTTCGAGAGAGGAGAATACCAGGGAAGATGTTATCTCTGTCGCTCTCTCCCTCGGTCCGTCTGTTCCGGAATTGATAGTTATTAGAGACGAAGAAGACACTCCTCGTGGGCCCTACCTGAACGTCTCTCTCTCCTCTCCCACCTATTTTAGCCTGGATTCTAACGAGAACCTGTGTGCCGTGTACACGGGCTTAACTCTGTTTGGCTAACACTCTCTTTCTGCGATCCTCCTGCTCCTCCTCCACTTCCCTCCCCGATGAATCGTGGCCGCGTGGATTATGGTTCGCGTCGATCGCGGGGCCAAATAATCCGCGTTTTTATGTCCCCGCGTCGAAGGGACCTTTCTTGGAAGGAACTGGCTATACAGTAAAGAAGGGAGAAAAGTGTTACGAATAAATGGCAGGATTAGCGGAACAACGTTCGACCACGATATAGTTCTCTTCGCTCGTCCGATCCTCGGGCTATGACGTTTCACGCAGAATGTTTCTCTCTCTTCGTTTCGTTCGTACGAACATTTCTAACGTTGTATCAAGCGAAAGGTTGAGATTACAGTCTTGTAGACTAGTTTGCATTGCTTTTTCATCGTAACTGTCTGAATAACGATCTCTACGCAGGATCGCTATTCGCTTAATTCCAGCGCCGGACGATGATTAACCCTTTCGCTGCGGCAGATTCAGCAATGCTCCACAACGTTCGCGAAATCTTCTCTGTTGGCTGCATCGTTTTCAAATTTCTTTCGTTAAATTAAGATCCAAGAGTACACTCTAAAATTAAGGCTTAAACGAACATGGAAGAGGCTCCAAAGCGCCAATGTCAGCGAAAGGGTTGAAGCAGCATCGGGATTCGATCGTGGACAGCGCGAGAAGCGTGGAAGTAATCGCGACGGAGACCGGGAACCGTCCAGATGTCGACGATCGTTCTCGTCTCCGCGAATTAAGCATAACAATTTCGTGGAACGCGACAAGCACCGCGGTCGCGCTCGCGCGCCCACCGTGCAATCGGGGACTTCAATCTCGCGACGGCTAACAGAGTTTAAAACGTTTCCTCTCGAAACGGTTTTCGCTGAAACGATCTTATCACCCGGTGATAATACGCGGTCGTACAATATCCACACTCTCTCTCTCGCTCGCGATTCACGCGCGCAACATCGCCTCTTTTCACATGCTTCTTCTTCGGGCCGTCAAGGTCACGCTGGGTCTCGTTGCAACCATGAATTAAATAATATAATAAGGAAGAGCCGTCGAGTAACGCGCAATAGATCGCGCAGCTGCCCGATCCGTGTGACACCCTTGAAACAATCGGCTCTCGGCCGAGAGAGAACAGAGGGATATTACTCTTAATGAGCACTGGTTATTTCTTTGAGTGGCTCTGATTTGCCCTCCCCCTTCTGTCCTCTGCAATCCTCTTAGTAGGCCGTGGTTGCGTGTACACGCGCACGATCAACATCGTACGTATGCAGATCGCGCGTGTTACCGCGAGCCGGCGGTGAGAGTGTACCGTTCACGAATCCGCGTTCCGTGTGTGTTCAATTTACGCGCGTAAAACACGCACACACACACGCAGGAGCGTGCAGCCACTCTTTTACACACGAATCGCTCTCGCTTCGTCTCCTTATTGTTAGAGGGCAGAGGAGCTCATTTGCGTACGGATTGAGATAGTAGTGCTTCGGTACTTATGCACCTCGATGTGTGTTTTTGTTTAAATGTGTGACTATGTACGAGATTCTGATTGCCGGCCGCTCCCAGCTCATCAGCGGCTCTCAAACTGCGTTCCGATATATCGAAACGCGTGATGGAATTGTGGCGACGATTTCACCGCGTGTCGCTATCGCGCGTAAACGTTCCAACGATAACGTTGACGTTCCAATTTTTTTTTTTAACAATCATTCGTAATAGGCGTGCTATTAAATATGGTAGTAACACGTGATACGAATTTTAGTACGTTTTTTTAATAATTTTGTTTGCGATAGTAGAGGCGAAGTTAATCGTCGCGTGTTTTCTTTGGATTCGTTTTTCTCAGGGACTTTCGTGTAATTGAACGAGCGAATTTTTAAGGAAATTAAATATGCATCATTGCGGCTGGTTGGGTTGGGGATCACTGGACCTAAGATAGCCACGACACATGCTGGAAATTTGTTCGGCGGGAATTTACGAGCGAGTTTCCGTGTCAGACGCAATACCGTGGGTTCCGCTTGTAAGTAGGCATATGTCTGTATATCCTGACAGCTATAAACCCGCATTGGAAGGGCGTCGAACAGAATAATCGGGAATGTCGTTAGTTAGCGCCTCCAGGAATTTTAATGGATGTCCTGGAGCAGCGTAACGACAACGCGCGAGTTTGTCAAATTGAATCTGGTTTGCTAACAGCCGAGCGAGTTCGCTCCGATTCGAATCGAGCCGAATTATTGCCGGTGCGGATTTTAAGACAATCTTATGCAAAGTTTCAAAGTACGAGCGGCTAATTTTTATGGATTCTAAAAATGTCTAGAGAATGTTTCGTTACTCTTAATGAGAGTACATTGGTATTTCACTGTAGAGGCTGTTTGTCGCAATTTTTACGGTCGAACAAATTTGCAATTTAACGGTAACACTTTCTATGTAGGGGGAGTTCCCCTAGCTTAAGGTTTTTCTGAAATAAATCTCTCTACCTGTGCACACGCGACTGAAACGCATAGAGAACTTCTGTTTATTCCTCTTGTCTCCTTTAGCTCGGTAGCGTTTCAATTGTTGCAGATATAACTAATCCGGCGTTATCTTCATCGAAGAGTTCTGTTTCAAATCTATTATAGAAAATAATCGTTTTAACCTGAAAATTTGATTGCACTATACCCATTTTTCGACGCATTTACTTAATTTTGCCCTTTTCACACTTCCACCTTAATTTAACAAACCGAATTTTAAAACGAGACCGGTAAAAAAAAAAGACAAATTTTGCAGTCGTGATTAAAAATGTCTCGCAACGCGTCGCGTATTAAAATTTAGTAGCGTGTTTCCAAGACAAAAAAGAACGAATAATTTTTTTACATATTCATCCCAGAGTGATACAGCTTCTTCCAGATAGATTTTTGCTCGACATAGAAAACGCGTTCACACGGGTAACACATTGTTACACCAATTTATATCTAGATGCCGGGGAGACGAGTAATTTCGTATCTATTTACGCTAATTGCTCGAGCATTTCTTGAAAAGAAAATTACGGTCTCTAACAGTCTGTCTTCCAATTACGACAACGAATGAAGTAATTGCTGCTGTAGAGCTTGTTACCAGCCTCGATATGCTTTCTTTCAATATTAACTCTCGATATGAGTTTACCTTTTTATCTGTTCCTCTCCTCCATTCGTGACATGCTCCTTTCGATGGCTACGAAACACTTGCCGGATAATTGGCGCAAGGAATTACTGTCAGGCCAGAACGCTACGGAACCATTCCAGTAAAACGCAAACACAAATTTCCTCGACGTCATCGTGCGTCCATTTCGACGTTAATTAATTTCTTTCCTAATAGAACTCTTTTCCGTATTGGATCATCTTCTTAACCGTTCTCGATCAATATAGGTATATATACACAGGTCCGGCTAATAATTTCTTTTTAACAATTATCCCGTAAATTTGTATTCATTATTATTACCTTCTATTTCGAGATTTTAATTTACTAAACTTTCCTCCTCTTAGCAATCATGTTGATAATTGAGAGCTGAGGGTACCGGTTTTGTTAAATACTTTGTTACAAACATGACGAAAGAAAATTATCGTATAATTAATCAAGGAGAGATCTTTTTTAAGCAAAAATAAGTCAGAAGTAACGTAGAATAAGCGTTTTAAATAATTGCCCGTTTTAAGATTTTCAGGTTCGTTAATTTTATGACACAGGTAGAAAAGTAGAAATGTATCGAACAGAAGATTCTTCAAAGTTAATTTATCCTTTCATCTCGATCTTGAACAGAGTTTCTTCTTTATCAATACGGATGTAAAGATATATTAAAAAATCAATTAATCTGGAAGTTACAAAGTTATTTTGACATTTTTTAGAAAGCCTTTCGGAAAAAAACATTAGCATTCACGAACACAGACACGAAATTTGAAAGGAATTTTTTCTCAATCCGGCAATCAGTGCCGATACCATTTGCACATCGTAAATTCGCGAAATTAGCGCAATCACGATCCAAGGCATAATCGCTACCAAGAAGTTCTCATCTAAGAAAAACTCAGTTTTTCAATCTTTCATCCAGATTCCAACACGCACGCCTCTCTTCGCCCTTAAAACTCGAACAGTACCGTTGTACACTCCGTCGAATCGTGCGTTCCTGTAAAGGCATTAATCCCGCCGCAATCCGGTGTATTGTCGATCAGCCGGCGTTGATCCGGCGCTGAAAGATCGTTGGATCGACGCGAGAAGTCAATGCCACGGTTGGGGATCGATGCATTTGCGCGTCCATAAGCATGCTGCGCGAAGTATGCAACAACGATGCATTTCACATATGCTCGCTAGCACACGTTCTAACCGTGTTGTGATCGGCACACTGACGTAGGAAAACACGTTGTGAA
>NW_017100242.1:5237431-5296958 GCF_001263275.1 Habropoda laboriosa
TGCCGTCGCATTATCTGCTCTTCGCCTCCTCTTATACCGTCTCCCTCTTTCCACTCGGTCTCACTCTCGATCTCTCTCGATCACACCGAACGAACGATACCCGGTTCGTACGTCCGTCTCTCTCTCGTCCGCCTTCCTACGGAGAAGAGAACCCTCCTTCCTCTTTTTATTCCACGTCCACAGGCCCGTTATCGTGGATACCACACGGTCCAGAACGGCTGTTTCACACCTCCGCTCGCGCGAGAATTAGGAAATAAATTAGCGGCCGGGCTAATTTCGTTATCTCGTCCGATGCGGGACCCTCCCGCTTGAGACGTCAAGGGATCGATGTCCTGGCCTTCGAACCGCTGCCCGGACACGGGAGAAACCGTGTCCCGACGCTCGCTTGGGATCAATGGCTGTTCGCTCTTTCCACGACTGGCTCGGTCTCACCTTCTTTCCTCTTCACACGCGTCGATCCTCTCGCCGGATCGGCGAATAGAGGACTTCGTTAGAAAACGTTTCGGTTTTGATTGAGACGGTGACCGATGGGACTGTGGTCAGGCTGCTTTAGGAAATGCTCGTGGTTCGGGTTTGGTGCGATCACGAAAGCGTGCTTTCGCCTTCGACACCGAAAGTACCGAGTTACGAAGCTGTTTTTTTTTTTTAGAAGATTTCGTTTGCGGGAATTATGGAGACTCGTTTTGAAGAAATGTTGCCTTTTTTAGCGATTAGCTTTGGAGCTTTAATGGATTTACAAGGATTTCGATTTTTATAAAATATTCGACGTTTATATAAAAATTTGATATTTTAAGACGCAGCTAAACCTTGTAACATCCCACAAAAAACCATCAGGAAAGGCTAGACTTGCAATGAACTCAATTTTGACAATGTTCACTTTAAAAAAATGGTGAATACTCTCGAGACACGTATAAACACGTATGCAAAAAATCGACGTTGAAAAGTCCTACAGTTTCTTTATAAAAAAAACCTCAAGATGACGTGAGAAACGACAGTCTAGACTAGGCTACCCGTTTAATTAAGCGTATTAACTTTCGTTACACTTAATCTTGTGAAAAAGATCCGATAATTAAATGTCCAGAGCTACATCAGGACAGAAACAGGTATACAAATGTGTCTCGCTACGAATAAACCCGGGGAATAGTTATTTATACCGGTGAATGGGCGACATTCATATTCGAGGGACCAAATTTGGGTTGGACCATTCCGGAGTCACCTGCCCACCCATTTGACGTCGATACCAGCCAGGAGGTTTGTTGTAGGGGCTCTCTGCTCCTCCCTTAGGAAATGTTGGATGTCGAGGATCACGAGGAAGTCGTAATTTCTACGGGAACGAGGCAGCCGAGTGAATTGACGACGGCTTATCTCTCCGCACGGCCACAAAATCGTTTCGTACGCGTATCGGACAAGATAACGGCGGTGGCGTATCGATAAATTCTACTAATTAATTATTGACGTGTCCCGGGGCTATTTTTGCGATCGCCGGGCGCACGTGAAGGTGGGAGATCAGCTTCTTCCTTCCTTCCTTCCTTTCGTTCCCAACATTCTCCACGTGAAATCGTGCTCGTCTCTCCACGGTGGCCAGGCAAAATTGTTGCATTTACGGCACGATTATCGAGACGCTAATTTTTTCCCCGGCATCCTATATCCAACTTGTAAAACTCACGCTTTTGTTCGTTACATTTACAATCTGGTACGAAGGGGAGATATTCACTTAGCCTCGAATGTTTTTACCATTTATAACGTTCAGTTTTTTTTTATAATTTATAAATATTTTCACGGATAAGTTTCACAGGTTTGCCCTAATGCTGTCGAAAATTTCGTCGAACCGTGTCTTTTTCGAGCGGAAATTCGTAACTGAGACACCTTGACCCACAAAAAATCAGGCACAACAAACGGTAACAATGATTTATAAAGACTTCAACGTCGAACGAAATTAAATCTGGCCGCGTCGTATGCAAATTTTCGGTGTCACTCGCGATCTCCTTGAGCAGGTGTTTTTTTTTTTGTCAACACCTGTGTGACGCGCAACGCCCATGCGAGAGAGGGTTGAATTAAGCAAACACTTTTTACGAGCAACGAAACGAGATGCAAGTGTCCATTCGTTAAATGTTTTACGTGACACAATATTAATTCGCCGTATCGATGGCTCGACACCTTATCCCCGAATTACAGCCTCGTTGAATGGGCTCGCTATAAAAATCGCTTGCTGGCACCAGAGTACACGGTTGTCTGTACCGTGAAATTTAAAGGCACCATCGCACGCCACCTGTACACGCTCTTGTCACTCATTATCGAGTTTTTCAGCTGACTGCTGATGGATATCTGGCAAGTTCGTCGGTGGCCAACTGATTTACAGGTCACGACAGCGAAGACTGGTAACGATCGAAGAAAAATTCGACGTACAGAATCACCTACCTCGAATATCTCTGGAACAGGTAAGAGGAAAATATTTGAAGGAAAAGTTGTTCGGCACAAAAGTAGCCATCGTACCAGCCACGACGATTCTCAGTAAGTCGTTATCACTCAACCGGTGTTCAAGTTTACGTAGTTTATTCCTACACAAATAAGATTAAGCAATCGGATTTATTTTATTCGCGGCTCGGGAGTTCCAACGAAAATTGCAAATAAACAAAGGCATTTATCGAACTTTACCGCGCAGAGGCCAAACGTATCGGCCGATGAAGGCGGTCCGATGTTCCAAGCGTTTATAAGCCCTGACCAATCTGCGGTACTTTGAGATACTAATGCAACAGGATTGTAGGTTAGGTTACTTCCGAACGTTCGGGTGTACCTATCGTTGCAACGTTATCTTCGTCTTCTCCTCGATTGTTCTCTTACTTCGACCCGTAGACAGTTGAAACAGAGCGATAAGAAATAATTTGTGCGTGGCCATACACCGAGCTAGTCCAAGGGACGTAGTTTACGGCATGTCGTTGAAAGATTGTAGGAAGACAACCAGCTCTTGCTCCAGCTCTTCGAGCTGCATAGTGGATTTACTCCTGAAAAATGTTGATCAGCCTCTGGAATAATTGGTCTCCAAAGGAACAATTTACCTATACACGCAAGATTTCAAACGTTATCACGAAGATGGTCTGCATTGGACAGTTCTGCCGTGCAAGTGTTTGCTCGTCGATCGAGATTTCTGGAAATCTGTGTGCTCGAGAACGGGCGTCAGCGTTGATCCTTTGAAAGTGGTGGCCCGCATTGAGTCTGCAAAACGGCAGGACGCGGCAGAAGCCAGAAGGTGGAGTTCCCTGTCAGGTACCTGATTCCTCGTCCGGTGACGAAGAGGTAGAGAGAGGTCTTCGACCGGTAGCCCAAGTCGAGAAGCAGTCCCTAAAGAGGCACCGGGGTCATTAGCGAACGGAACATTTATCCTTGTCCCTCGTTTCTTCTCTTTCTCTTGGTCGGGTGTTCGCACTTGATTTGCCGTCGGTATCAACGGGTGCCAGGCAGGAAGACTCGTATTATCGAGTCAATTGTCTCTTTCACCCTCCTCCCCCGGCCAGTTCAGCTGACTATAAAATCATTATCACCCGTCCACCACCACCAGGCATCGTCACCAACCACCAACTTTCCCCCTGGCCCCTGGCCACTTCTCGTTCGACGTTGAACGCTCGATTATCCCATTAATACGACGAGTCCGTGCGTCCATCCGTCCCGTCGGATCTTTAATTATTTAAATGCAGAGCAACGCTGCGGATCCGACGTGAAGGGTACACGCGGAGACTCCAAAGTCAGGGGCGGATCTCGTTCGTGTCCGACTCTCTCGCCTCGTTATCGTGCTCGTATACTATCGATCAGCTTTCAAATTTTCTCCAACTTCCTCTTCGGGCTGGTTGCTGTATTTCAGTTTTGTTGACTGTTGTTGTAGCAACGACGGTGTCTCGTGGTTTCAAATGGATCGAACGTGTATGCAAATTTTTGACAGCTTCTATGTCGTAGTATCGGAAGTGTAGCAACAATGTCTCAATTATTGAGAAATTTCAAGAAAAAAGAAATGATCTAAGATTCCCTAAAAGTTAGGTATTCTTGTAACTTCTCTTGAGTACAGGGAAGGTTAGAATCTGTTCGTTATCCGACTCCGTTTGCAAAAGAGATCCCGTTGGGAACTGGCAGTCCTGGCGGCCATAAGTGGGTTTGAATCAATATTATATCCGGTAACAACAATTCAATATTTATCTCTACAAGTGTGTAGATACGCGTATATAGGCCAGGCTGACCCTGACACGGTGGCAAGCAATACCCTTCGAAGATTTGCTTCAATGATTCTTAACTGGTCGACTCGTGAATCAGAGGGTTCTCACAGCCCTCGGATCAAGAGACAAAGACACGTGCTCGAGACTAGGAACCTCTCGAGTAAACCTCTTTCGTAAATTCAGTCTAAAAAGCTTAATTTCAAGCTTTATCAAATGACAGATTTTCCAAACAGTTTCCTGGTTAAAGAGACGATGGCGGCGAAAAGTCAGCGAATGTCCATTCTCTAGACATTTCTTAGAAGATGCAGAAAAGAAAATCGAAAAAGTGTTTACTTTTACAAGAGCAATTTTCAGGTGAAACAATTCCTTCGATACCAGAGCCATTTCGTTTGTTTTAAAATGAAACAGTATGCTAGTTTAATTTAATAATTTTTTAATCCGCTCTTAATTCACTGCTTTCTAAGCAGCAAGTTGTTTCGCGACTGGGAAAGTTGATCGGTTGTGTAATAATCGTGTCTTTTTTTTTTTTTTTGCGACATTTAACGGCGGAACGACGAATTTTCCTTCACGATCGATAAATAACGAAATGAACGGGATTAACTAATATACCGTACGGCTATCATGAGTAAGTGCGTCGCCATAACCATAACGGGTGTAGTCTGTAGCCGATTGCAGCTATCATTAAGCGTACGACTTAATGAGCGAGGCGTGCCGGACGTGGGAAGTCGCCTATCGTACTGTAATTATCATGCTGTAATAGCGATCGAAAATAGGAGTGGACTCCTTCACGTGATCACGATGACGGTCATGCTTCGCCACTTTGCGTTCGTGGCGACCGCGATTGTTTTGTACAATTGTGGCGATTGTTCGCGACGATTGTAACGTGGGAACAGAAAGGAGAATAGAATTTTCCTCTTATTTGTACCTTTGTCCGGCCGAGTTATTTCTCGTTTGAGAAAAAAACAGTGCTAAGAAATTTGTTCACGAAAATTAAGCGTTTTGCTGCGATTCAGATAGAAGAATTTTAATACTATGAATTTTTTACGGTACTTTTCTTCTATTCCTATCGAATTCCCTGAGAAAGCAGTTATATTATTGTTTTTATATTTTTCGAAAAATAGAGGCCACGGTGCACAAAACTTTCTTTAATTTCAGACACAAAAATTGTGTTCTGTTGAAATATGGTCATTTTATTTTTCTAATCATCGTGGAACTTGGGAAAAAAATACTGCGATTTAACAAGCATTTTTACGGTCTTCAGCGACCGAAACCTTGACTCTAATTACAATTGCTGTATTTCTCACAATGTTCCCTCTATCTTGGTACAAACGCACACCGTAAAAAAGAAATAGTCATTCTCTAATTATCAGGTGTTCCATTAACGTCATCAGCGCACAACTCAATTACATCCATCTAGAGCAGAATAAGAAGCATCGCGAGGTAGGAGCAGAATAACGTTCGGGAGCGATTAAAAGGACGCACCGTAAAAGGAACACCCAGCGACATCCAGCTTACAATTCCATCCAGTCCTGTTTTCTTTAACAGAGACGCCACGTCGGCGGATTAGGTCTCGTTAGGATATCGCGAAGTCGTTAAAAATAATTGTCAGCCAGGATAATTAAGGGGTGGAAAGCAGCCCAGTTCTCGAGCAGGGGAAAGGAAGGAATTTCCATGGTCTGTTTCTTAGACCTAACCCTCTGGGACCTCTTATATTTGTCTTCCCCGTTTCCTGTCTCCATCTTCTTCTTCTTCTTCTTCCTCCTCCTCCTCCTCCTCTTTTCTCTCTCTCTTCTTTCCTCATACCTCTTCCGTCTCAATGTACATAACGGTCTCTCCTCGTCAATCTGCTTACGTTCCTCCTCGAGCAGCTCTTTATCCGCGGCTCGTATTTTGTTAGCACATCGTTAGGAAGCCCAGAAAGGGGTTGCACGATTCCATTCCACCGGAGAAGAGAGGGTGAACATCGGAGCCTCGGCTAACAGCCATACACAGCTTGTTACGCAGATCAGACGCGTACGGAATCGAACTTTTTCCCTCGTCGTTCGTTCCTTCCCTTTTCGGCAACCCGAACGAGCCTCCGCTTGTTTAAATTCGCGGTACACACACAGAGCTATTAGACTAAACCTTACAAGAGCATCCACGATGACGCAGCCGCTTAATGCCAAGACTGTCGAATTATGCCGCTTCTTTTTTTACTCTTTCGCGTTGTTTTTTATCGTTTTGTAATTTTATTGGCGAGCGAAGTGGAAAGTTACGTGGGAAGATTGTGCAAGTGAACCCTGTTGCTAATTAGCGGATGAACTTTGGTGCTTAGTGGCTTGAAGGCGATTCGGTTGCTTCTTGCGAATTTCGTGAATTTCTCTAGGTACGTTCAATATAGGGATCAAATTGTAAAATAGAGTAACTTTGGTGACTTTATTTTGGAAAGGCGTGGAATTTGAAATTGGCTCGAAATACAAAACGGGATAATGATCCCTCTGTTTTGTGGAAAATTGCTATTAGAGCAGCGCGACAAGACTGCTTTCGATTTTATATTATTTCTAAGTATTCTCAATTTTTATTTTCTTTTCTTTTGGCTCAAATTTGGGTCAAACTTTGACAATATTTAATACGTTTATAATTACTCCTCATTCTAGATAAATATCATAAATACTATTCGCATAATTTCAAGAGGCAATATTCATCTGTGACGAAGTGGACGAAAAAGTTTTTTCGAACTTCCCAAATTTTCATGCATTTACATACACTACCTGCCAAAAGTTTGGAATCACTGTGCATTGCAAGTTACACAAAAATTCCCAGAAAAAGGTCAGCAGCTTTAAGAACTTTTTAACGAATTTTGTATCATTCAAATCAATCGATATGAGATAAATTGCTATTTATCTCCACAATATCAATATCAAGTCTATGAAAAATTAGTAGCAGATTCAGTACTGATGAAAATTGGGTGGTGATTCCAAACTTTTGGCCGGTAGTGTACATACATACATACATAAGTTCAACGAATTGAGTGGGTCGACAATGGTGCGTTTAGTTTGCACGAAGTCTAGAGTAGCCCCTCTTAAATCAGCTGCATTGCCGCGATTAAAATTGCGCGCTGCCCATAATAACGGAGCAGAATCCGGATGGTTGTTCCCCACTGGTGTAAACCCCTCGCGAGGGGGTTGAGTGTCGGAGTGGCGTTGTAAATATTAATGTGGCCGAGCTGGGGGCAAAGAAAAATATTTGAATAATAATTACCGAGGCACCCTCGGCCCCTTGTTACCAGGCCGGTATAATAAAAAGCTCGGAACAGAAGAAGGAAGAAGGCGCACGCGAAGACGACGGGGTCGCGACGAGAATTTTCTAATTAGGAGGATTCAACTCGGCCCCCGCAAACAATGTCCCGGCAAACGCCGAGGAGAAACACTCGAGCAGAGATTTTAATATCGAAAGGTTCCGTTTATTTATCACTCCCTTATTATCGTTCATGCCGAAGGAAAAGAGCGAACCCCGAGCGAGATAGGGAGAAACTTCTTCCTTCGATCCGGCTGAAGTTTCTTCCGTTTCGTAATTTACGGTTCGACCGAGGGAATAAGAAAACAATCCCCAATTAACGATTATTCTCAGGTATCCCCGCAACCAAAGCCCTGTTTATCATCGGAAAGATCGATGGGATATGTTTTAATTTATGCGCCAGTAAGGAAGTTCTCTTGCCGGTGCTTGTCGAGCGCGGTAATCGATACCGCGAGCTTTAATTAACGAAATGCACGCGCGAAACAAGATAAATCGGAGTTCACCGAGGACTGTTTAGTCGTCGCGAGCATGTAGTTAGATACCTAGTGCTCGACATCGATTTTTTTTCTCCTCTTTTTCTTCTTTAAATTGGCTTCCAGTATTTACAGTCAATTCCTCCCGAGGGAATACGTGGAGTAACTTAATATTTGTACATTGCCGTAGCTGAATGCTAAATTGAATTAGTAAATCTGTTTACCAGATTTAGGAAAGTGTATCTTTTTTGTTGAAGCAAAATGGTTTATGAGCACTGCATGGAAAAATCGACATCCTAGAATATTGGTAGGTTTATGACACGTCCGATAAATATGGTTTGGGGATGCCTGCGAACACCCCAGGTATAAAAGTGCACACTGTCACGTTTTCTAAGCAGTTCTAATTGTGCGCCCGTTTTGTCTAAACATCTTTTAAAATATAATTATTTACCTTACTCCATACGAGTTGTTTATTTAATATAACCCCTAAACATTTTTAATCTGCGAGGAATCAGCTCTGAAGCTAATTCATTTTTATGCTCTGATAACTGTTTTATGCGCGAGTCGATTTGTATGAAAAAAAGAAGTAAAAATGCAATTTTCGCAAGTGTATCGATGCAGTTGCGAAAAAATCTTATCGTAGGATGTTAACAGGACCGTAGTGGAGGGTATACGGCGTGTGCCCTGTGGTTTGATCTGAGCAAATAGCGTATACCCTGTGCTCATTGAAAATTTAAAAAATTTTGAGACATTAAATTTTTGAATATTCACGTAAATACTTTAAATTGTTTCAATTTGCTTTTAAAATGATAATTTTTTTACTAAATACCCGACTAAAACTATTTTATTACTTTTTTTTTTTTATGTGAGCAATATTTAAAATTTCTTTCAACAAATAATACAACGTATGGATTTCTATATCTATACATAGTTGAAACAAAAAAATATTTTTATATACCTTTAAAAATCTTTAAAAATTTTTATTCCATATACCTTCTGCCGATTTTACGACTACAGCACTGGATGTTAGAACTTGTTAAACAGTGCCAAGTTTTGCTCTATGATTGAACAGAACTACGTATAACCTGGCGCAAATTAAAAAAATCTTATTCTCCTATATTTTTCCTCTCTTCCTTCAAAATTTACTATTAGTCACTAATTTAGAACTCAGTCTTTCGCACAAAACTACAAAAAAACGCAAATCATTTAGGTAACAGTGAATTGACAAACATGGATCAACGTCGAGGAAAGGTACGAAGCAGATTAAACACCGAGATACAAACTCTACAACCTTAAACACCTCCTAATCCTTCAGAACCAAGGAACCTTCGCTCTAACAAGTCGAACGGCTAAAATTCGATCGCGTTCGTCGAGAAAGCTCTTCCTCGTGAAAGACGAGGCGCAAGCGTCTCGAATGCGCGGGCGAATCCGAAATTAAGAAACAAAACGGCAGTTACCGGCTGTGTAATCAAAGTGCTTCGAGGCGTTAATTGGATGAACGACGGTACTTATCACGGGAAACGGAGGTTCGCCTTCTGCATACCAGGGTCTTCTCTCCTTTCCACCTCGCGCTAAGAGATTCCGCTGTAACCGAGTATTAAAGCTGTCTGCCGATTGGTCGGATCCTCGCTACGCGACACCGACACGTGATTAGAGTAATTAAGTCGGGGTGGATGGGTCGGCGTGGAAGTAGGGCGTTAGTGTTTCCCAGAAGGGAGAGATTAAGAAACCTTATCGAGATGGCGACCGGTACCCGTATAATTTAAATTCGCATTTATGTACCCGTGCTCTCGTTGACCGAGCCTCCAACGAAGGGTTCTCCATGAACTTTCGCGTGTTTCAATCTTACTTCTAACTTGTCAAGTGGCTGTCAGCTGTGTTTAACGTTCTTTTTTTACAACCGTTCGACTTTCTCTCTTCTTGCACGATTGGGTAGCTGTGCGAAGTGATTTTCGAATCGATTCGGTTTTTAGGGATGGGCGATTTTTGGAAGTAGTATCGTAAAGATGGAAACCAGTGTTGTTTATATTTCTCTTATTTTTAGCTAACGATAAAACGTTTTTAAGTTAATCAAGAGTTTGAAGATGTATCAACGTTGTTAGAGGTTTCTTGAAAATTTTTTCTTCGAAATTTCGTACACGAGAAGAGTGTTAAAAATCTTCTCCAATGATTAATATCCTCAAATTTTATTTTCATTTCTACTGGTACTGTTAAAGTGTGAATACTGCGAGATCGAAGAATTCTTTTGAGTCGATAGTACATGCATTGATAAGTTATGTATTACGGAATTAACGAAAATAAATCCTATTCGTTGATCTTGCTATTTCCCTTTATCCCTAACTTCACCTTATTTCACTCGTAGCTTGAAAGAAGGGGGAAAAATGGTCTCGTACCTTAATAACAATAATACTGGAAAATGGAAGAAGACAACACGCTCCTGATTATTTCTCGAGTTTGACGCGGACCGGAATAAAGCTCGGATGACAAAAGGTAAGAAAAACTGGGACGTCAGATTTGTCCGGTAAGATTAAGAAGCCCTATCGTGATCAAGACTCTAGCATGCAACTATTAGATTCCTCGATAATACGTAACGGGGAATGAAGATTTCCACGGTGAACAACTTCCACGCAAACAACTCCTCGATCCCGTCATATCTCGCGTCTTAATAGTCACTTAATTGGGAATCGTAAAAACGTTGGATAGTATATCGATAACAGAGAACGAATGAAACCTGGCTCGAAATGGCGAATCCGTGAAATATGCAAATGTTGTCGGCGAGTTCAAAGGAGCCACTCGGAATAAATCAAGCAGAAGGGTCCACCGGTACGTGGTTTTCTTCTTTCCTTGCTGCTTCCCTGCCAGTCATTAGGATAATCAACGAATTAGCGTTTCCGCGCTAAGGACTGGATAAGGTATAAGGAGTTAAGAGGACAAAGTGCGTCACGACACGCGATGCCCCGAAACCGTACAGAATGCACATACATACATATGTACCTTCGATTCTGATGATTCCCCTTTTAGTTCCTACCATGTACGATTCAATCTTTCCTTTTTTCCCCTCTCTTCGAAATACTGTTCGCGGAGACAGGGAAGACGGTATCAACGCGTGAGATTTTTCAAATGCAAATTGATCGCAATTAGATTCCAGTTGTCTCGCTGTTTAGCATGCTTTAACTTGAGAGTTTTGAGACTTTCACGGCCCGGATTGATATGAGTGGAAATCTTTGAGGCTTCCGGGTGTATTTACATTCCGACGTTTCTCCAGCATTGCAGCTAGCTTCATCAGGGTCTAGTGACGTACTGATAATGAATTATCAAATACTCAAACATTTCCACTCATATGTTTCAGCTTGTTCAAGTTGTGTCACGGTGCAGGTGATTTTTGTAGTATTAATTTGGATATTAATTGTCGTTCACTCGAAACAATTATGCAACGCAAATTCGGTATTTAGGCATTCACGAGTTGATTTGCACAGTGTAAAGCAGCTCGTATAATCGAATAGCCGATACCTCGACGAAGATACCAGAGATTGAACAAATCGAGTAAAATCACCGGACAAAACAGTTTGCACCTAACGCAGTAACATCGATAAGCTGATCTGTTACGTTTAGGGTATTAAAGTTTATCGTACAGCAATACGATTGAGGAGAAAATGAACACGCTTGAAAAAATGATTAGAAACTGTAACGGATAAAATTGTCTCTGTTACAATTGATTTGAAGGATATCGAAAAGAATGATATCGGACAATGTATAAATATTTCCACTTTGTGGAAATGATGTTGGACGTTAAAATTAACGGCCTAGAATCTTATGTACACGCGAAGACGGGTTTTTCTTCTTTTTTTACCCTCGCAAAAGAACCCTCGAGATAGGAATTTGCTCGAGTTATGTCCCGAGATCTTCCTCGAAGATAAACCAACCCACGTGGTCAGAAAGCTGAACTATCTCATCGTGTTTTTCACGCCCCAAGACGGAATCGTTCGTTTTGTGCCCACAAGGGGTATGCTCGCGTGTGAAATTGAGCAGGGCGATAGACGACTGCGTTAACTGCTACTAATTAAATGCTCCTTAACTCCAACAGGAAACGGTACGTCACTTCTGCCATCCTCGAATTAACGTGACTCGTTGTTCCTGTACGCAGCAACACCGTTTCTCCTACCGTACAGATTTACCTGGTTCTCGAAAATTATGCAAGTACGAACGGAATGAATAATTCCGTTCACAGGAATGTTAATGATAAACGTGTATCGACTTCTGAATTGTTAAACGTTATTACAGTAAATGTTAGGAAAAACATTATTCTGGTACTTTTGAAGTGCTCCCTTCTTTAATTGTTATGTCAATTAGGTCACTGTTAATTGGAGAACTTTTTCTTTTAATTCCTTCCAAGGTAATTCTTTTTTTTAGCAACTGAGGTGGTTTTCAGTTTTTCTGAAATGTTTGCAAAGTTTTTCAGTAACTGAACTGAATACTTTCGCAAATTTTTCAAATACGGATGTAAAAATTGAAATTTAATTTTAAAATCGACACTTGGACTACAAAAAGAAAAGAAAGTCCTCCAAAGTATTTCTCGTTAAACAATAAATATTTTTACTACAATTACGTGTGTCTGCTTGCTGGAAAAATTGTTGAAAGGAGATTACAGTGAATAAATGAGAAAAAGAGAGAAACACCTCGCCACCACTGTATTTCCTCTCGATTCATTTCCACGGTAACATTGTTTTCTATCGGTGGGCCTATCAGCGAGCCTCTTTAAGGGATCCTCCGCTTTAAGCCTTTAAGCACCTGACCATAAAGTCACTGGTAATTGTCCCGGTGAATCTGAGCGACTCACCCTCGCCGGCAGACATGCAAATAACTCGGGGTTAGTTAGCTAATGGGGTTGCCGGGGCTCGGTGTCCGTGAACAGGAGTTCATTCATTAAGGGGTTGATGGCTTAATTGCCAGCTCGCAGCATCACTTCTACCCCCATCAGAGCACGACCATCATCCTCTCTGTACCTTTTACTCTCTTCCTCTTCCTCGTCCATCAGTCGATCTCGAGCAACAGGTTGCAACAGGAGACATTTGTACCGGCTCTTCTCTCTCTCCCTCTATCTCTCTCTCTCACTCTCTTTCTCCCTTTCGGTAAGCCAAGATCCAACTCGTTTGCGCCCCGAATTAAACGGCCGAGCCGGCATTAATTAATTGTCCCAGGCCGCTCCGCTCGTCGATCCCGACAGGAAGATCTCTCTTTCCATTCCGGCCGGGGTTAATTGTCGAGCACGTCGTTAACGCGATCCTTTCTGCCCTTTTACACGGACCAGAAAGTACTCTGGTTTTTAATGAGCTTCGAAACGATCCGGGTGTCTCCGCGTCTCTTTCTTTCGCCGTGTTCAATCTTTTGCAAGGGGTGCGGAAGGAATGTTTCGGCGAAGTTACGCGTTGCCGGAGAGATTTCTCGGACGTATCGTTGCAAGTTTCGCGGTGATTTTGGTGAACGATACGGACGTGAGATTTAACGAGCAGAAATGGAAAAGACCTTCCTATGAAGAGGGAAACCATTTTCCTTGGATATAATTATTTCTAATCTATTTGAAATGTTAAATAATCTTTTTCACGCGCTCTAACAAGGCGGAAGTTGAAAATAATTTCAAACGTAGATTTGACAGCATAATTATGTCCCGACTGAAAATTTCAAGATCTAAAGCTGACATTTACTTCTCACAGTTCCCTTTTTCTTCTCTAAAGAGGTAAATTCTACCGATCCTTCCTATAAATATCTCAATATTAATCCTGCATTACTTGCAAATAGGTGTTCAGTCACGCTGCAAAGAAGGAAGTTCATCAACCTTCGCAACCTACTCAATTACTCCTTTAAAAAAATCGACTAAAACCGAAGAATTGAAGCTCGTAGAAGAGAAAAGGTTGCTACAGGTTATTTGTTATTCATTAGTCCTACTTCTATTGCGAAGAAGAGTATCGTAATATCTATCACGAACGGGAAACATTCGGCCTTTCGTTTTTCTCTCTCCCTCTGTCTTCGTCAGCTTGGTCATGGAAGCTCCTTTTTTTCTCATTTTACGCGGAGGTAACGACCATACGAATTTTCGCCATTTGTATGCTACACGGCAGTGCTGTCAACGTGGGACGACGTGAATTATCGCGAGTGTCAAGCCTTACGACCCGTCCGTATGAACGGTTTAATTTAAGGTTGCTGGTTTAATTCCTGGTAGAAAGCGCGCTCTCGTAACAGTAGCTCGGAACACAGGGGTTCGAGGAAAATAGAAAGAACGCTGCTTTTACACAAAGATTCCTTCGTTACGTTTCCTCCATTTTTGTCGTCCGGACACGTACGATATCTCGGAATTTCGTCGTTCGATTCTGCGATCATTTAGTAAAATCACCAGCAGATATGCTAATATTGCACAGCGAAACATTTTTCTCCCCTGTTTCTTTACGAATAAAAATTGCTTTTTCGGTTCAATCTGGCGAATCTCCAAAAATGAATTTCCTCTCGCATTTCTACTTTTTATGGAACGTGTCCAATTTCTAGAACAGAACTTTCTTTCCTATTGTCTCTACCGGTCACGTGTGCTAAATTTTCACGTCTGAACATTACTCTCTGCTCGTTTCCTTTGCAAAAATATTATCATTTTGGAATTTTTTAGAGATACACTTTAGAATGCTTCTTAAGAAATTTCTAACTCTAACAGAGATTGCAACGAAATTGTGTTTCGTTGAAGATTCCTTGCAAAATTCCTTCCCTTTAAAATGGAACCATCGACCTCTATTTCTCTATTTCTCAAGGATGTTCTTCAAAATTTCTAACTCTGATAGAGATTGCAACGAAACTGTGTTTCGTTGAAGATTCCTTTGCAAAATTTCTTCGCTTTAAAATGGAATCATCGACGTTTATTTTTTATTTCTGTAACCCAAGAGGTTTCTCGTTCTTTCGAGATTTTCGGGCGAAATTCGGGTGAAAAGGGTGCAACTTCCTGGCATCGGGGGGGATAGCTGATCGCATAAACGGGCGATGTGCCGTGGATGAAAATGGCCGTACTTAGGGAGGAATCCAGAAATTCCCATCCGCACGATCGTCTATCCAATGCTGTACCGCGCGAGGAAACGCGGACGCTGCCCGTAGGCGGGGATGATTTAGTAATGAAGATATTAACGGACCGAAAGCGTGCCACAGAATACTGAGATTCAACTATCTAACAGCTGACATAACTCACGTTTATGACTGGACGCTGGTTGCTTCCTTTCGCAGCCCCCGTCCGGACCCTTCTTCTTCTTTTCGCGCATCCGTTACATCGCGGCAATTAATGCCCGAATAGCTGGGGAAACATTTAGTCTGTGGTTTCGCCGCGATATGAGGACGTTTTTATGTGTTCTGTAATTACGTGGGTTAATTTGATGATCCGGGGAAAAGAACGAATGACCTTTGTTTATGGTGCATAAAGTGAATGTGTGAAGTATAATTTCGAATATAGTTACGTTTTTACAGGGATATGGGAATTTTAGGCGATTATTAAGAGCGACGATTTTTTTTTTTAATTTTGAAATATTTCGAAGGGAAAATTTTAGCAATTATTATTAAGAGTGACAATTTCTTTGGAATTTAGAAATATTTCGAAGGGGAATTTTTGGCAATTGTTATGAGCGACAATTTTTTTGAAATTTAGAAGTATTTCGAAGGGGAATTTTTAGCAATTATTAAGAGAGACAATTTTTTTTTTAATTTAGAAATATTTTGAAGGGGAATTTTTGGCAATTGTTATGAGCGACAATTTTTTTGAAATTTAGAAGTATTTCGAAGGGGAGTTTTTAGCAGTTATTAAGAGAGACAATTTCTTTGGAATTTAGAAATATTTTTAAGGGGAATTTTTAGCAATTATTAAGAGTGACAATTTCTTTGGAATTTAGAAATATTTCGAAGGAGAATTTTGTAGCAATTATTAAGAGTGTTTGATCAAGGGTAATAGCAGAAAATATAATTACTATAGTCTTTTCTATGCATCTCTGAGTGTCTGTCTTTCATAAGAGAAATCACTTTTTAATTGTAATCGTATCACTGTTCGTTGAATTGTCTTTTGAACAGAAAGATAATTAGCGAAATTTATTACAGCTTGCAAACTAAGTATGAGGCAATTAAAAAATTCCGAAGTATTTATTTCCTTTTTCCAAGTTGACTTTTTCATAACTGAAAAGTTTAGTGAAATTTTTCATTTACAGATAATTCTTTATTTAAGCAAAGAATTTACTTTATTTATGTAAATCCCTAATTTACAGATAAATCTTTTGTTTATTTTTTCTCAATATCAATTACATTTATTTTTATCACCTGTTAACCTAAACATTTATTTTTTAATACTATTTTATAACATTTCAAAATTGATTTAAACGACTTTAAACATTTCTAAATATGTGTCCTGTCGAAAATGGGAGGCTAAAAGATTCTATAGTCTCTGTATCTTAACGAATGTAGATCTTAATACAGACGGTTGCCCTTTTTTTTTTTTTGTGATGCTTCAGGGGTTGCGTAGGGTTGGAAGAAAGGAAGTGGCTGTGCGAGAGGGAAAGGGCGTAGCATAGAATAAGTTTCGCCGGGATACATTAGCAGAGTTACGCTCCCGAAGGCACTGCTGGCTACGCACAGTATATCTTGCTTATTTTTTACTATCACCCCCAACAGTATAAGGTATACAAGCGCGTGGAAAGGGTGATTTCTTCACCCTTCGACCGGTCCTTTTGTATCGCACAAAAAACGCCTCACGACCATGGATTATCTCGAAACTATCAAAAATCTTCCGAGGAAAGTGTGCTTTTTAAATTCAAAAATACACGACGAAGTGAGATTTGTAAAAATAACTTTCCAAAACGTGATTGCAGTCGAAAAATAGACAAAATTGTAACTTTTAAATAAAGCTAAATTCTTTTCTTCCTTCTTGCTTTACCAAAAATATGACATTTATTTCAACATCATACTTAACGATGGAATGTGCAAACAGATATCTCCATCAGGAATTTCTTCAAATGTCACTTCAATTTTTCGTAGGTGATGTATTTTTTTCGCTGGAAGAGACTCTCGCGAACGGCAAACGAGCCAACAAAGTTCCATATGTCGGTTTCGAATTGTATTTTCCACGCGCCACATTTTCTTGCACCGATGATAAATGGTTACCCCAGGGGTGAGGGTTATTTTCATATTTATGGCGTCGCGAAGGGAGTCCTACTAATGCTGCAACCCCCTCTCGTTTTTTGTTAATAACCGTGCGCGATAGGTAAAAACGTGGTAGAGTGAGAAGAGTCGAATTGTGGGGTCGGTGAGGATATTTCGTGGGGCAGGGAAAAAATATATTTCGGGGGTTGCCTACGAGTTGTGTACGGGGTGGCATTTTTTTAAAGCTTTCACACCGTTTGCACGACCTATTTATCGCACATGGTACGTTTATACGTATTTTTCAATTAAATCTGTATTTTATATGATTTTCGAGAAAATTTGCTCGCAGATTCTTCGGTGAAGTTATTTGAAAAGATATAAGTGACTTTGTTTGAGTTTACTGCCTCCATTTAGCAACCTAAAGGCATTTGCTTCTACACAGCGTACTTTTAGAAAAGTTTGCGTCTGTAGATTAAAACGAGACACCCTATAACCTATACACTCTGTCCAATTTAAGAATAACCTCGCTCTCGGACCGATTCTCGTCCGTTCTGCGCATAGACAGAGAGCGTGGCAGAGGGCAAGAACGGAGAAGAACGTAGGCGCGGTTAAGCGGGGGTTTGGACGTTCTAGCCCTGCCTTAGGCGCGTCCCATGCGCGAAGCGAGGTTATTCTTAAATTGGACAGAGTATAGTATGAAATAATACGAAGTGCAATATACTGTATGAAAAGTAACAGTACTAAAATTTTAACAATACTGAAATTTCAATTTTAACTTTTAATCAAAATGAATAAATGTTAATTTTAATTTTCAATTTTAAGAATACTAAAGCACGCATGCTTGAAAGTATCCTTAATTATAATTGCTGAAATATTACATTTAATTGACTCTCATTCACAACGATGATAAAACCGTGAAACAAAGTTTTATTCTTTTATTCAATGTCATGCACGAATAAACTTAAACTGGTTAGGCGTAATCACGAGGTAAGGCTAGGAGTTGCTATCGTACCTACAAGGGTAGACCGATGATAGCTCGCGCACCCCCTAAGAATGGGGCGTAGGAATACATTATTCCTCCTTCTTCTTTCTTTTTTTCTTTGCAAAATAAATAATATTCGGTAAGCAACATTCTATTTTCAAAATGATCATGCCATGGTTGGCTCTCAATTATTCATCTCATCGAAACGTAGAACTTCGCCGAGGGATGTGCTCTGCTGCTTACGAATTATTTTAATCGGTATTGAAGTTTCAGCTTTGCCGCGGAATAATATCAGCAACACTTCAAACTTGAAAATTGAAAGCATTTTATTAATAGTGATTCGCCTATACAGTTTCGAGGTTGTTGCATATTGATACGGAAAATGGAGAAACTTTTATATTCGATCCTCTTTTAAAATTAAAACTTGTAAGTGTTATATAATAACTTAATCAATAATGCCTATTTTGTCATCCTAGGTGTACGTACAGCTCTAGACTATACCCACATGGTCAATAATTTTTTATTCAATTTTGTATCTTACGTTACATGCCTAATCAGACAGATTTTTCACATTTTCTTCCGGAAAAAGAGAACTTAAGAATTTCTGATCAATCTTTGATTATCATAAGAACATGTATTTAGTTAAAGATTACAGTTCAAGACTTTTACAACGTTCTATTTGTCAGTTTGCGATCATGACTCAAATATGTTTCCAAAATAATTGAATTAACATGAAAATAGAAATTTGGATAAAATTTGATTAACATTAGTACGTAATTAAGTACGACGATAGTTCTACATTACCCTATACAACGCCGAAAAATTCTCACAAAAGTATCTTTCTTCGAAGCACTACTTTTCTCGAGACTGTGCGATAAGTATTCTGTTATCAATACAATTTTCGTAATTACCCAAATGATACAAATCGTGGCCTCTTTGAAACCGCTACATTCTTACTAATCGTCCGTTTTAAACGGTAGCTCGTTGAAGTTGCGAGGGTAGTAATTGGTTCCCCTACTTCTCCCCTTTGTGCGAATATTCTTTATTATCAGAAGTACGGGGATTGTGTATTCACCCCCAGTGATTCTCACAAATGTATTCTGATTACGTAGTTTCTTTGTATTATTCTCCATCGTGGGCTGCAATTGCCAGTAGTTCTTATGAATAGCAGGCGTCGCAAAAAAAAATAGCTTTATGTCACGAACGATCATTATTGAAGTTTTGTGGCAAAGGGGGTGGTTGCACGGGAGGGTCAGGGATGACCCGTGACCTTGGACAACACGAAGAGACGGTCATTCACCTTGGAGATCGTGAGTCTCGCAGGTGATGACCTACGCACAGTCCAATAAAATAGTCATTCGTACTTATTTTTAACCCTTACTTTTATTGTCCTCCACCCTGATGTTGGAATTTTGCGTTCTGCCTGAATAACTGGCGAAACTCTGGTTGATCGCTGCACATACTATAACGTAGAGTTAATTAATACGAACTAATTAGCGAGATACCAATAAATAAGTAATTAGGAAGAGCTATTGTAACAACTAATTTCCACTTTCAACTGAACTAATCACCTATTCAAGAACTATGAATTTTATGTGCACGTTGTCCCAGAAAATGACGGCATAATCGATTCTTCATGTAAAACTGAGTCGAAAATGTAGAATACAATTTTTTCGAATAGCGCTTTGTTTTCGTGAAAATCGAGTTTGAATATTCGTCAATTAGGGTGCACTTCACTAGCCACGCGTCGATAATAAGTGCACCCGTACTCGCGAATCTTCAACGTCCATTCACTCAGAAACGAAGCTTCCTACGAAAAAATGTTACTCTACATTTTCGATCTATTTTTTCATCTACTATAAATTCACTCCTCTTCGGATTGCACTACTAATTCATAGACACCCTGTATGCAATTTCCATTGTAATCCCCATGTACAACATATCAATTTTCGAAAAAGTTCCCTTACACGCCATTTTACTTCGCTAAATTCCATTTATTTCACCGATACGAACGCATTGGCCCGTAGAGAAGAGCAGAAAGGCCATTTGCATCGAGCAATTACTGTCATTTTTATTCAAAACATTCGAATTCGGACGACGACCCGTCGCGTCTCCGTCGTGACATTTCGGTATAGGTACTAACACCAGGGAACATCGTCTCACAGGCCAGACAGGCGTTTGTGGTAGTGAAGAGGTTGTTCCCCCTTTGCCCAGGAACGATCGCGAAACGACCAAAAATAAGGAAGATGAAAGCCTTTCGATCGGTACATCGTTTTCACGCTCTATGTCGTTCGTCCTCGAACGTGGCTTATTGTCGGTGGCACGGTGTTTAGTCGATACGACAGCGTGATCGGTGTGCAGCCAGCAGCTGGCACACGTGATTTTCCAGAAAGAGTAATTTCCACCACCTAACAGCCTTTATTTCACCCCCTGCCACCTTCGAACTGTTCTTTTTATTTCACCTTCTCCCTCCATCTCCTCCTCCTCCTCCTTCTTCGTCTTCTCCATCGGTTACGCCTCATTTCTCCTCGATCGAACGCCGACAGCGATGATCGCACGCTCGGACTTCAAAGCGAGGACGTCTCATTATCGGGCTTTCCGCTTTCTTGACATTGTATCCCCCTTTTCTCGTCCTCGCCGACAATCTCCTTCGCTCTCCCACTTTATCCTCCACTCCCCCACCGGTTATCCGGGGAATTTATTTTTGCAATTCCAGCACGATCGGGTGTCGTGACCAGGCGATAATTGGATACCCTTCCGCTTTAAAAATTCTTTGTGAAACGTTTATTAGAAGATTGCGGCGTACAGGCGAACGATCGACACCTCTGCCTGCGAAATTTAGGTCTCCGTTTGACACGGATGGAATTGGAATAACTCTTTCCTTTGGTAATTCGATAATAACGCGTTTATCACGGGTCTTTGTCTGTAATCACGAACGCTGCCGCTCGAAAGTTTAGAGCACTGTTCGTTATTCGGAGGGAAGCTTCATACGTTACCTTTTATCATTTTGAAATTCTGTTTTCACTGAAAAAATACTAATTTTCCTGGCAAAGGTATGAGTCGTATTTTACAAAGTATTAATATTCACAATTTTCTGATGTTCGCATACAATTTCACGGGGAATATGAAAATACGAATTTGCATTGTAATTCGAAATTTACTATATTCGCTAAATTTCTTCTACCTTCAACGCGTTTATCTTCTCAATTTTCGCACGAAGAGAAAGAGGATAATGCTTCACACGATCCGCAGAAAACACGGATATTCTTTCGAATCTGAAAAGCTCGACGAGAGCAGAGCGGCTCTTTGAGTTTTACACAGCTAATCTCGTGTTTTATAGAGTATCGAAAACGCGATAGAAAAGCATTGTTTTCATGGAAGATACTTGGATCTATTTGTATTAAAAGAGTGTGTAGGCGTCAGGCTAGTACCTTCAGGAGAAATCGATTTGGTTCATAAGTGGGGTTATAAATCATTGAGTAGTCGAGCAGTGCAGCTTTGTTGCTGCATACGTATCGAGGGGTACGCTTTTAGATATCGATCAGGTAGTTTATCTTCCTGGTACAATAAAGTAATCGTTCATTTCATTTGCTCACTTTCTCTGTTCTCCTGTAAACGTGAAAATATTTCTCCGCGAAAATTCTTCCAAGCTTTGTCTTCAATTCACAGCTGTATCAACGCTTTCAGAGAAACTAATCTGAGCCAATTGTTAAAACTACACTTGAAAATTTCACAGAATTACAATTCATTTATTATTATTTTTTGGTAGACCTCTTTTCGAAAAATTCGGGAAATTTCGTACAGCGTTTTGCTAACAATTCGTCTACGTTTTAAGTATTATAGAAAAAGGTAGAAGTTACGTTCATAATATAATTTTTAGCGCGATAATGTCTAACGAATTAAGTCTACCGAAAGGTAATTAAACTAAGTATATAAATGATTTGCATCACTGATCGCGAAACTTCAAAGAACATTTTCCATGAAAATTTCTGTTTACAGCTGAGAAGAAAGCAAGAGTGGCACTAGACAAAAAAAAAAAAAAAATTCAATTGTGAGTATAATTTGATGCATGAATGGTTAATCATCGTACTAATACCAGCATCGATGGAAATTCAACTTTTCTTTGTCAACACTTTCATTGTATCCAGGTACTTTTTGTCGATCGCGAGCAAAGGTTTCGGAAAAGGCTAAACGCGGTGAATACCAGCGTGACTTTAATAAGTATTCACACTATTCCCGGGGCTGAATACCTCTATTGTTTGGTACAATGCGGAAGATTACGAATCTACATGACAACGGGCACACTTTGACGGTTTTTGGGTCGTGTTAAGGGTCGAGGTGACGCCTGACAGACCTCACATAACGTTTATTCTTGTACATTTAATCGTCTTCGTTTTTCTTCCCGTATAACGCCAATGTTCCGCCATAAGGCGAAATGAATTGGGAGAAAAAGAGTATTTTATCTGCACGAGATATTTCCTCTACAGACAGAAATTTGCTAACGTGAAAATCACGTGAAATTTCACCCCAGTGTGCATTCTTTATTTCAGAAATCGAAAATGTCGAACGAATGCAATTATTCGATATTAGATGCAAGGTAGAGAAGTTCTTCTTCGCTATGGTCACTCCAAATAAATTAGGAGCGCACATTCGACCATTTTCACGTCAAATATTTTCTATCTTTTTACATGCAACTGATCGCTATGATTATAAAGCTCAAATTGAAACTCATTTTTGTAATTTTCGAAAATCTAAGGTGTCACGAGTGAAATATACTAATCTAGCCTTTTTTCTCACGTTTATAGCAAAATACACAGGAGAATTGATTTACTTCACGATAATATTGTCACTATTGATAGTATGAATAGAAATTAGCGTTGCAAGTGGTTCCTTTTTTAAATCAAATTCAAACAAAGCTCGCATGGGGTGAAATTTCACTTACACTACCGGCCAAATGTTTGGAATCACTATGCACTGCAAGTTGCACTAAACTTCTTAAAAGAAAAGTTAGCATTTATAATCATTTTCTAACGAATTTCTCATCATTCGAATCAATTGAAATGAGGTAAAGTGCTACTGATCTCCACAATAATTTCCGGCTAACGACCAACAGCACTCGGTGCCGGTCATATCAAAACAACAGCAAAAACAACAAAGAATTAATAGCGGATTTAATATCGATGTAAATTGGCAGGTGATTCCAAAATTTTATATAGTGTAGTGTATACTAGCTTTCAAGGGTGGAAACAAACAACTCCAGTTCAACGTCAAGAACTAATCACGCTTCGACAAAAAACTCTTTCTCAAGATCTACCTCAAAATCCACCTCCTCGATTCTCCACCCATCGTTCGCGCAGTATTTACTTCTACTTAGCATTAGTCGCACGCGACAGGTTAATCAGTGCAACCCCAGGCAACCGAGGACGTTAACAAAGCCGCGCACAGAGAAAGAAAGAGCGAGAGAGGCGTTCTGCGTGGAGTATTTCCTTTTTAAACAGGACGAGCAGAAGCACGCCCTTGGCACGGGGCGCGGAGGATCCGCGATACGCTCATTTGCATGGAGGGTGAGACATGCTCGAGTGGAGCCGAAACAGGGGGTGAGAGAGAACCAAGGGGGGGAAAAAGCTTCTGGTCGCGCGACCTAACACAAAACAAGGTTACCGTGCAGGTTTCGAGTTTCGTTGGTAGAGAAAAAAAAAAAAGGGAGAAAACAACACGTGGTGGAGGTAGCAAGGGAACATTGGAGGGTAGGCGGGGAGCTAATTTGAGGTTGGACTAATTTTTCACGCGAAGAAAAAAAGTCGCTCGGGGTGGTGGGTAACAGAGTGTGCGGGTATGAAAAAAACGCGAACACGACCGTGGGGGATCGTGAAAAGTAAGCGGGTTCGCCGTTCCGACACGCGGTGACATTCGTGGTTAACGAATCGCGGCGATTTAAAGTTTCGTTACCACTCTTTGGTGTCTTTTTGCTCCGGCAGTTTCAATTCTGGTATTTGTTTCCACTTTTCTGTTTTTCTTTGTAAATGAAAGGCGCGTAAACTAGCATTCTGGTAACTGTTTCCACTTTCTTTCTTTTTTTATCGTAGCATTTTGGTAGTTTCAATTTTGGCTATTTTTTCTCTTTTCTTTCAAATGAGATTCAGATTCGTGGCTGTGTAAATTAGCAGAGATTGAAACGTATTGCGATTGGAAATTATGCGACATTTTCTCGGAGAAAATTTGGAGAAGATGAATTCATACCGAATCATCTCTGATTCACGTCCCGTTTCGATGTGATTGCATTTAATTACCCAATTGCCTGTTATTTTTCTGGAAGCAGAAATACACATAATTCACAGGAATTTGTGATTATAAGTGCGGTACAAATTTGCCAAGGATTTCTTTTCTCCCTCCTATCCGTTCGACGAATAATAAACGACGATTACCCACGCTGACGTTGAATTTCGACATTTTTCGACACATAACGAAGAATGTACGATTTATCTTATTTTCGTTAATAAAAATTGCGCAAAAGACGCGTCGTTCGATATTCGTAAGCTGATATGTTAATTCAGCAATGTCCAGCAATCTCTAGAAATTGCATCGTACGTCACGCGTCAGATCAAAGTTTTCATGTTACGCTACATAGTATCCAAGGTAAAACGAAGAAAAACGAAGTAAACTGTGCACGAAAACTGCGAGAAAAAATTGAAACGACTATCGAAGTATGGTCTGTAAAACGATATCCGATAGGGCCCACTGTACGTAACAGTGGCAGCAACGTGTTCTACGGCTTTCTCTTTCACGGACTATTAAATAAATAATTGCACTAGCGTGTTGTAATTGCTCGTCGAGGTTTTCTATTGCACCGGTGACGTATGTATGCGCGAAAAGTTCGCCGCTGCGCAATGTAAATCTTAAGCTACGTTGTAGTTAACACATTATGAATATCGTTTCAGTTCTTAAGCGTACGTTCAGTGAAATAACTTTCGTAATTATTAGACACTTCAGATTAAATCGAATAGAAGCGAAATTTCGACGAAACGAGTTATCGGGAATATGATAAATTACGCTTAAGTAATATTGTATCGGCGGACATTACTCGAAATAAGGTATTTCGCGTGTGTATGGCATTTGACGTAACAAAAATGAAATATCGTATCTTATTAAGTGCAACTTCAAATATGGAATATCAAATTTCAAATTTTAACTACTTTTATGCGTTATATTTAATACTTTTTTATATTAAAAACGCGTTCAGTACGGACGCAAGATTTGTCAACTTGAAGCAATTAAACGTCGGTGTTGAAATTTCGAAAATAAACAAATGTCGCGATTGAAAATTTAGCGAAGATGAACTCACACCGAATCATCTCTGATCTATACACGTTTGACCAAGTGATCGGAAAATTTCAAAAATACCGCACACTCGGTACAAAATGAACACTTCAATAAAACAAACAAAGGACGTGTAACACGCTAAAATTGTCCAAGTACGTCGATTATTCAATACTAAACGAGCTTCAAATTGTTACGCACAACACACGAAAACGACTAATAAAACATATCCGTTCTCTTCGAGAATTTCTATCTACCCTACTGCAGTTTTTAAGGTGAACGAGTAACTTGCATCTGACATGCACACAAACACATATAATACTGATACGAGACAGATAATATCTACACACGGGTAAATACGTGCGAATGCGTTCCGTGTAATTCGCGCATCGTTATCTACGCTATCACCTGTGTGCACATTGCCGCACAGGTATTATCATCACCGTTTTCAATTAAACGATCCATAATGCGTTAACAGCGCGAACGATACGTAGCAGTGTGCGTACGAGGTTCGACCGAGCCCCTATCGGACTGCAACGGAGAAATTTGAATAATATTTATCGTTGTTACTGACCTGTTGATGGCCAGGACGCGACTGAGGCTGGGAGAGAACCTGGCCTGCATGGTCTACTTGCACCGCTGAAACTATCACAAGCATTTGGTGTTTTATTCGGTCGTGATGTAATTCCTTATTTTTTTTTTTTTTTTTTTTTGCCTTTTTCTTTAGTTTTTTTTTCTATTTCGGAATTTCTGCACACACGAAATAATTTTGAAAAGAGGGAAGAAAGGAGGAGAAGAGGTCGGGACAGCGACGCTTTGGTTCTTTTTTGGAATTTTTGCACACACGAAATAATTTTGAGAAAGGGGAGAAGAAAGGAAGAGAAGGTTGGGACGGTGACGTTCGTGAAAGTTTTTCGTAATTACAGAACAATTGATAGGAACTCTAACGAACTGCAAGTGATTTGGAAGAACGCGTTCGAGAAATCGTTGCAGAAGCTGTTTTCCCGTTGTTTCGTTAGCTATTCGAAGAAACCGCAGAGCAGGCCAGACTCTCTTTCGCCTCGACACCGACGACGCCTTCGTTCTCGTCGTCGTCGTATTCCATGGAATTCTTTTAACAGCCGTTTCACTCCGTCCCGCCGTGCGAGATCCCGCTCTTGAGTTTTCGGCGGACTGTAGAGTGTTCACGCGCGACAATAAACATCGTGACGTTTCGATCGTTCGAGTAGCAGAGAGATCGATAATATTTGCTGTTCGGTGGGTCAGGTTATGGTCGATTGTTATTTCTTTGCTGGCACGCGGAGCACAGTTTTAGCACGCCTCTCTGTGTGGACACTGCAGCCTGATTTATATTTGGTAGGTTAAAGCGGCGCACGAATATCGAACGTAGGCGCTGCTTGATAAGCGTCGAGATTTATGCCACACTTTCAGGCTCAATTGTTTTGCATGTTGCTCTCTGACGTATTACGTGATTACTCTGGTAATTATTTCTAGCGTACGTACACCACCGGGTAAATGTTTCCAGTCACACTGTGCATTGCGGGTTAGAGAAAAATTTCGAGAAAAGGGTTAGCTATTTCAAGAATTTCTTTTATCATTCGGATCAATCGAAACGAGGCAAAGTGCTGTTGATCACAATTTCAAATTTATAGAGAATTAGTAGAAAATTGGATATTGGCGTAAATTGGAAGGTGATCGCAAACTTTTCGCCGGGAGTGTATATTACCCTACTTTTGGATCAATAGTTTACCAACCTTATGTTAAAATGTTTGCAATAAAAATACAGGTAGTTCTCATTTCACGAATTTTCTGGACCGGAATTTTTATCTCAAATTCGACGGGGAATCATGCTTGGTTCGAACCAATTAATTCGCACAGGTGGGAATTACCTGTATGACCATTTACTTCTCTTCTCTGTCAGAGTAATAATGACTTTTCGGAGTAGATATCTTTTGTGCAACCTTTGTACATAAACAACGTTCTTAATCTAATTATCGATGTGTCGCGGAATGTATAGATCGGTAGGTGTATGAGTTCGAACTACCCTGACCCGTATATGGGTCAATGGATAATAAACGTAAGAACGCTATGTTGTAACAGAATGAAACATAAAATTAAACAGCATACTATTCCTTGCTGCGATGTACAGAAGGTATATGCATAATGTTTACCTACAGGCCACGTGTGTACACTGATACTTTATCAATTGGAATTCGAATATAGCGAAATAAAGAGCTTGGACATTTCGAGATTTAAAAGTTTGAAAAAGTTTGAATATTACGGTAGAATAAAATTTGAAAAATTGTGCATCACTTAGATTGCATCTTTAACTATTCAACTGGCGCGGATTTCGTTTATTAAATTATCATAATAAAGTCTAGTTTCTAAAGTATGCAAATTCCGATTCGTAACTTCTGTGTAAATAAGATGCTGCATGAAACAAGATGTTAATTAGCAAAAAGAGTGAAGTTATACTTTCTTTTTTCATTGTATCTTTTGCTCGAAACTTTGCAAATCTTCAGCTCCTCATAAACGAAATCATTCACCTCACGTTACGGAATGCAATATTGTAGTTAAGTATCAGCATAAATTAACGCAACCCATAATTAACACGCAGCGCGGGAACCGCGCATGTGAAATCGCCGTTCGACGGTCGAAGTTTAATAAACCGCTGCGACGAAATCTCATTGACACTCTGAGAAATCGTGCAACCTTGTCAAACCTATGTTCCCACGACTCCACAAATTCATAAAAACGAAAAGATAAGGTGAAACTGAAAGTTGACGACGCCATTGCGAATATAAGAAATCTTTTGCAATTGAAATTTTCAGGTACATCGTTGATAAAAATAAATATACCATTTATTCGTGTTAGTTTATTGAAAATAGAAAGAAATTTATGAAATGTGCATATTGTAAATTAGCAGAGAAGACGAAGCGCTTTATTAAGCTCTATGTACATTTTTTGACTGGTACTAACAGAAGCTAGTTTTCAAAATAATATATTTCACATTTGAAAACATTCAATGTAGGCAAAAATGCAACTGAAACGAGTATTCCAATTGCAATATAAATAATAAAAATCTTCCACTTTCGATGTTTGAATTGTCACAGTAATTCGTGAGAGCGGACGCGTTGTTCGATAGTTCCCTCGTTAATTCACAGGCAAACAGTGTAAAATAATTTTTACCGAGCAGTCGATTCCCGAAAAAAGACCCGCGCTAGCCATCGTCGCGCACAAAAACCCCGTTGGAATTACCATTGCGTGGTCCCGCATCGAATCGTCGATCGGCGGCGCGGTCCGAAAACGAGCCGGAGAGGCCGTTTCATCAGCGCCGTTTCCGTAAATCATGTGAGGCATCCTTTCACTTTTATTCCGCGGCAGTGTGCCGAGAAAAAGGTCGGAAAGAAAGCGTAGCTAAAAGAACGAGGACAACGACAGGCCAAACGGAACAGCTCGAGACAAGAAAAAGCCGAGCGGGGGCCTCTACGAAGAGATCACGAAGCAGCAGGGTGATCTCCCGCGATAGAATTTAGTTAAACAGTCGTCGTATCCGAGGACGAGAGAACTTCGCTGGGTCCACCCGGGTGCTTAATAAAAATCGAAGTCGTTCGTTGCTTCCCTCCAACCCCTCTCACACGTTCTATGTCGGAAAAGGAGAGAAAGAGACAGAGAGAGAGAGAGAGAGGGAGCAGAAAAGGAGGCAACAGCCATGACGACGACGACAGTACCCTCGCTTATGGTTGTGTGTTCCCCTTACACAGATTTCTCGAGGAAGCCTGTGTTTCCCCTGTGTACACGTGTGCCTTCGTGCCGTTTTCTAACTGTCGTACATATACGTGTCTGCTGTGTGTGCGTGCGTGATCGTGTGTATGCAACGCGTTTATAGGTGAAGAGCGCGAAGGAGAAGGCGCGCGAGCACCCCTTGGCCACGAGTACGGTAGCGATACGTTTCTCTGACAAATAAATAAAACGAAACCGTAAGCGAGGGAATAAAATGTGATTTACAACGGTGGAAAGACAATGGCCGAGGCTCCGCACGATAATGTATGCGGATGGCGCGGACTGGTACCCGAGGATACTGACTTCTGATTGGTCGTGCCCCAACGCCAGCGCTACAACGGAAAGCGATAAATAACTGCGAGCAGATAAAACCTTTCTTTCTGCCTTGGGCTTAGCCTGGCCACTCTCTCGCATCGGGCTTAGCACTCCAGGCTTCTTTTCCCTTTTCTCCCTCTCCCGCCCCTTCCCGATCTCTCTCTCTCTCTCTCTCTCTCTTTCTGTTTCTCTATCATTTCTATTCCTGTCTTTCCTCCACGGGTCTCCTTTGCCCTCCTTTCTCGCTTTTCTCCCTCACCTACTCTTCTTTTCTTCTTTTCCTCTCCGTTGTCTACAGTCGCCGCTTCCATCCAACGATTTCGGATCGTAAGGGCCGGTTCGCACGAATCACGACACTCGCTACCGCGTGATACGCGGCCACCTCCTCCCTCCCCTTCCAACCACCTTTTGCCCCAGCCGGGGCGTTAGTGTTATCGTACTTTTGCGGCTTTTTCGACGATCACCCCTCTAGCTGAACGGACCCCCGATTCGCGGAAGGACCGATTTTTGTCGCCACCACGACGTACGGGCTTTTCTTCTCTGCGGGACTTCTTTGGAATAGAGATATCACAACGACAGGAGTGGCATTGGTGATTTGAACGGAAGATTGAGAAAGTCTTGTCGCGCCGCTCGCTTCGGCGCCACGTTGCACTCCTCTTTTGTTGTTTTTTCGGTGCGCGATTGCGGTACGCACGCTTGTAGCTTAGAGCTCCGCGATAAACCGTAGTCGAGGACATGCGTTTCGATTAGAGAGATTATTTGTCTTGCGAAATTTTGTGTTTCGAAAGTGGAGATCAAGAGGGTGCATCACCATGAGGCGTTTAAGGAGATTAAAATGTGAAATTGCAAGGTATTGAAAAATGAATAGGTGAAGTTTGGGAATTTTTTTCGTAGGCTGAATGAAAAGTTTCAATTTTTCTCGAGGACGTGAATGTAACTTCGAGCTTCTTTCTCTGACTTTTGAGAAGTGAGAATGCTGCAAAATTAGGTTAGCGAGGTGATGCTACTTTTTATGGGAATAATTGAATTTAAATATAACTTTTAAGAGAAATTTCGTGTAATAAGTTATTTTAGAGAGGGTATAGAGGAACTCGTTGCTTCGGGTTCTACTGTTGTAACTGATAATAGCTTCGATATTATCGAGAAGGATTAAAGGTAGCGTTCTAGTGTACCGATCGATACGACTTTATCGTTTCAGGTGTGCCGTGGCTTCGGACTTAGTGACTCTTGTTCATTTGCAAGCTTTGCTTAAATTACTTTTCTTATATAAATTAGAAACTTTAACATGTACAGTTATTATCGTAAACGTTGAATTCCTATCGAGAAAAGTGTTTACAACCTATCTCACTCTATAATAAATTTCTCCTACAAAAGTGTTAACTAATTGACGAATAAAAAATGGCGAAACACTAAATAAAATAAAAAATTTTTATACACAAAAGAACGACAATCAATAGATGTACATATTTATTCACGCGAAACTCGAATATTCGCTTCAAATAGCAAATAAACGATAAGAAAATACTTCAACTAATACTTCTCCTCTCACACTGCTACAAGTTATTCACACTCATACTACTACTATGGTTGGTACAGATTTAAAAAGGCAATCTTTTCCCATTTCACCCTCGACGTTTTTCCGAACAATGAAACGATCGCACACCGACTTCAGACGATGACTAAAATTCAAACAGAACGAAGACAAAGCTGCCTTTCCCCCCCATAGCGCCTCGTAAAATACAGAAATAGAGCGTAACGTCCTCCAAAGCTCGCAAGATCTCCTCCTAATTTCCCTAATTCTCCAACATTCGTTACAATCAACGACGTTCCAACAACACCGATACCTTTAGTACCATACCATAAAGCCCGTGCTCCAGACACACAACGAGATTTCCACGAGGACGCGATCGAATTTCCATTTCAATTCCGCGATCGACGTCGTCCTTCCTTTTTTTTCCCTCGATCCGCGCCGGCCGACAGCCAGTCTTATAGAATCCCGTTTGGCAACGTGTCGCGCGGCGTGATCGGATGCCAACATTTTCTTTTCATCGATTTCGTACAGTAGCCGGGGCGGGATTTAATTAAAAATCACGAGTTACCGATTCCAATGGAAAAAAAAACATCGAAGCCACCGAGGGTGAATGGCGGAAACGAAGAAGGGGGGAGGGGGGTAGGGGCCAGGTCGATTTCAAATATTTTACGCAAACGGACGGCGAAGAGTGGACCGGGGAGAAGAGACCGGTACAGAGATGCAATTATTTAAAACAGCAATCACGGAAATGAAAGAGCGGATTGAATAGAGGGCCGCACTCTCCCACCTAGAGGGATATTCGAGCGGGGCTTTCCCAGCTGGAAAAATTCTCTAAAGGCTTTCTCGTTACGGGCCGGTGAGCAGCAATGCAAACCAAAAATCAAACGCAACCATAGAGATGGTCCTTCTTCTTTTTTTTTTCTATGTTTCACTTTTTCCCAATTTTTTCCTTCTTTCTCTCGTTGCGTGCTGCAGAGGAGAGGAGAGTACCGTGTACGCGCGTGCGTTCGCCAACACCACCCCTCCGATCCTATGATCCTTCTGTCTTCTATTTGCTCGCGTTCGGTTCGATGTTTGCACGCGAAATACATCACTCCGGCGTTTAATTTACTTATATTCCCGTACACACGCGAGAAAATCTTGTTTGCCCTATTTTCCTCTTTTCTTCTTCTTCTGGGGTCTCGTTACGACGCGTACCATTACCACCGGGCACCTTTTACCGGAACTATTGTGCGCGGCTAATGCGCTGGAAAACGTAACACGCGGAAGGGATTTTTTTTTTATTTGTTCGTTAGCGTACCGTGCGCGTTGCTTGATTGTTGGGGAGTTCTTTGTTCGTACGGGACGAAGCTGATTAGGCTAGAGCTTTTGTGCAATTCGAAGGTTACATGTTACGCGAAGATTTCCTTCTATGAATGCTAATCATGTTTGCCGCAAATAGAGGTTGGAGGTTTTGTTTAGGTATTTCGGAGTGTCTTTTCGCTTTCGTTCTTTTGCGAAATACTTATGTTCTGTGAATGAGTCAATTTTTGAACTTAGTTTTCGGGGAATGTATTTGTTTTCTTTTTTACTAGAAATTGAATTGTTCGCGTGATGGCTTCGCGATTGATTTGGATATATCGTTTTAAACGTGATTTTACATGGAGAAGGTGGGATAAAAGTACCACTTTTGTTCTGTTGGAATTTATGTAAAAAGTGGAGAAAGATTTGTTAAAAATTATTTCGCGATATTTTTCTTAAACAGTGTTATTAGTTGCAGAACTAATTTCGTCAAGATGGTAGAATGTACAATGATACGTTTAAATCACTTTCGATTCGTATGTTATCATTTGCACCGCAACAATTGGTCATTTTTTAAAAAGGTAAAATACAAACTGGCGAATCCAATCTCTGACATACACTACCGGCCAAAAGTTTCGAATCACCTGCTAATTTACGGTAAAATTGAATCCGCTGCTAATTTTTTATAGATTTGAAATTAATGTTGCGGAGATCGATAGTGTTTTACCTTATTTCGGTTGATTTAAGCGAGGAAAAATTGGTTAAAATATTCTTAAAATTGCTAACTTTATTCTGGAAATTTTTGTATAACTTGTAATGCACAGTGATTCCAAACATTTGTAGTGTATGTGATAGAAGAGAAAAATTGGAAAATTTAGACGGAGTTAATGTTCGTTCAAAGAAAAGCCCGAAACAAAAATTCATTTGCGCTATAACAAACGTCGTTCTTAGAATTCAATACTGAGTTTCAATTCATAAACTGGTCTCCTTTGAAACCTCCTCGCAACATGCGTCACGCATATTTTCAACTACGCAAATCACTTTTGCGTAATAAGGGATCACTTTCAGCGTGGTTTAGCTATCCAGGCAGTTTGACGTGAAATCATATTAAGTTTATTGTCCAAGTATGATCGATGGACGGCGAACGGTTACGTCGATTATGCGGAGAATCCCTGTATTTGCTCACACGAGACAGACACCCCTGACCAGTTTCAAAAACGACCTTTACCAGCTTTCCTTCTCTGTAAATCCGCCCCCTCGGTGACTTCTGCCGCCTTTCGCCGAACCCTCTTGAAAACTAGCTGTCGCCTTTTGTGTTTGCCACGCTAGTGAGAAACTCACCCTTCTCCCATATTTCCTATTGACCCCGAATGATTGATCATTTTGATTTGATAATAGGACCTGATAACATCGGCGGAAAGTAGTCGAGGATAGCTGATAAAAACCTCGCGATATTGCACTTTGGGAAATTAGCATAGAAGACAGTGTAATTCTCTGATTTCTTTAATACATTCTGCAAATGGTGAATGTTGATAATTTCTTATCGTTACGATCTATATACGCTTTGTATCTGTGGAACATTGTGCACGATTTTTAATTATGAAAACGTTTTCCTGCTTTAGAGATTTATTACAGTATTGTAGATTCGAATTTTAGCGATACAGGGAAAATTTTAGAGAGAAACTTAAATATACTCATATCGTAGAATCGAGGAATAATTTCTATTATTGATTAATCGAAATTTTATCAGCGTTAAAGTTAGTTGTACGCAGGCTATTTTCTATAACTACACTTGAATTATAATATAAAGTTACACTTGAACTAAATTTGCCAGTGGTTGCTCGCTGTTTAGTTTACCGTCCTTCTTGTAGCACTTCTCGTATACGACTGAAACTGACTTTGAGCGTCGAGGACTGTTTCAAAATATTTGTTTTGCCCCATTGTACCAGATGTCGTTATACTTCGAATATAATAAATACTATGTGTTGTGAAAATAAGAAACAGGCTAAATTGAGTATTTCTAAATAACAACCTATTTTACCAACGATTTATGTGCATAACATTTCCACCATTTTTGTTCAGCAATAATACAATCCACATTATCCTTTCTTATTTCTCGACTACAATTTTCAGGTCTTCAAATTTATTATTTCTAAGCAACAACTAATAAAGTTATCGAAAATTTGTTTCAACCTTTCCACCACTGGATTGCTGAATTCTCACAAAAACGTGTCTATCAATTTCGTTCAGCAAGAACACGATCCACATTACCCTTCTTCCTTATGCTTCAACGACAATTCCCAAGCCTCTAAACTGATTATTTCTAACAAACACCCAATAAATTTATCAAAGATTTACAACCTTTCCACCGTTCGATTGGCAAATACTGACAGAAACGTGTCCACCATTTTCGTTCAGCGAGCACAGAACCCACAGCACCCTTCGTCCTTACTTCAACGACGACAATTTTCAAGTCAGGAAAATCCTGCCACCCTCCTCTCAAGGCTAACAAACGGTGTAAGAAAAGCAGCGGGTAAGGTTTACGGAGAAGCGGTTGTCTTTTTCTGAGAGCACGTCAGGGGGAGGCATCGGGACTTTAATATTCTTCGACAGACGTCTCACGGGGGATGGCAAGGCGGAGAGTTTTCGTTCTGGTCGCGTCTCTCAGCCGCGGTTCGCTTTGAATTTTAATAACTCCGGGAATGCTCAGAATCCAATAATGTCCCCGAACGTCTCTCCTCGTACGAGCACACGCTTTTCTTCGCGTACGACTCTCCAGATTCACCATCTTATACGGAGGGAGAGCTCTCTCCCGCGGCGCCCATTATACCCGCCCCCCGAGCTTCTACCTCGCTCGCTCGCGGATTCGTGCTTGGACCTTCTTCAACCCCGACCGCTCTTATCTACGACCACCACCAACAGCCCTTACTTCCAGCTCCAGGAAATCTCATATTCTGGAATGACGACGCGACTTCGACCTCTCGATTCCCTTTTCCCCCCTCCAACAGCCTTGCCGGGGATATTCTTCTTTCTGGCACCGAAATGTTCGGCGTATCGCTGCTCGCAGCTCGATTATGAATAAATTCCGGCGCTGGTTCACGCATAATACGAGTTTCTTCGTCGTAGACGTTTTTTTTTTTTCGAGTTCGGTGTTGGTTTATGAGATGAATTAAGGGTGATGTGTTTCGCTTCGATTTGATTTTTGTGTATTTGAGAAAAGAAGTGGGAGGGAGGGTTTTATGATTATTTATATCGAGGCAATGTAAATTGAAGATTGTCGGAAGAAATTCTTTTTCTTGCAATCATATTCATATTAGGTCATCATTCATATAAATATTAGGTCATCCCATCTCAATTTTTTCTTATATTTTTCGCCTCCGACACGAATTCCGACCTAATACCTTCAAACATTCTCTATCAAAGACCAATACACAACTACTTCCACCCTAATCTCTACAACCCCCTCCGTTCTCCTTTCCTCCATTTCTACTCCTCCACGCTCTCCCCAAATTTCCATCTCGCTATCGGTATCTTTCACGAAGAAAATCAGCTGTGCCGAAATAAGCGAGAGCGATCCGTGATTCCGTAGCACACCTGCATCTCGGACGATAGATTTCCAGGCTCTGGTCGCAGAAGAAGGGTGGGTAGGACGCGAAGTCGCTCGTCAACGTTCTCTAGAAACGAGAATGGAGAATCGAGGATCGAGGAAGAAAAAGGAGGACTGCTGGGTTTGACGGGGGTTAGAGCTGAATGGTGGGAAGGAGGGGGTGAACTTGGAGGAATAAGGTAAGGATAATCGAAGCAATCGAACGGTGGCTGTTGGCTGGAGACGAGGGCGTTGGGCCGCGAAATGAATTCCACCCTTCACCGAGGGGTTAGGGAAAAAAGGAGCACCCCATCGGTGCTATCGCGCGCCACGCTTGTGCATGGACACATCGTCGCCAACGAAACGATGCTCGGGGCTGCCCGGAGAATGATAACGTCGCGTTAGAACGAAGATTTGTGAATACATTAGAGAAAATGCGCGGGGGTGGAGCGAAGAGGGTGGACTCTGAAGGATGGCTGCGCCCGGTCCCTCCGGGGAAACGCCTCGGAATCTTTTTCTGCTTGAGAATTTATCTTCGCAGGATCGCAGGACTTACGACCCGTGGCGAGTCAACGAACTTCGACGCGACCCTCCAAGTTACATAGTACACTTCGGCTCGGATTCTCGCACCCTGAGCTCGCGATTTTACCATTTTCGGTGTTGCGAAAATCTGTAGATTTCAGATTTTCCCAAGAATTCTGAAAAATCGGTGCAAAGATGATATTCGTGTAACTGAGAGTTCAATTTGATATCCTATGTCTACTATGCATATAAGAAGAATCACCCAACTGCGTGAACGACGCGAGAAGCATCATTTTCACGCATTTCGAAATTCACAGGGAAAATTACAGAAACCGTTTACATTTCTCTCCTGTCACGTATAATATCACATAGTTTCATTTATAAGTTAACAGTGTATACGTTGTTTTTAAATAAAATAAGTTGTTTTTTAAAGAAAATGTGCGGTCAATTTGACGCGTGCCCGTAAATAGAGATAGGTATTTAACCCTAGAGCGGTCTTCGGGTCTTCTTCGACCCACCGCCTTTTTATATTTTTAGTAATTTTTGCTGTTATCAAGTTTACGTTCCTTATTTTAAACGTTTATTCTCTAGGTTCATATGTCGCGTTAGAAACGAAAATTATTACGCATAAGGTCTTAGGTCCGTTTTCACCCAAAAGTCTTAAGTGTACGGTCAAAACGAAGATAGAAAAATATTGTAGAAAGAAAATGTTGAATGACGCTAATAAAGTATGAAAAGTGAATACGTCACGAAACATATTTTCCGATAACACGTGTGTGAGCGTTTACTTTGTCCACCGAAGCTCCGTATTGCTAAAAAGGAAAAATAAGGAACAGACACAAACTCGATTAGCGAATTGATAACGCGTACGTCGAACGAGAATCCCAAGGATAGAAACCGCGAATCAATTTGCAGCGACTTAAAAAGCTTGTTAACGCCTGCTCGAGGCCGCCAGCTCCGTCCTCCTTCTTCCGTCCGCGAGGACGCCTAATTCTCATCTGGACAAAGAGATCGGCTCCGATCTAAATTGCCCCCCGTTACTCTCGCTTCCCCCCCGAGCAGAGCCTGTGGCACGGAACGTTCAAAGTGCAAGCGTGTTTCGCGACAGTGATAAAAAGAGTCGTCGGTATTACGAAGGTGGAGACATCGTTTCGGGCCTGGATCCTCCTCGCTTTCCATCTCTGTTACATCTGCGCGCCACCTTAGGAACGTCTCGTTCGCTTACTCTCTTGGCGAGAGATTGATGGCGGTTTATATTACGCGGATTCATATTACCACCAATTAAACTCCTATACCACCTCGAGCCTGTGGTGTTCATACGTTATACCACGGGATACAGCACGTTGGTACCTGGTGTACGATTCTTCTACACGGTCGGCTTCAACATCTTCTAGCGGGTGTTCTATAGTATCGAGTGCGAGAAAGGTGTTCATAGGGCTTTGGGAATCCTTCGATGTTTCGTTCAATCGTTGACTGCTGATATCGTGTGGTGGGAATTTTTATGTACGCTTCTTAATGACGTATAGTTGTAACAGTGACGTGCGTTACGTAGATACACTACCGGCCAGAAGTTTGGAATCACTGAGCATTGCAATTTACACAAAAATTCGCAGAAAAATGTCAGCGACTTTGAGAATTTCTTATCGTTCGAATTAATTGATATTAGATAAATTGATAAAAATGGAATTGAGATAAATTATCTAAATCTATAAAAACTTAGCAGCAGATTTGATATGGATGAAAAGTGGGAAGTGATTCCAAACTTTTGGCCGGTAGTGTATGTTGTAACTTTGCGGTGAACTTTTTGGAGAGATGTAACGTGCAAGCTTCGTAGTATCAAGTTCAAATTTAAGAGGAATTGTAATGTAAATAATGTATTTATTTTTAATTGTAATTTCGTATTTTGGATAGGTTAAATTAAGCGTTAAATTCTGTGTTAATATTAAATTGATTACTGGAGAAGATTGATTGACGCGTTATTGAAATTAATAGTATTTTTAATTCGTAATTTAATTTCATTAATAATATTTTACGAAACAAAAGCAAAACGCTGCACGAAAGTAAATTCCATACATATTTGTATTTGCAAGTATTAAAGCGGAACAACTTGTCGCCGTTAATTTTTCATTCACATTTCTGACCGTGGAATGGTTCAATTAACTGGCCAAGTCAAGTAGCATTAAATAGCTAAATATATCATGACACAATTTCTTTTGAATTTTTCATTTCACATCTCTCAGAATTTTTCAAACTCCATTCGTATATTTCTCGATTGCGTTACTTCAGAAATGCAGAAGAATTAAAGGTGTCGCTGGAGATCTGAGAATATCGGTTTCCAGTTCATTATCGCAATTAGAAGAATGTTCACTAGTTCAGAAATTACACGGAGACCTTTGCGTGCAACGATCCCGCCTGCTGAGAGTACCATGGGCGAGGTGACTCGCAATTATTGGCAAAAGTCATGCAGACAGGATAGACTAGGAAGAGTAAAGTCAAGGAGGGTCGATGGTTTCGATATCTTTCAGTTCTCTTCTTATCGACATTCTTACGAGAACGAAAGGTTATCCGCGTTTTTCCATACTGATCGATCGAAAATTAACGAAAGTCGTGTAACGTGTACAATAGTTGAACGTATCTTCGTATTTTACCGGGCTTCCTGAAATCTCTCACTATTAATTAAACGACGATGATATCCCTTAGTAAACTTCTTCGAGAACTTTTCGTAATTTAGAATCAATCTGCATTTCACCTTACTCTAGAAATTATTACGGAAATAATTTTATGGAAATTATAAAAATTCCTATTCGTCCTTTCTACTTCCTTCGAACAAAGTTACGAAAATCACTGCGATACAATAATATTTCTACGTAGTCAGGAATTTTTCAAATCCACTTTCTTTTGTGAAAATTCATATACGAGGAAAACGAACAATCCTCTTTTTCGAGCAATTGTTACTCAAGAATCTAATTTTTCGAAGACACCAACCAATCACTCACATGAAATGTTACGCTAACCAGAAATCCCCACAGAAGTTAGCGCGGGTACTTTAGAGTCACCCGGTGTGCAAGTATGCGAAGATACCACCGCGCGAGAGGAGACATTAATATTAAGCGTCCCCACCCGGGTAGGATGAAGATCGCCGATAAGATTTTTATAGCGCGACCGGGTGGCGGCGGACTCGCGCATTGCCCAAATCGCTCTAAGCTCCTCTACCTTGAATTTTCCACTAATCGCTGCACGCACACGCTGTTTTCTCTCACCGTTCATTTCCGTCCGTAAAATAAACGCGGCACCTTAACTATATCTCGCAATTACATCTTCGACAGCGAATGTTTCGAACGAGCGGGGATAACGAAGACGATCGGATAAAGAGGGATAAAGAAGAAGGACGGAAAACATTTCTGGCAAAGTGTTCCTCTAAAATTAGCAGGTTGAACAATAGAACGGAGTACTGGAGGAGCCATCAATTTTCTAGGCTCTCTAAAACGGTACCGAAGCGAGCCAACTCCTCGTACCCCGATTCTCAGAACTCATTTCAATCCGGCAGGATAATTCTGCGCCGAAGACATTCCGACGGCCAGTAAGTCCTTCCACGTCACGGGCCAGAGATTCTTAAAATAAATCTTTCTGCTGGCAACTTCCTTACTGGAAACTTAGCCGATGAAACGAATAACGTTCCTCGAGAGGCTCGAAGCCGCGGAACTTTTCGAGATAGAGATTGGGGAGTGGAGGATTGTTTAACCTAGACAGCAATGGTTTGCTTTGTTTCTTTTCTTTTTGCTCGGTTGCTCGTCTAGCTTTTGGTAATTAAAAAGTGAACGCTTGGTCTGTGCTTCGGGTCTAAGTCTCGAGGATGAGCTTTGAAGTTTTCGAGACAGAGATTGGGAGGTAGGATTGTTTAACCTAGAGAGAAGGGTTTGCTTCTTGTTTGGTTGGTTGGTTGCTCGTCAAGTTTTTGGTAATTAAAAAGTGGACGCTTGGTTTGTGCTCTGGGTTCAATTCTTGAGGATCGGCTTTAAGAAGGATACTCTTTCGAAGTTTTGTAGTATCTGTTAGAAATTTCGCGTTGAAGAAGTTTGGTTGCTGAACTTTGGTAATTGAGAAGGTCGAAGTGGATTATAATTGCTGCAGAGTAACACTATCTCAATGTTTCCTTTATTTTATACTCTTCAGAGCAACAAATGCCACAGTTTTTTGCAATATTAAAGGAAAGTACTCGCATTGGATATTACGATCGGTGATTCATGAAATATCTTAAACTTTCTTCTAATAACTGTGCCTGTACTTTCACAATAATAGGTATTTGCATATTTTCTCTAGTTCTAAGCTTATGACCAATGAAGCGAACAAACGATTTCTCAACTTTTCTTACAGATACCAACTTTTACTTCACACTCAGGTTTAATTGTGAAATAATTCTTTACTCTCCCCTTCTTTCCAAAAAAGAGAGTGAAAATTTGCGCAACGGGGATGATACAGTCTACCACAAACGAGAGGAAAATGTCAGACAAATATACATTAAGTGTAACATCCTAGCATCGAAACACTGAAATAACCACGAATTCCTAAAGTTCAACAAAAACGTCACCGACGATCGAACCTCAGCTTCGAGAATCACTCGATCTCGACCGGACGTTTAATTTCCAAACACATCGCGACGGAGGGAGAAAACGGAAAAGAGAAAAGAACAGAATCTGTCCCGTGAAATTCGTGCGGAAAGTCAGTTGGGCCTAATCCTCGGCGTTCGATCGTAGCCGGAGGAGGATCGTAGGTCGGTTACAAGCGAAGGAGGAAGCTATCAGCCGGGACACGAGGATTCAGTGTAGGCTAACTCGAAGCTTCCTCGGGATTGAAAGTTCACTGGCATTGGGATTATCGTGAGGGCAACGATACGTGCGAATCACGTCGTGAGTCACGGCCCCTTTCGTGACCGGCGCTCGTGAATGCCGATGGGCGTATTCGTGTGTACGTCCGAAAGGGAGAATCGATCTGAAAAGATCGAGCGGACTGTCCGTACCGGAGGTAGCGGTAGCGGCCTTCTCTCTTATTGATTAACAGAACGTTACGCCTCGGCTCGATCGTTTGAACGTCGATCAGCTCTGCGAATCGGAATGATGATCGTGCGACGCAGGCCCTGATGGTCGAGTTAACGGAGGATCTTGTCGGGTAATTGGAGCTTTGACGGGAAAAGTATATACGGCGTTTAAGATTTGAAATTTTGTATACAAATATCTGCGCGGAGTGTGAGTAATGATACAGCGAATCGGACAAAAGATATTGTCCGACGGTGAAACTTTTCAATTTTCTCTGTTGTTAAACGCGATATGTTTCTTTCTGTATTCCTCGTTAGATATTGTGGTTGTATAACACGCGATAATAAGTTCAATAGCAATATATTTTATAACAATAATTTCATAATAACTATAAGCACACGTAAAAAGGAATAATGATAAGCTGATCAACCCTCAGGCACTCTCAAATATCAATAACAACGCGGTTCTACTGCTTTACTCCCTGTTTCTCTCTATGATCCGCGCTCGTTTTCCAAATCTCGAGACGATTCGACAAACACACTACATTCATAAGATATTATTAAACCAATTTCACAGATACTTACTACGTACGTATACAAGGGGGGGTGCAATTTTAATCTACAAATAGGAATTACCGGGAAACTACCTGCTGTGTGGAAAAAGGCTCGGAGAAGAATCGAACGGTTTCGAGTTTTCTTGAACGGAATGGTAGAATTTTAATACGTCATTCGATGCAGCTCTTTGTTTCCTATAAAAAAGTATGGATGTGTTCATGTCGAAAATCTATTAGTTTAGAAGATATTTTAGTTCGAACGCAAGGTTTTAGCACACTGTACCAATCGAAGAAATGTCCATCTCTATTTACAAATTAATCATCACTTGTCCTGATACGTGGAAACGGACACTTGGAAGCACATAGATACAGTCGAAGGACAATTTATTCCTTTTCCACAATCGCTGCTTACCCTCTGTGAAAGCTCTCGTTCACCACGGCGGGTAACTTTTAATTCGTCTGCTAAGTTTCTTCGCCGGCTAAACTCGAGCAGAACGAGCGTTTTTCGGGGGAGACTCGGCGGAGATAAATAAGGAGATGTCAGGACGAGAAAGAGAATAGCTGATGCGATAGAAAAAGAAAAGGCAGTACGTATCTGCGAGCTAAGGGGGGGGGGGTGAATAAGGGGAGGAGCGAGGAAAGGGAAGAAGCGTGAAGGATGCAAGTGGCCCTTTTGTAGTCGTTGGGTGATAATTTTTAATCAGTGCGTCGTTGGTCCACCGTGAACGAACTCGTTCCTTTGTGCTCCTTTCGCGGGGAACTGGACAAGGAAAGGTATTGACCCAGACCAAGGGCTTTCAGGCGGAAGGACAAAAGTTTCGGGATAATTGGAACTGGCCAGACGCTCCCCGAGCCCGAAAATGCATAATCGAGCCGCGCTGATTTTCAATGGGATCCGACGTTATCTTTGTAATCGCATTTTTAACGGTTGTTTAAACGTTGATGGGATTCCCTCGTTAGTTTTTTATGCAACTTGTAGAAAATGTTAAACGTAAATTCAATTCGTTGAATAATCTTAAGCAGAAATTTGAGAAAAATCTAAATAAATTATCGTTATCGATAAAATACCGATAGAATTTTACGATCTCAATCCAAGACACTCGAACATTTTCATTAGCCACGCGATGTCAACATGAAACTTCTACTGTGCTCAATAATAAATCCAAAGTTAACTTGAACACACAAACTCCCATCCTAAGGCACACCGAACAGAAGAAGACACTTTTCTTCGGAGGATCGCCTCAATTTTCCTCTTTTCCTCGCCACGTATACCACGCTCGTATCTCGAACACCATCCGAACTTCGCGGCAAAACAATGAAGATTTATCATCTCCAACAATCTCACCGCCGCTTGTCCAAGCTTTCTACCTATCCTACTACTGTTTATGCTGAAACGCTTTCCGGCTCGGTCCCGGCACCCGTCCGTTCCAACGTGCAGTAAACTCATTTCGTTCGGCGAGCCGTTCCGACGATTTGCCAGTCGCGTTTCGCACATCCAAAAAGGACGAAACGAAATTGCGCGGCTACCATAACCTCGAGGTCCGTCACTGCGTTACGAGTAGAGTGGAGGAGCTTCGTGGCCACGAAGGTATGCAGCCACGAAGAGGACTAGACTGCGGGGCACGCAGAGCGCCACCGGAGGCTATTAGGTCTGCGGCATTCCGAGGTTCCCGGCTTTACGAGGGCGAACCGCGGCGACCTACGTTCACGGAGGCGAAACGATTCTTTCCGACTGGAGGATCCTTGCTAAAATTGCTTCGTCAATCGTACCCGGCCACAGTTTCAACGTCTCATTATAGATGAGCCCAGGCGGAAATTGTCCTTTCCCGAATTTAGAAGTACGACTGGTTAGCCTAGTCTCGTAGGACTACAGGAGACTGTCTTTACCGTATCGGACGAGTTAACTCGTCGTTGGCTAGTTTCCTAACCTACACTCCTGTGTATACCGCTTCTTATGTCACATTACCGCTGTTTATCAAGGTAAAGGTTTAATCAGACTACATCTTCCAGCGAATCTTTAAATTAAATTTTCCGCGAAACAAGGTTGTGTTTGAGAAAATTTTATTCTGTATTTTTAATTCAATTTTTCATTAGAATCGTTATTTGTTCACCCTGTATAGGCACTTAGAAACACGATAATTTATTTATCGAGGGATTATTTATTCACATTTGCAAGAACGAAGAGGAAGCAATTAGTTGTAATTCTTTCTCGATTTTAATTATAAATTAGAGATTCAATTTTTGTTCGAAAGGTGAACATAATTAACTGAATAACTTAATTTGAATAAATGGTAAAAATTTTCATCAAATTTAAACACCTTTATTTCCAACTGTTGACATATTATTCACGCGATGTGTTGTATTAAAATAAAACATTTGCCCGGCACTCGACGTGTCAACTTTCAAAAAACGCGAAACCTCCGTGAAATTTTTCGATTCCAAGGAAAGTGCAATAAAATTGTAAGCAAAAATCGTGCTGCACTGGTCATGAACGCATTATTCCTCCAGATCGAGTCCACGCGAAATACCATTGATTCGCTAATGGACCTGTTCTGCATGAAAAAAGTCGAGGCTTTTTTTTTCGAAACTATGGGAATAGAATTCGTTTTGTATCCATCGCTGATGGAGGACCCATTGGTAGGGTGGGCGAGCGGCCAGGCGTACGTGTTTGCGTATAAAGGGAATACACCGGTGGTGTGGGTGCCACATTCCAAGGCCCATTCAGACGGCCATGCCCAACGTTGTCAGACATGCCCACAAACAGACAGGCAGACGCCCGGGCGAACCTTTTCTCAATCAGGCCGATGCGTTTTAAGTTAATTGTCCTGCACTTTTGGTATGCCGTCGTAATTCTACCACTCTGTCTCGTTAAAACGCGTCCCATGACGCGGAGTAAAATATTCTTTCTTTGTGCATCGATTTTCCGTTCATTTTCGTTCGTTTGTATTACTGTCAGACCTGTCTCAACGATACCGCCGCGCAACACACAAAAGCGTTAACCACTGAAATAAGAATTAGTTCATATTTGACTTTATAAATCGATCGTACAATGTGAATTTCATTTTTGAAAATTTATTAAAACGCTTTCGTGAATATTCTAATTCGTCGTTTATAATTATCGGTCGGTTGCAATCGTTATTTTCTGGCTATCGATAATTTTTACTTTTATGCTTAACTGTCTGTCTAAGTTAACCGAGAAGAGTGAAATATTAATGTATCGAGTTAGTTTAAATAACGTGAAAAATGGAATAGAAGACATTTGAATTCTTTTAAAATAGCTATTCAAAATTTTCCGAGACGAATAGTAATTTTATTTCTTGATAAACAATATTAAAATACTTGTTAAATTTATCAAAGTTCAAAGTTTCATTGATCCCCAAATAAAAATAACGTATTTCACGTTATTTCTCATTGCCATTTGTTTATTCTAAGACACTTAACCCGTTAACGTACAACAACGTGTCCGACTCGTGGCAAAAATTCTGGTTGAGATGTGAGAAAAATAGTTATATTACCAAGAAAAATTCATTGTAATCCTAATTTTCGTTTGAATTCGCAAGACTGAAGATTACCACACATAATTAATCCGTAACAGACTAGCTTCTGTTACCTGATTCAGTACGAAAACAGAAAATGGCTGACGCTTAGATGCACAGTCAGAAAAGAAATCATAGGTTAAGGGGTTAATTCGACGTACTCGATTTTTCGCAGACCTCTAGCTCCTTTGTTCGAAACTTTTAAACAGTATCGATAATTACGCAATTACCCCGAACATGAATTTCTAATTCAATATACCAACACTCAACTTCGCATCTTCCATATCGATAAAAATCAACCGCCAATAAATCCGTCTAGGCGAGCGAAACACCCTTACGAACCGAGGCCTCCGCATAGCATCGAAACGTGAATAAAAAAGGAAGAAGCTCATTAACTATGCGCGCCGTACAACTGGAAGGAGCAGGACGAGAGGGCCTCGAGGATCCGGGCAAAAAGGTATCGCGAAGGTTTTTCGGTGGTCGTCGTTTCCTAGTGAAATTAAAGGCTTTGCCAACTGTTCGGTGAGCGCGCGTTTTAATCCAACGAAACGGGAGAGGACTGGCGATCGCGTTTAATCGGCAGGGACCAGCGGTGGATCGGCATTGTTTTGTGGAATTAGGATCGAGTTTGAGTGGCTTGGCCGAGCTCGGTGGAGCCAACTGAAGAAGACGAAGGAGGAGAGGAGAGGAATGGAACAGGATGAATTTCGAGGAGGAGACCGAGGAGCCGGCCCGGTGGCTCTCGCATACCTTTAATATCTCCGCACACAGAGAGATCCTTTAGGTAGCTGTTGGACAGCCACGGCGATGACGTGACACTACCGGAGTTAAGTGGCGAAACGCGCGGACAAAAAGCCGCATGAAAAACCGAGGCGAAACCGAGGCGAAGCGGCTAAAACAAAGGAGGTGTGGAGGTGTGACGAAACGCTGAAGAGGGAACCGGAGGAACAGCCTGGCTGAATCGTTCCACCCGTTCCTAGCAGGGCCTACTCGCTTCTTCCGTTCGCCGAAGGAACACGCTTCGAAAATTCATCCTAATTTTCTCCTCGTCTTCTCCCCTTTTCTTCAATTTTACGTTGCATTTCCTTCGGGTTTATCTGGTCTCGTAGTTTCTCCAAGTTGCTTGGTTCAAATCGTGGGACTGAGCGAAGATGCTCTGGGAAATTGTAAATTAAGCTTTTGAAGCTTCTGAAGATGAACGGAATAACGAAAGTTGACAGGATATAAACTGTCACTGCGTGTAGACTAAAATAATAGAACAATTCTTCTAATCGAATAATTCAAATTTCAACCAATCAAAAGCATTACGGATCAGTATTTATACTTTCACGTTTTCTAAACATTTTTATGATTTTGAATTTGAAATGTTAGGTCATCCCGTAAGTTGATAAGCGAAAGATATTTTAATAAAAACCCAAGGAAATTCTGTAACGACGACATAATGTTCTTCTCACAAAAAATAGGGAAAAATTGCTTTCGTTTTTTTTCTTTCTACCAAATTTAAAGCTTCCTTAAATTATAAAATTCGACACGAACTTGCGGGATGACCCAATATTTCAACGACAAGCAAACACAGCTTTAACTAAGCGTCCTCGAGCGAAACAAAAAAAAAAGGACGAGAATGGAACATGTTCTGTGTAGAGAAGGTTGATCGAGCGCGAAACGAAACTCGATCAGACCTATGTGAAATTATTAGGCTTGCTTGCGTGGGTCGGGATAAAAATTATTTTTCGCCTTGATTGAGATCTCTTGGGAGCAGATTCGTGAGCCAGTGCTACGTACGTGTGGACCGTGTTACAAGATCCAGCCCTCTGAAATATCAATGGCTTATTACTAATGTAATCTTTCGTTCAATGCTCAATGATTGCCAGACAGGCCATCCTGCGCCCTGCGCTTCACCGTGGATGCAGGATCGAAAAGTAGTTCTTCCTTTTCTGTTTATACAGGTACCGCAGAATCATTTACTAATCCTTTGTGCGGTATAGAGATTGATATATATATAGAAAGAGAGAGATTGATATATGCGATAATATCGTCGATATCTAGATTTCCTTTCTTCGAAGGTCATTTTGCTTTTTTAGCTGTGAAATTATGTACGTTGAAATTTTTTTTCCGGATGTAAATTTAATTTTGTTAAACATTAACTATCGCACAATTTTCAGATTAGCGTAATAAATAATTGTATCGATATTTTATTCGCGTATTATATTATCTTACATGCAATTTTTTATTCAAGTAAATTTTCCTTTGCCTAAAAATCTAACTGCAGAAAATAATTCACTTATAAACAGAATAACGTCTATGAGCTCTAAAGAATTGCAGATAATTAACGAAACTGAGTAATTTATGGTTTCTATTGAAATATCTATATAACATTCTGTGGGTGAATAACGCGTGGTAGAAAGTTTAATACGAATATATTTTATAATAACAATTGCACAATAACGATAAAGACAGATAAAAGGGAATATTAATAACCTGATCAATGCTCTCTTATACGCTCTCGCTCTCTTTGTTTTCATTAACAACGCGGTTCTACTGTTTACTCGCTGCTTCTCTCTAGGACACTGACCGTTTTCCTAATTTCGAGTCGATTCGAGTATCAGCCATACAAATTCAAAACAAACACACGACATTCACGCCATCACTCGCAACATATTATTAAAACCAAATCGACACATTCTCATAATAATACTCGTTTGAACAAATTTTCGATAAAATGACTCTTAAAAAATTTCACAACTCTTTTATTTATATTCTTCACTTTATCGTAAACTCTTTTATTTATACCTGACTGTCGTCCCAAGCTGTTCCAATTTTTTTCTACTTTAAGCAAAGGACTTCTTTTCTTTACGAAAACCGACGAACAACGCGACACTTACACTTTTCTTCTCCAAATCGAAGCAAACAACAGCAACAAATCTTCTCCACAACGTCAAATCTGCATTTTCAAGTTATAATCAGAGCGACGTGTACAAGGAATCAGGAATCCCCGTCTTGTAAAGTGAAATTTACAGCAACGATAAAACGTGGATCGATCAAAAAGAGTATTCCTTCATTCTCGATCGGCGGAGTCGACGAGGGATAAGTGACAGGGGTTGGAAAAAGCAATCGAAATAAATCCAGGAGAGCCGGCTGAGCGCGGGCTTGCATGCCAAACGGCCATTTTTAAAACTCCGCCGGGAAAATAAGAAAAACTCATCAAGTAGGGATGATTGCCGTTTCCTACACCATAAACCACCGGCAACCCTCACCCACGGGAGTCACCATGGGTCTCTATGCTATTCCCTGTCTGTAATCTAGGTCCTCCCCTCCCCTTCGCGGGTTCTCAGGAATTCGCCTACGGGTTATTGTCCAAGTATCTTCGCTATGTTGACCTTCAATAATGAAAGAATACCTTGGAAGAACGATACACCAGAAGTGGATCTGCAGGGATGCGAAAGATGGGAGAGATTAATTTCCAAGTACAATATCGAACGAACGAAACAATTTGGAGGAAATTTGTGGGGAATTTATAATTGCCGCATAACTGACTTTATGATTTTACATCGAGCTATTTGAAATTTTCGTAACTTTTTGCTACGCGAAAATTCGATTTGTCGAACGCCACAGATTGTGGTCAAGAAAAATTAATTTTAACTCTAATTTTCCGTTTAATTTTGCAAAACTGAAGATTACACTATAGTGCACTAGCTTTTCTTTTTTAATACAGCGCTAGAACAGCGAATAGCTGACACTTAGATGCACAATCCGGAAGAGAAATCATCGTTTTCAGAAATGACATTGCTTATCCATTTCTTTACCGAACCACGGAACAAATTAGTATCTTCGTAAAGAAAAACCGCGTCTGCATTGAGAATCAATTACACCGCGGAATTGCGTTTAAAAAGTGCGACTTTTCCTCGAGAATGCAATCTCAGGGAAACGACGATACTTGGTCCGTGAATAACGCGGCTCGTCCTGGCACGATGCGAGCTAATTTCAAATTCGCCGTTTCCATCAGAACCCGCGCAACGAAGCCCGCTCTTTTTGAAGGAAATCTCATTTTCCTCGCCCTTGCGGCCTCCCCTAAGAGCGGCCGCGCGGCTCCACGGCCGTGCACGCAAACGGGGCCAATATTTGCTTAAGGAAATTCAGAGAAGTTTACGCACGAATCCCAGAGCTGGCTTACGGGTTCGGCCTTTCTTCGGTCAATTTTCTTTTCAGAACCCTTCGTCTCTTCCTTTTTTCTCTCCTCTCGAGCATCGCTCCAAAGGGGATCGCGGACGTTGTTACATGAAGTAATTTCACCAGGCAGCCTTTAAATATTATTTTCACAACGAAAGTATGTCGCAGAATTCAGTTCGTTTTACCATAATTTCGCAACCTTGAAATTTAAGATTTCATGATAAATTTATCACCGCGTACTCTGCTACGTCAATGCGAACATTCGGCGCAACGAACAGTGAAAAATAGAATTTATGGAGAAAAGAACGAGGAGAAATTAGTAGGCGGATGAGGGAAAATTTTTCGGTGACTATGAATAATGAGAGTGAAAAATTGAAGAAAAATTGAAGCCGAGGCGACGTTTATTACAGGTGTTAATAGAAAGTTCTAGTTGTCACGAAAGTGCTACTGCTTGATTTAATATAGTTTTCAAAGGTGATGCAGTGGTACGTGATCGATTAACACATCACGTCGATTGAGGAAAACACGGAAACGCTAACGTGCGCACCACCGTTGGTAATGGGTCCCATTACCGAGATACTGATGCAGCGTCATTAGTTTTAATTCGATTGATGGGACTTTAATAGTTTGATTACTGCTGAACGTTGTTTAAAGATTATGCTTATTATTTATTTTCACTGCCGCCGGAACAGCCGAGCGGGGAACGGTGATTTGTAAGTTTAATGCAACTTTCTCGGTGAAACTTGTATCATATTAAATCGTGTGTAATTGCGTAAGTTTCGTAGAAATCCGCTGTTTCCTTTTCCAATTTTTCCATTTTCCTGCGAGCTCGACGACGAATACATTAATCGACTATGCGGATGCTGGGATTAAATTCGCGTTACTGATTAAAACCTGGTTAATTCATAATTAACGCTTTCCTAAACCTTTGTTACTACGCCTACGAAACTTCAAAGACTTCTTCACTTTTTCGAATTTTCCTTTGCTGGAGAATAGCGAATCTATAGCTTTCCTTTCTCATTTTTATATTCACAACTACAGCGTTTACAGTTCAATTATTCTTTAGTTCATAATTAACGCTTTTCTAAAATTTCATTATCACGCCTACGAAACTTGAAAATCTTCACCTTTTCGAATTTTCCTTTGCTGGAGAATAGCGAATCTACAGCTTTTCTTCCTCATTTTTATATTCACAACTACAGCAGTTGCAATTCAATTATTCTTTAGTTTATAATTAACACTTTTCTGAAACCTTGTTATTATGCCTTTGAAACTTGAAAATCTTCACTTTTTGGAATTTTCCTTTGCCGGAGAGCAGCAAATCATTTACATTCACGAGTACACTAATTACAATCGATCACTTCTTCATAGATCTTTGTTTTCATCAAACAGGAACAGATACCTATAAAAACAAAACACCCTCGGCAAAATATCGCGAAAACGTAGCAGAAACCGGCAAACCCTTTTCACGTAGCTCGATCCTTTCCTCGATCCCGGCTCGATTTTTCTTTCCTTTTGTCCGTTAGCTCGAGCGCTATCGGGCAATACGATTTTCAAAGAATTATCTTAGAGAAGCCCGTAAAAACGACACCTAAAAACGCGGCGAAGACATATACCGCTAGAGCCGGTTGACATTTACGAGATAATACGCGACAAAGGCGAGTTACGAAATTTTACGGGGTCCCGGGGCATGGTAGAGAGATGCTTTTTTTTTTCCTTCGGCGGGAGAGCTGGCTGGGACAGAAACCGCAATTATAGTCGTATTATGTGCCGTGGTTCGCGCGCATTTTCTTTTTGCCAGTCGACCGGCCCCGGTCACGTGTAAAACTCGCGTTTAAAGGCGCCTCCTCGATTCTTTATCCCATTTTATGGCCGTCCGCTTCGGTTCCTCTGTTTTAGGCCTGAACGCGTTATGTTTTACATTTCCACGTTCACGCGAGCCGTGATTTTACTCTTCCTTCAGCCAACAGAGACACCACGGTTGCTCACGAACTTTCGAGGCCGATTTAAGGGCTGACCAGTGATCACTTTCTCGCGCGAAACTGGAAATCCTTTACGAGTCGGACTATTTGAATATTTTACCGAATGGCGAAGAACGCTTGTACTATAGTACGGTGACCAACATGCGAGAGATTCGCGGAAGAAATAAGTTCTCCTGTTTGATACTTCAGACGAATTAAGAAGTTACAATTTTTAATCGTGGTTTTAACCCTTTCAGCATCGACAGACTCGTATATACGTTCAAAATGCACTGTAAACGCAACCGATAATTTTACATATTTTCAAGCAATAAAAATAGTTAGCGTGATCATCAGCTCACGTAGGTATATTTCATGTAATCCAGTTTACAAAAAAAACTGAAGTAGCAACCTAATTACGTGTTACAGGATGCGTAATCCTCCGTGCGCGAAGGGTTAATCACTCGCTTAAAATTCAATACAAACGCTAACGAAATCTGATCAACCGAGGTTCTAGATTTTCTTCCGAGAAAGGAAATCTTGTAACAACCGCCACGGTACGAGGTAAATCTCTCTTTCGGTCCACACGATTGTCGATGGAACGGGGGAAAAGAAGTTTCCGTCAGATCGTGTCCGTGGAAGAACCTAGAAGGGATTTGAATACGATCGATTCCCAATAAATAAGGATTCCCTGTGATTATGGAGTTGGTTCTTTCACGTGGAAAGCGAATGAGGTTGAGAAGGTACGGAGGTGGGCTTGCTATCTGTAAAAGATAACGAGGCAACCCTTGGCGACGGTAGTTGGGTTGGGCTTCGTTAGATCGAGTCCCTCTCACAAGTTCTTCAATTTTATTCGAACAATCATCGGGTAGAGGAAAAATCCTCGTGTTAAATTCGAACGGAGGTAATACACGAATTTCACGGAAAAAATTCTCCGAGGTAATTCGTGGTATTATTGAACGTACAGAAAAAAGGTACTTTCTTTTATTGGTACGCAAATCGTAATGGAAAATCGATCAGAGATCATTTTAGAAAAATATTCCAAAAATGTTAATCTAACATTCAAACTCTGTGTATGATAAATTTTCGTGAATAAAATATTGCAACACTTTGCACTGCTCGCAATTTTTAATACAACCTACCAGAAACTCGAGTCATTTTTACTATGGGCTGGCTACCAGCTACTCCGAGACTTGCAATGGCGCGAGTGCGCCTCTGTGGAAGATACTTTGCAGGCGTTCAATTTTTCTTAAAAATATATCTCACAATGGAGCTGTTAGTTCCACTTACAATGTCGCCACGGCGGCGAAAACGGAGTGCAAAGGGTTAACGTTGGGCAACTTTGATTTTTGGCATTTACGGCGTTTTCTACAAGTAGGTTCAATCATAGAAAATGTTTTTGTAAAAGTGTGAATATTCGAGGCTCTCCCTTCACGAGTGACTGAAATCAAGCACAAAGAACACGTCAAATGGTAACGAGTTCGGTTCGAATGCAAGCTCGCGGGCGTAATCAGTCAGCGTGGCCGAGTGTAAGAAGAAAAATCAGCTGCAACGCCCGTCGTACGTTACCGTCACTTATCACGCCATCGACACGAAATTACAAACCCGTACATTCTCGCCTTTGTATCGCCGAATTGCGCCAACAGCGACAAACCGCGGTAAAAACATCGAAAGCAGACTGAAAAAAAGACCAAAGAGTACCGCAAAAGACGAGGGAAAAGCTCGAATTCCCCCGCGACGAAAACGTTTAAAGTAGCAACGAGTGTAACGACACAAGAAAAGAGTGGAGAAAAGCTTGAACGGTAACGAAAAAAACCAGCGAAAGAGAAAGAGAGAGAGAGAGGAAAAGAAGAACAATCGAATACCTGGCCGGTAAGAATTCGCATCGCAAATCCGTCCCACGTCAGCGGCGGACCGAAATCACGAATTCTCGGACTGTTGCGTGATCCGGCGTTGATTTATGACAAATAAGAGAATTCGGCCTGGCTACGCACGTTTCGAGCGGTATAACCAGGCGCGTACCAATAATGAATACGTATAAGGAAGAGGGAAGGAGCCACCATGGGATGGTTTTTGAGGGAGGGAGGGGAGGAAGCCTGGAGTGTACGAGCCGTCGACTTATTTGAAATGTAAAGACGCGCCTCTCTTTTCTCTCCGTCTCTCTCTCCCTCTGGCCGCGAATATTCCATTAGCGGCGGTCTGTGTGCGTGTAGGGCATTGCGCGTGGCATACATGCATAATCGTATATCAAATTATTTATATGTGCACCGGTGCACGGCAATGCGTCTGCGGAATGTACGTGCACACCGTATGGGAGAAGTGCGCGCGCGCCAACGCCAACCTTTAGCTCTCTCTCATCGTTCGCTCGTGATTTTCGTGTGTATTGCGTGTGTTTGTGCGTGTTCACGTGTTCACGTGTATGTGCATGGAATCGTGCGCGTACAGGCACGATGGCGCCGTCAGTCAATATTTATAAGCTACGGAGTTCTGTCCGTTTGTTTAACCATCCGTAGAGTAGCTCTTTTTTCTCTCCCGTGACCGATGTAAAATACGGCGCAATAAATTGCAGCGAAAATTTCAGCCGCTTTCGGGGGTTACGGAGTAGCCCGGCCGATTCGAAGCGGGATGCGGCAGCTGAATGAGGCGAATTTTTGGAACGAGCGCTCCTCGCCGCTGCTACGGAATTTATGTTACTGGGCTACCTGAAGTCGATGCTGCTCGAAAAGTACGCTTTTCTTTCAGTAGAATTTGTCGTTTTGTTTTGTTCTGCTTATCTGCGGATACGGTGGGATCGCCCTGTAACGCGGGAAATATGAAATTAAGTCCGCTTTTTGGGTGAAGTTTAATCTCGACCCAAAATTTGAAAATTACAAATTCAGGATTTTTGTTCTCTTCTTTTTTTTTATCGCGCAGCATAGTCCTGCTGTATAAAGGGAAAAAATAGAACGGAAATTTAAAAGTGCTTATTAAGTTCTTTTTTTTTCTGGTAGAGAATTTAGAATATCTTAATACGAAGAATTTACAAATCGACCGGATCTCTGTTAATACTCGTGAATACCTGAAAAACACCGAGATACGTAAGATCGAGCTACATAGTATCACGAACAGGAATTTGTACCCTCGGTCATTAGCAAATACTGTAATACACCGTTCAAGTTAAATTCCCAACAATCTCGCTGCATACTGTATCGACTTTTCCTTTCCAATGTATGTATGTAATCGCGTTTAACGCTTTTTGCGTCGCTTATGCCCGTGATGCATCCTGCATCGATCAAATGAAATAAGCACCGAAAAAGGAGGAAAAAGTAGGGGAAAAAATGGAGTTCGTTCGAATGACGATCGTTTCGTACCACCACGTCCACCTGTGCTTCGTACTCTCCCGGGCGTCTTCGTTGGCTATTCGTTGCGCATGTATGAGTCCTGTGTACCTGAATCGATGCATCCTTCGTAGGTACGATCCTCACGGATTATCCGCAAAACGTCTCCCATTATGATTATGTTACTCTACTCGATCCAGATGTTCGTGGCACGTTCGATCGAGCTCAGCTTTGTACGTGATCGGTAAGAAAGTACCCCTCCCCACCGTTTCGATAATCTTATTTTGCTGGATGCTCGATGGGCCGCGGCGGCAGCAACAGCGTTACCGATCATCGATTACCGAGACTTAATATTTTTTACCGCGTGAAATTTTGCTAAATGCGCTCCATTATCATATTTTTTGTCACCCCCTTCGACCTCCCCCGTGGAAGAGTGTATCGAAACCACGAGGGTGCAACCCGGGAGGAGCGAGTACGAAAGGGGGAAAGATTGTTACAATGCGATTCCTTTGACCGCGAGACTCGTTTTTCATCCGATCGAAGCTTTCGTTCTTTTACGTGCCTGCGCGAACGCTCGATTTTCTATGGTCTTTCAATGCGGCTGATTTCGATCGGTGGTTCGTTGGTACGATGGAGTTTCGGTGTCTAAGTAGCCACTGGTGAAATTTTCAGTAATAGCGAGAAGACTTTGCGAAAGATTGCGTTGAATTATTTTGGAATTAGCGTTTAAGATGTTTTAATTATTCTGTTTTTAACGACACGTGTAATAAGATAATCTCTTTGCGTTCTAATAGCGCTATTATGGCGACCGACGTAATTACAATATTTTGGGAGAAATTTAAAATGTAAAATTCAGGTTTCTCTATATTATTCAAATAATGAAAATTAACACGAGAAATGGAGATAAATAAATTCAGAAATATTAAAAACATTTGTTCCTTTTCACAGTGAAAAATTTCGAAGTTGCTGATTAATCTTCTCAAAGGATACTTGGAACACAAAGGGTTAACGTTTAATAACCCTCATACCTATAATATGATAACTATCAAATGCAATTGAAAATCTAAGAATTTCTAGCGATATTCTTTCTAACATCCAGAGCAACGTTTCGTGTAGTAATAGTAGATCCTTGCTAGCACACATCTGCTTAACAATCAGTCGTGTAAACGTAAAAATGCAAGGCACGTACCTCGAATAGCTCGTAAGTCATGCAGTACTTTGGGCAATATAATTGAATATTCAGAACAAGGTTCAGAATTATTTCAAGGCCGCTACAGTACGGGTTATCGAACTCTACATTCCACGTACCTGCACAGTTTTCAAGTAATGCAGCGCATAATTTATTAAACACGCGTTATCCCGGTATTTAAAGAACCTTGTAAAACGATGCGAGATATATATCGTAGGCTTACTTCAGTAGGACTACCTATGCGGCAATTTCGTTTAAGAATGCCGTTACCATTCCACGGGTTCGCCTCTAATAATTGATGCAAACCCCGATGACAGTAGGGAAGAACAATATAATACGTATTCTACACAGAGTGATGACAAAGTTTAACTTTCCGTGTGCGGCTTTGCATACTGATTCCCGGTGCATCTCTCGTATGCACGCGCATTATCCGTGAAATTCTTCCCATTATGATTATCTCTTCGTTGCTCGACGATCTAGACGCGGTACGTTCGATCAACCTGATCGTCGTACGTGATCGGTAAGAGGGATACTTTTCTTCTTTTTGGTATTCCTTCTTTGTAGTTGACCGCGTAAATAGATGTCAGTGATCCTTGCCGTTGGACTCCTTCCTACTTCCTATTTAGATTCTTCTTCGTTCCTCGTTTATACAAGTTCAGTTCAGCCTTGCTCGTTTCCACACAAATTTCTCCCTTCGACGGGTTTGTAGTAATTCAAGTGTGGACGATATTCAAATTTTTTTCAATTTTTCTAAAGAAAAATTTCATTTTTCGATTCTGGCAGTGTTCGGACAGATTAGAGATACGATTATCGTAGCTTTGAACGTTTTTCTGAACGAGTAAGATTATGAGTCTTTTATCGAGATTTTGGGTATCTTGTGCTTCTTTCTGCTGTTCGAATTTTGTTAAAATTTGTAGCTGCGCAGAGAAAGTTTAAGGATACGAAATATATTAGTAATATTATCGACTTGATTTTGAAAATTTTGCAGTGGAATCACATTTTCCTTATTTTTTTCTCAATGAAAACAGAGTGGACGTTTAGAATAACATCGAAGACCGAATAGACTAGAAACGTCCCCCGAATGGAACGAACATCGAGAGTTCCACGGTTAAACGTAACTTTTCATTCAACAAAGTCCCCCGTTTTCACAATTTCTCAAAAGCACTTTGATTGATCGATGGCACCGTTGGCTAGCGGGAAAAATGACGAGGGATGGATTTTAGGGGAGAGAGAGAGAGGTTACACGTACAGGACTACGTGATCAGCATTAACCCTCGTCAGTCTTCGTTCCTTTTTGGTTAAAAAAGGGAGCGTTTTAAATTTCCTTGACTATTTCGAGGGTGGCCTCCTTTGATCGGAGAGAATGTCATTAGGGGTTCCACTCTTACGAGCCCTGTAGCCGCAGTGGAGAGCCAAACCATGGATTGAATTCGAATTTTTTTTCTCGCTAAATTCATAAACTGAATTAATCTTGGCCTTTCTGAAGTCTGGAGGTAAATCGAACGCTGTTACGTCAAATGAACGTCACGCGTTATCGTGTTGTCAAATTTAATTTAACGTCTTATTCCTTTGTTATACTTTTTTTCTACTTTTTGCGGGTTTTCTATCAAAAGAATGATTTTACAACACACTTCTATGCATGTTCACTTCGGTTTATATTCCAACTCATTGTCGACATATACAAATATATCTATCATATGTTTTTTACAAACAAAATTATTTTTTCCATTTTCTCAGTTTTTCTATTAAAACAATGATTTTACAACACACTTTCCGCATCAGCTGCACAATAATTAATCTGCGCCATGATTTCGTCAATATCATGTTAATATTCTAACTCAATATCGATATAAATATTCATTTGTTACAGATCAGCCTTACTCCTTTAAGCCTACCAAGCAAAACTCCTTTTTCTATAAACGAACACGACGATGCTAATCAACTAAATCAATTTTATTCGTTATTTCCCCTCTCGGTCACGGTAGGTTGAATTAAAAATCACACAAACAGAAACTGCGTGATCGTTCTTCCGTTTCCATAGCAGGGGGACACAACACGTTAGCACGTGGAATCATCATCGTCGACAGAAAGAGTGGCAAGGGGGAAGGTATCGCTCCAAGTATTGATTGCCGATCGTGTCGGGCACCCCTGACATGAATTATCATCGGCGATAGTAGTAAAAAGAAGAGAAAAAAAAAAAGGCCTGAGTCATCGGGGCCGTTCGATAGTCACCCTTCATCGGGCAATGGGGAACATTCGTTTACCGGTTTCGTATTCCGTGTGCGATCCTCTCCTTTGCATTGCTCGCCACCGCTAGGGAAACACCGATACCATTTATCATAATTCATTGACATCGGCGAGATAAAGTAGCGGCTTAACTCGTGTGGCACCGTTCAATCGCATACATTAACAAGCCGAGTAAACGCAGGTTCGCGTGATTCCACGCGAAATGGCGCAACAATTACACTTCGTACCAGTCGATCGTGAAAAAAAAAAAATTAATATAGGGCGCCGGGAAAACGTGATTTCGATACGATAGCCGCGCTTATTTTTATCGGTCACATTAGTGTTTGCAGATATTTCGCTGTGTAAATAGTGGGTGTTTCTTTAGGTTTCTAGAAATGGAAGAAATTAGCGGGGGAATGAAAGAAAAATTTTTTTAATTAGACTTCGTAACTTTAACCCTTTCGCTGTCTAGTCCTTAACCCTTTGAACTCCTTTGTCGAGTGTGACTCGACGTCAACTTTATTCACAAGTACATACTTCTATATGTAATATATCTTTTCCTTAGAAACGAAAAGAAATTCTTTTAGAAAATTAGGAGTTCAAAGGGTTAACGCAAGGAGGAATTATTAAAATATTTCGACAGGCAATGTTTTTCCTTCTTTTTGCTACAAATGTGACTGAACTAAATCACGAAAAAAGTGGAACATTTTTATATTTCCTTATTTAACAACTGAACTTCTCTTCTCCTCGAATTGCAAATCCTGAACTATCCAAGCGCAAAAAAACTGACTAACTTATTCCAGCAAATTTTTCTCACTCTATCAACGGTAGAACGAATCAAAAGACACCTCCAGTTTCACCGTCCACACTTTTACTCTCGGCGGCAAATCTTCGAGCACGCTTGTTTCTCCGATTCCTTGTAAACTCGCCGTTAAACCTCGGCGGGTTTAAACGTTTTTCGCGTCCCCGACACCGTCATAAATAATCCCGATAAGCAATACGGCGCGAACATGCGAACAGGAAGCAATTAGCATCGCGCTTTCGCGGATTATTGTCGGACGTTGCTTTCTCATCTCATTTTCTCGGTAATATAATTGCGGAGAAAATAACGCGCAACGATTTCCAGTGGAGCC
>NW_017100242.1:5296991-5307160 GCF_001263275.1 Habropoda laboriosa
AACGTTTACCGACTTCGGAACGAAGGGAAATTTTTATATCAGCTTGCATAATTTACCTGTTTACTTGTCGTTTTAATGCACGACTCGGTCGCCTGGCTTGTTTCGTCTTTTTACGACCACGATTTTCCACGCTCCCCGGCTGTTACAATAGCTTTGTCGAGCGAGCGAGAAAAACATAATTACCCCTCTAATTGCGTCTAATGACATCGATATACAGCGTTCTTGCGAGAAAACGGACATTTCAGGGAGATCGGAGGTTTCTTTCACGTTTCTAGGCAGGCTGCTTCAAAAAATAAAGATTGCGTCGCAAAATTTTATAGGATATCTTTAGATGTAGACCATATTCAGTTGTGATTCCTGAAATACATTTTTTGCACTAGTAAAAAATGATAAGGTAGTTTCATTTCCTTTAATTTCTTCCAAACACTGAAGCAAAGTGTATTAATTAATTTGGAACGATTAAGATAAATCTATTAGCAAGTTTAATCAAAGTCATAACCAATTACAGTAAATTCTCCCCAAGTGTCAGTCCGCAAGGAACAGAAACCTGACACTTGTAGAGTCAGGGACTACGTTTTCGAGCCTGGCGCCCGCCTTTGTAGTTTGCCGAACGTAGACAAGGACAGCGAATAAAAGATAAGGATGAAACGTGAGTCGAGGCAACCAAGAGATTTAAATATCAACTTTTTTAATTTTACGTTTTTTTATCCCGAAAGTTTTCTTAACATATTGATGAGATTTTTCTGATGAAAATGACATCAAACACGACATAATTTGAACAACATTTACTTATTAACACGTTCACTGTCTGGCGCGACAGTGAATAAGTAAATGTTAGTGTAAATGTTAAAAAGTAAAATTAAAGAAATTATATTTTTCTATTATGAAAAAAGAAACCGAGTGGTGTAGCGTTACACGCTTGACTGACAGCGAGCGAGATAACGTAGGCGCGGCAATGACGCAGCCTAGGCGTAGGACCATCTATACTGACACTTGTAGAATCCAAACTGACTGACACTTGTAGAGAATTTACTGTATTCGTTTAGTTGATATTTTCTATGAATGTATAATTTTTTTCAAATAATTACACACGTCAGTTGGTGCCTTCCTTTAATTATATTCGTCAATTTAAGATAAAGAGAAATATAATAGCGAAAAAGACTTGTAAAATTTTATAACCCACAATGGAGCCACCGAGAAGCCAAAGTGAGTAACTCCATAAAATAAAGTTTATCAAATTTATTTTATTTATGAAAAATTAAGCATCAAGCGTGTGCTTTGATACTGAAATTGGAAAAATATCAAAAAGTGGAGTTGATTATAAAGTAACATTTAATGTATTAACACAACTAAAAAATATTCATCGTGTCTAACATGGGCTAAAAATGTATCTACACGTTCTTCTAATTGATTGTAAAAGAGGAGAAAATTGATTCGATTCGATACGTATCTCTTAAAACACGGACAATATTTCCAAGGGTATGTAGGAGTGCGGAGAAGCGAATATAATCGCGAGAATTTATTACAACGGCATGATTTGCATTGCATCGCTTCCTGATTTTCTGTTTTTCTCATACGAATGGGACTACATGAGTATAAACGTGAAATTCGATTATGTCCATGCGTGTCAGATGTATTGTAAATTACATATTTCGTTGTGTACACTCAATCCTTCAGCTGCTCTCTTATTGCTTCATTTTTCAAACGAGCTGCTTTAAACAAGTATACCGAGCGAAAAATAATTGTAAATATTGCAAGTAAATATACCGAACACCGGCAATGTTATTTACATTCTACAACAATTTCAAAAATTCAGTTAGCTTTCATAGATTCTCTGCGATAACTATAGAAATGAATACGAATATTAACTATACTTTTTCAAATATTTGAAGGTGCCGGAAAATCATTATTCTTACATTTTACATTAAAGGCACTTTTAACATTCTTACAGACAGCATTACTTTCCCTATTTATAAAACAACAAGTTACGTTTAAAACGATTATAGCACACTTCGATACGAGGGAGAATTTTTGCAAAATTAAATCCCTGACAACATTTACATTACCTACACTTGTTGACTCTTATTCTTCATCTTTAACCCCTTGAGTCTGACGCGACATAGAAAATTTTGTAATTTTGAATAATAAATTATAAATTATAAACGTTACGAAACTTAACATTTTACAACTAATATTCCGCAAAAATATTGAAATAAAGGCAAACTACAAGGTGCAGTGGCAAAACGAGTGCGGACTAACTGGACTATTTTGGCGTTTCTTTCATTTACAACTCCAATCCTTTCTCCCGATATTAATCCAGCGTCTACCTACCAAACTTTTCGCTTACTCGCAAAATGTCAGACAAGCAAATCGCCGAGACTCTCCAGCATCCCGCCGCACCAGATTGCCCGCTCTAAGCTAAAGGGTGCGTGGCTAGTTAAAAAAGAGGCACGGTTCCCATGAAGAATTCAGAAGCGGCCTGTAGACTCAGAGAGAAGGACAAGAAAAAGGTCGAAGGTGGCACGACGATGCCTATGGTACACGGTTTTTCCTTTCGGTGGCGTGGCTTACGGCACCCAAGAGGCGCGGCTGCTTCAACGCTGGGCATACCGAGCAGGCATTACTTGATTGTCTCGTCAGAAACGAAGCAACGGACCTCCCGTGGCCTTAATCTAACTTTCTCGCCCCTTCGAGTACCGAATATCCTCTGCACGCGTGGTTCTGAAAAATCACTCTTCCACAGAACGAGTCGATACTCGAAGAATTTTCAATCACGTCACACTGTGTCCATTTCAAGCTGCCACTTCGAATAGATTGTCTTCTCTTAACGAACATACTTGTTGATCGAAGTTAATCTCGGTCTGTGAAGAAACTAACTAAGTACACACTTTCCTGCCTTTAATTGCTATCTTCATTAACTAACGTGGAAGAAAGTTACGTTACGCAGCTTTGCTCTATCGATAGAAAGTTAACGGAGTTTCGTGAGTAAACTAGTTAGAGTCCAGTTATTGCTTTAATTTTCGTGCTCACGCACAGGCGGCTCTATATTTTTAGAAGTTATGCTAACGTGTTACGCAAGCTGATATTTGCCTCGAGTGAAAAACACAGTACGGTATTTTGCATTTGCGTGACGATTACAACTTCCTTCGATTAAATTACGTTATTTCCATTGAAATTACTGCAAGCGTAATTTTCACTTTTATTTACATTCGGTTTTCTTCATTTTCGCGTGCAGAGGTAAGTAGATTCCGGTAATCTGAAGATTTCCCCTGTTCCGTATATCTTCTTCTATTCTATCCTATTTTCTTGGACACTTGTGTTGGACTCTTCTTGGAGGAAATTCACAAATTCGATTGAAAAATTTACGTATGCGTCAAATTGCACTGCTGGGTGTAGCGGAATAACTGATAAAATTGTTCAGTGTCACGTGGACAGACCCGAGTACAGAATTGGGAATGCAAATGGTTCTAGGCACGAAAACAATTCGCGTCTCGTCCTTCTCCTTTCGTTACTGACAACGTTATAGCGAACACGAGCAGACACCGCAGAATAACATTACCGTTTCCTTTATAAGGCAGAGAGGGCACTGTAACTAACAAGCTGTAAACAAAATTCCAGGAAACTACGTAAACAGAAATGTACACTTTGTTTTGCTCAAATTCCTGAGTTCAGATCTTTTTGAAACACGATCTTAAGTACGAAATAAATAAATCGAATAAAACGAGGATAGAAAACTGGAGTCCAGTGCACCAAACAGAGAAAATTGCAATTAAAATTTTTCAAAGACAGTTATTATTCTCCTCTTGAAAATAAGAGAACGATTCTGCAAATTTCTCTAATTACCAAACGAGATAACGTTAAAGGGGTCTCTGAATTTTCACCAAATAATAACAGCACAGCCAACAATTATCCTGGATCTTTTCAAAAGAAAATTACACGACTCCGATACGAGAATATTTGTGTCAGAGCCATGTTAACACTAGCCGGACCGTTTCCCCCAAATGGTGGACGATTACTGTTATCCGCGGTTGCGTCGTTCCCGGGCAACATAATCACGCTCCCGAATGAGACGCAAAAAGGGTCCGGGGCGAGTGTGTGCACGGTCGAGGCGGACCACCTCGCGAGGCTCTCGGACTTTAATCAGAATATAATGCGACCAGTTTGTAGGTGGGCACCTTAATCGAAGCTACGTCCCTGGCTAAAAAGACCGGACGTCTTCAGCCGTTTATCTCTGTCCGCGTCTCCTTTCCCCTTTCGCGGTCAATTAGGATCAGCCGTGCGCGTCGTGACAATTAGCACGGTCCGGTCACGAAGTGTTTCCAGACGAGCGAGCGGGTAAGCGAAACGATGATTAGCCGACGGTGCCGACCTCCGATCCTCCACCGACTGTGTGTAATTAAACAATTAACGCTCTGTTCTGATTAGTTAAACAAATTAAGCGGGCTGACGGTGACGTAAGAAACGTTAAGTGGCCGAGCGGGTACAACACGGCTACCAACGTCCCCACTGGGACCAATGACTAAGCCAACAGACTCTCCTCAGACCTCCATCTCTCCTCCGCCGTACACCTCCTCCACCACCACCTCCGACACTTTCATCTTCGTCCTCTAACGGCCGAGAGCGTGGTAATTAGAGGCGTGCATAATTAAGCCGAGCTGATTGTTGACACCAGGTGTTAGCGAGCCCACGGCGACTGTTTTTCAAGGGAGCGTCTCAATTAGTATAGGCCGGCCGAACGAGAGTTAAAGTGTTTGCGCTGCCGTTTCACGTGTCCCGGTAATTCCGTCGATGGCTGCTTTATTAATTACTGCCCGAAGGGGAACCACGGGAACCACGGCGACAAATTGCTCGGAACCGCGAAAACGAGGTGGACCGTGGTGTTGCCTCCGGAATTCTAATCGATGGACAAACACCAACGGCCGGACGAGTTGGACTGAAATCTGTTGCGTGCTATAGCCCGTCCGCTCGTTAAGATCGCCGTTCTAATGAATTTCAGAGAAGAGTTAGAAAGTCAAAGAGATATGATCGGTGACGGTGTGTGTTTCTCTGATATGTTTGCCGATGCTTTATCTTTCGTTTATTCCCGAAGACTTTCTCGAACCAGACGACGTTATTCTTGTTAACGTTTCGTTGTTTCAAACGTGTGACGTTGACTCGCGATTTCAGAGCAACGGAGTTGAATGGAATTAAAAAAGAATGAAAGTCTTTCAATGTTTCGTCGTAAAGAAGTGAAAAAACGGTTCACGATTTTCAGATTGAAAGTACTGGCTTGTAGTGGAATCGGTTCCACGATTCACATTCAAGGTTATGCTTAAGTACAGTGTACACATAGTACGTGATTCGAATGACGGCTGGATCGAAATCTTTATTTGTCAGCGTGATGATCTTACGATGAACGTGAGATAATTAAGTTTTTTTTAATAAGCTGACGGTCGTGAGCGGATTTTTAACGATATTCGAGAGTAACTCCGCGGGTCTAATTCAGGGATTACTCGGAAGACAGCTAAGAATGGAAATTTCGGAAATTCACGGCAGAGTAATCTTTCGTTCCACTGTACACGCAGAGTCTTTGGAAATCCAAAATTTTGGGTCGAAAATACCCAAAGATTAAGAATTAAGCAAACCTAAATTTGATAACAAGTCGTCGGGTCAAAAAAGACCCAAGTATTAAAAATTAAGAAAATCCAAACTTGATAACAGCAAAATTGTTAAAAAAGTAAGAAAGCGACGGGTGAAAAAAGACCCAAACAGAGCACAAAATTCCACAAGATTTCACAGAGAAAATCTCTGGGAAGGCAGTAATTTCTCCAACCAATCAATACACAACTCGCTAACATTTCTCCCAAACGTAACCAAGTCAGGTCGCGGCGGCGACAAAGGTGGTCTGGGGGCCCAGTGGTTTCCGTTGATCTGCCCCGTTGGTCCACCCTGTCCCCGCCGTCCCCCGCCAGTTCTGACCACCATTTCTGTCGAGCCCAGTCGTTTACTATCGGCAATCTGCATAAGCGTTTAACCGAAGCGAGGCTGAATCATACGCGCGAGAAGAATAGGAAGGTAGCCGAGGTGTTGGTGCGTAGGGGAACGTTCCCTGGCCGGGGAGAGCCGGGGAGTGTGGAAGGAGGAGAGAAGAGAAGCGGAACAAGAAAAAGAAAAAGGGTGCAGAAGAAAGAGAGGAAGGTGGACCAAGGAAGGCGCGAAGCCGCTCGCCGATGGAGGCGAAAGTTTACGACGCGTCGCCTGGCAGAGTTACCGACGCTACCACGGAGGCTCTTCGCTCTTTTCGCTCGTCCCCTCCTCCTCCTCCTCCACCTCCTTCTCCACCACCGCCACCTCCCTGCCCTCGTAGCCGTACCCCGTTCCATCTTTCTCTTTCTCTGTCTCTACACCTACGTAACAACACCTCGTACACAACAATCCGTCCCGGTGTATCCCGGTAACACTATACACCGTGCCGGTGTAACAACGTGCCGGTCCGCTAGTAGCGGATCATTGCTCATTCTGCCGCGCGCGACTGTGTGCGTGCTACCACGTTCGTCAGTGTGCATGGCATTTCGCGCGGGACACTCGAGGGTAGCGAGATTTTGTTTGCTTTTCAGCGTGGGTGGTGGTGAACTGCCCGGTACCCGGCCAGTTTTCAAGGACGTGAGGAGAAAATTCGGAAGGGTGCTCGATGAGGACGGCAGCTGTGCGGTGATCTGTGTAATTACTACGGTGAATTTGTAAGGAGTTTTTGCATACGCGTCTCTTAAGTTGTTTTCGCGTAGGAGTTCCTCTATTTGAGACGGTTGTAGGTGTCTGCAGTAGTGAGAAGGGCTGGAAGGTAATTGTACGGTTATTTGCAGTGATTTTAGTTTCGTTACGAACAGATTTTTAATTCAACTGCCTTTCATTTATTTGCATTGGAAATGGGTTATGGAAAGAAATAGTCTTTTAACTTTGTATTATGCTACTTATTCACGGACTCAGAGGAAACGTCTTTACGCTATTGAATCTTCTAAAGGACTGTTTCTGGGCACCCGAAAAGAAAATTGGGGTCCCCTTATACCTAGGAACTGTTTACATTATGGTGTCGCATTGTGCAGTGCGTGACTCGAAGACGGACACCAGACACATCTGGGTGGAAGTCTTAGTGCCTTTGTTTAAAATAACCCGGAGACATTTTGTTGTTAGAAATGAGACGTGTTGTTAGAAATGATCCAACAATTTGCAATTCTATTTTTGATTTTTGTCGAGATTGAACGTACCTCGTGCTCCACCTTTCGAGATAATCAACGAGAGGTCACCGATTGATAGTATTCGTTCTTTCACAATTCTGACACACTTTTCATATCGATAACTCCTAATTTCCCAATTCTTCCTTCGTTAGAAAAGCTTCGATCTCCGGCACCCATCTTAACTCTTCGATTTAAATAAACTACACACGACCTTCTGCCGTCCATGCACCTTACCACCAACAACTTCATAATCTCTCCCTGTTGGCAAACACCTGGCACATCGAAAGGTCTGCCAGCGCACACATACCCCGCGTTATCCCGTTTCGGGGAAGTTAGCGGATCGCGCAAAAAGCGAAAGGTAAACGCGACGTTTACGGTGCTCGATGATGATGATGATCGGTCTTCGGGAAAGAGGTTACCCGACGACCAAGATACACAGTACACACGTATAGGAACGAAACGGCAAGTGGTCGACTGCGGATCATCGATCCACTTCATCGAGAGAATAAAGTTCCTCCGTGGCCGTGGATATCTACGGCCACCTGAAAAATCTGACGACACGTGGACGCGCGCATCGCCATCAGATCCATCATGGTGTGTATCGTTTACTATTCCTGGACACGGTTGGTTTAGCGTAATATAGATAATGCAACGTCGTACACAACGCGTACATCTTCTGCAGGTACAGCGACGTGTAGACGGGAGAAAATCGGAAGAACGTTGGAATAGAAAACGATTCACCGTGTGCGATCGTTTGCAACTTGATCGACGACGAGGACGAGCGCGTCAGAGTCGCGTGTGCAACTGTTGCGCAAAATCTTTCACTGTACACCACCCGGCCGTTATATCGTTCGTTGTGTTTATCGACGGTGTGGCATAATTGACTCTTTATTTTCACCGGTCGACCACAATCCACTTTAAATGTTAAACTCTCTACTTGGACGGTCAGAATGTGTTTGCATGCTCTCACATACACGTGCGCGTGTGTGCGTTCATGTGTGAGCGCGTTACATTTGCATGAGAGTTGCTGGCCCCCCTTTGTTCCCCTCTTTTGTTCCAGCGAACGGAAGACACGGACTAATATGTTTTCGCCTATCGAGACACCATTACACGATATCACTGTAAAATCACCGTTTATTACCGGCACGCCATTCACCCGGTCTTATGGATCCTCGTCGTTCGTCCTTCAGGGAGAACCTTTGACTCTCCGTCACAACGATGTGATTTAGACCTGGTTGAATCTGCTCCGTTCGTATCCAACGCTACTACTAACAGAGGAACGCCGCTGCTGCTGTTGCTGCTGCCTGTCATTAGATTCAAGAACGACATCAGGGAAACGAATCTTTCGCGGCGGATCGTATTTTGCGCGTGACTGAGGATGGAACGGAGTTTTCGCAACGGTCTCGTGCCAGAAATTGAATTAGCGAGGGAACGTGGATGAAATATTGAAATTGCAAGATATTGAAATAAGATGTGAGTATTCAATAATCGGCGGTGATCTGTTCACGGTTCACTGTATTAAAGTATACGAGCGATGGTAAATTGGCAAAGAGGAGTGAAATATCGAGGCTGTGGAATGGTGAACATATGGGAACTCTGTGATGGATATTGTATATGCTCGTAGGTAAGGTTTTAAGTTTCTCTAATTGATATTTTCAATTGCTAGGTGGAGAGAGTGAGAAGCTTTTTCGAATTTATTATTAGCAGTTACAGCGATGAACACAATCGTTTCACTGTGACGACACTATTAATTGGTCTGTTCAAATCCCTTTCGCCTTCAACTCTAAGGTGCGGTCATTTTTGACCCATCGCCTTCTTATCTTTTCAACGAATTTTGCTGCCGTCAAGTTTACGCTCCGTTAAAATTATATCAAAAGTTTATTGTCCAGGTTCATATGGCATGTTAGTAACAAAAGCTTTTACATATAAAATCTCTGGGTCTTTTTTGACCCAAAGAGGGTCAAAGGGTCAGCAGGGTTAACAATCAGTCTGAATTGATTACAGTAGTTCACATCGTCATGATTTGAAGAAACTCTGTACTAAACGAAGTGATTCGTTCCAGTCCTCTAAGCTAAGTAAAAGAAAAATTTTGAATTCAATTTCTGAAGAAACAGTACACGTCGACTGTGTTTTACAAAATAGTATCCCCCGGTTCCTCCGTAGTAGCTGCAGAGACCACTGGCCACTGAAAGGGTTAAACAAACCCTAGTGTGATAGTTCACGCGACGAGAGGTAGAGAGCAAGAGGTTTTGCAAACAACGAGAAACAAACGCTGGTAGGTAGAGCATGCGACCAGAACCGTACACATAAACTGGCCGACTAACAACTGGTACTGTTGAACGCGAAAGAAGCCCCGAAGTGGGGGTCAGGCAGACGAACGAACAGATAGACGGATGCACAGGCACACTATTAAAGCGGCGTGGCCTGGCTGAAGAGCTCTAGCGGAGAGTTCGCGAGCGCGCCGGAACAATCTTCCTCGAGAGTACGTGTGAAAAGTGAGAAAGGGTGGGCAAGGGGGGAGGGAGAGTGCCGAGGCAAAGGGCTGTAAATTATAACTCCACCGCGAGGAGTCGAACCCAGAGCCTAACCTCAGCCAGACTCGTAAAAATATCTCTCTCGTTCGTGGCCGACACCCGAGCGCAACTCACGACTCCCAGTGGAACCGGAACCGCGAGAGCTTTCGACCATTATCGGCCTCCTCTTGCGCACTTCCGACGTAATTTCTCCCCTCTTGACACACGGATCGCCTGTCTAATGAAAATGGTGTTACGTAGATTGAAATTAGTGCGTTGATTCTGGGTGAATTGGATTAACGTGGATGTCGAGAGGTTGATTAAGTGATTGTAGAGAGATGCGGTATTGTTCTGCAAACAGATCCAACGATGGAGATTTCTTATCCTTTAAGTTCGGAAGATCTGCTGGTGTTTACATGCCTTTGTCAATATCAGGACCAAT
>NW_017100242.1:5307198-5326558 GCF_001263275.1 Habropoda laboriosa
AGAGACTTTCAAGGTAATAATATTTTTAATATGTTAAATAAAATGGTTAGGGAATTTATTAAATGCATCACAGAGCACCAATTTCACTCTTCCAGCAGTGAACAATTACAAAAACATTGGAACGCTTCTAACAAGCAGGAAAATAAAAAATCACTTCCACTTAGGGAGGACTTGAGCTCTGATTCTCCTCAGAATTACTCAACTTCGCACGATTGCTCTCTATTCCAAAGGAAAACAACGTGAACATCGAGCAAACGACGAAATCAGCCGATATCCAAAATCTGTCGCAATTTTCATAAGAGGTTGTTCACAGAAGGGAGAGCATCGCGAGATCGAAGGATTCCTCCGATCCTCGGATAGGCAGAGTTTTTAATGACGCGTAAATCAAAGCTACCTTCCTTCCGACCGCCTCCGCACGGCTTCCTCGGTTCTTGTCCCTCTGCCAGTGTCCGTCGGTGTCTGGGTCTAAGTAATAATTTCGAATTAAACGTTCGAAGTAATGTAATAAAGTCGTTCGGGGGGATAAATTTAGTGCGGTCTCCGTGGCCTACGGTGGCGGTGGTGGTGGCGGCGATCACGGTGTGTGGACCGGGTCAACGGAGCTCAGGACGGATACAGTTGTGCCGCAGCCATGTAGGTAGGTGTTGGACACCCAGCGGGGTATACCGGGAGTGGGCGGCACGTTGCACACGTTGCAGAAGGACCCTGACAGAGCGCGACAGAAAAGAAGAACGAACGGCCACGGCAGAAGAAGGAAAGGGAAGCAAAGAGGGAGGACGCGGACGAGTAAGAGGAAGAAAGAGGGGCAGAGACGGAGATAGAGAGAGAGAGAGAGAGAGGACGGAGGTCCGAAGAAAGAGAGTGGCTGTGTTATAGCACCGAGAGTCTGGTATCTGTATTTGTAGATACCGAAGTCCAACCGTGAGCGCGAGCTATAGAAGAAAGAATGGAAGAGAGAAAGAGAGAAAGAAAGAAAGTGAGAGAGAGAGAGAGAGAAAGAGAGGGAGTGAGGGAATGCGGCCGAAGCGGAGGCCCCCGAACCCTCCCGACACCCACACACAACGACGCCGAGCAACCGGCCATAACAATAAATAACTCTATCCTTCCATGTGTTACCGCAGGATTCCTCCTCGCGGTAGAACCGCGCCCTCTCCTTCCTTCGAGGAAGTCGCGCACCACCGTATTGCCACCACTTCCATTGCCCGTGAGGAGGTTCCCCTTGGTCCAGCTCTGTCTCCTCCTGCTCCTCCGCAGCTCCACCATTACCTCCTCCTCTTTTTCTCTCTCCCTCTATCTCTGTCTCTCTCTCTCTCTCTCTCTCGCTGCCTGGTGTCCCCCGTTCGCCCCGGTGTTTCGCTTTAATCGAGTTACCTTTTGCACGGAGGAGTGCAGCTTATGACCGGATGCACTCCCGATTCAGACGTTGCACCGCTCCTCTCGACAACGCGCTGTGATAAAACCACGTGTCGACTGATCGTGTCGTGGTACCGCGACAATGCCTCTGCGAAGATTCGGTAACACGCTCGTACGTCATGCGATAAATTCTGCGCGACCGAGCCCAGCACGAGCCGCCGCGGATATCTCGCGTATTTATGCGCGGGACCTTCGTGCCGCGGGAAGAAACGCAAGCGGAGTCGTTCAACCACGACTGATGTTCGGACGTTTATTTCGATAGGGATCCGCAAGAGATAAATGTTTGATGTTTGTAATTTCTTTGTGATGCGGTGAGTACCGAGGGAATTATTCGAATTGATGAGCAGTTGTTGAAAGTGGCAATCATGAATTATAAGTCTTTTATTGTGTACCACTACTGGATGTATGGAGAGGTGAAACGTTTGAATAGACGCAGCTTAATAATTCCGTAAGATTTTTATCAAGGTGGGTACTATTAATTATGTCCATGCAAATGAAATTCGTCACGATGTGAGGTAACTTTTCTTCTTACGGCAGCGAGAAATGTGTATGTTCGATTGCACAATTTTACAGGAAAATTTGGAAATCAAATGTATATCTTTTTTTTTTAACCTACAATGTTTGCTTCGTTTCGTGTCAATTTTTCAGAGATGTCGGACATCTTGTAACATGTTTGAAGCGTGATATGTTACCAAAGCACAGATTGCTTATGCGCTAGAGTTTAATAAAAATATAAAACAATTCATACAAGTTTATACAAATATAAAGATGCAATATAACAGGTATACCGATACAGACTCTATACAGAAGATCGAAAACTGGTCTTCACATTCTCGTAAAAAATCCACGATAACCCATCACATCTTTGTCCTCCACTAAAATATTTACCACGAATGCACACTTTTACCAAATCTACCAAACGTGCACACTTACGTATCAACTTTTCCTAACAAGGTCACACTTACACACCAGGTCTTTCAACCGTATTGTGAGATAACCGTCCTCCCTCACGTTACGACACAACAACACAGATTCGTGTGTTCAAATTTCAAAAAAATCATCTTATCGTACCTCGACAGTTAATCAGCTCGATTACCATTGCGCAATATTTCGGAATACGATTCTCGTGCGAAGAACAGAATCGCGGAGGTATCGCGAGGTTGAAGATGAGCAGCCGGAGGTGGAAGACAAGTGGCCAGTCTGTCTGATGGCTTTAACTAGATCCAATGGCAGCCTGACGAGAACTAGGTAGTCAAAAGTTTTTGCGCGGCTAGTTTCTTCCGTCCTTCCCTCCTTTTTCTCAGCCGGCTCTCTCTCTCTCTCTGGTCTAACCGTGTGCCGATGCCGGCGAGAGCGACGAGAATCTGACGACGAGCAGCTTGGGCCACAGTCGGAGTCGAGCAGCGAGCCGAACAGCAACCGAGGGAGAAAGAGAGGGTAGGAGCAAAGAGGGAAAAAAGGAGAATCAAACGGCAATAAACCGAGGAGGAGATAGGCGATCCAAGGATTCGCCAAGGATCCCAGACAGCTTGGAGTCTAGCAGCGGTATGCCGGTCTGCCGCGACTCGGCTCCGATTTCTTTCGGACGACGATAAATCCCGCCTCTAATCAAAATTCCCATTTACAAGAGAGCGACTGGTGAAAGTTGAACGTGTCTCGCGGTCGCGGAATCGAACGCGTTTGAGAACGCGACGAGATATCGATGGACACTTCGGCGATAAACCGTGGTGACACATTCGCAGAGCTGTTCGCCGGTCCTTGTAGCGGTGGGATGATCTTTTTCGAGAAGAATCGTGGACCGAATCGTGTGAATGTCAAATTGCTTTTTGTGGGCGTCTTGGAGAAAATGTCAAATGAAAATGTTTAATGAAATTTAAGTTTAAAGAGATTGGAGAATGTAATGTTTTCTGCGTTAAAGGCATAAGTCGTTTTAAGAAACTATTTGCAGTAGGTATAGTAGGTTCTCGTTCGGGACATTTATTTAATTAATTAAACACAATTAGTTTATGCAGTTTGTAAGATTAAAACAATTTACTGTGCTGTTATCCACGTTCAGAACATCTTATCCAAATACACTGCAATGAATATGTAACACGTACCTTATCAAATTGGAATAGAAACTCAACTTATGAATTAATTGCAATAAGTTTCATTTACAGGAAGTCTCTATATAGTGAAATACGCGTGGTATTTATCGTCCTGATATTTATTTGTTACCTTAACTGTTGAAATTATACAACACTAAACAATTCTGAGCGTAAGTCTTCTTTTTCCATATTTACAAGGTTAACTTTATAGCACTAATAAACGACGTCTAACATAAGAAAAAAACATTCTCAACAGCATTCTAACAATTTCTGCCCATTTGATGTAATAGAAAACAATGCTAAGAGAAAAGAAAATTTAATAAAGGATCAAGTCTTTTTCCTCGGCTCCGTATCTTTCGTTAACTTATTCTTCTAATTACTCCAATGTTAAATATCAATTCGTTTCTCTCTGCACCGAAGAGTAGTAAATTAATCAGACAACAACCAACCAATCAAGAATAGAATCGATCCAAGATTCTCCCCCTGAAGTATACCACGCTAGGACAAATCAGAACCAGAACATACACGCCTATTTTGCGTACGATACCACGGAGACGTGGTTCACGAGTCGTGGTCTCTCCTTCTTCTTTCACGGCCGAGTCGTCTGGTTCTTTTTTCGTCGAGGGCGAACGAGGTGTCGGAGGGCCAACGTTTATACCCGAACCGATGCACACGGAGACACCCCGGCACTTGTTGTATTTATTTTAACGGCATGCAACGCCTACGTCTATATGCATTTAAAATATAGCACAGTTGGGTCCTAGTTTATGAAGGGTCAGGTCATGGAGCGCGGTCAGCGCTGGCGAGGAAAGAAAGAAAGCTCGAAAGAGGGAGAAAGAGAGAGGCGAAGGTGAAGAGAAGGAGAGAGAGAGAGAGAGAGAAAGAGGAAAGCAACGAGCTGCTCGTAGAGAGGATATCGGTGCCGGGGACCATGGAACCACTTCTTCGTTGGCCCTCAGGCTCCGTTTAACGAGACTCGGTTAATGCAACTCATAGATCATCTCGGTATATGCACTAAACGTTTGAAATATAAATACGTATAAACACCGTGTAAATCAGCGTGATTATATTGGTCGATTCGTGTCACGATATAGTGATTTCCCATAGAATCAGTTTGGTACACTCTTTTAAATTGTTCGCGGCAGAGGGAATTTGTGTCTGCTACTATGTAGTTCATTGAGAAGGGTTGCTAGCCAATTTGATTAACAACAATAAACTTGAATTTGAGTTTCATGAAAATTTCCTTCGTTCCTTCAAGTTGATGTAAATTAAAAATTGCATACAATTGAAAAATGCAAGAAGAATTTTCTCCTTTCGTTACAAAGATTGCACTGGTATTAAATTTGTACCGGTCTGAATTAGCAGTCAAGCAAATTAATTTTAATTAGAAATTCGTTTCTCAAAATATACGAAATGACAAACCGAACGACGTGGATTAAGTTGACATTCTCACGAAGCACCGTGGTGCCTCCCTCCTATAGGAAGAATTTCATTCTCCACCCTCTAAGGATAAAAAAGGCACATCGCTAGACCGTACGACACGGGAGACGATGAAATTCGCGAAACATTAAATTCACCCTCGTCGTGCCGAGGCGTCATTATGTCATCGTTTTGCGGAACCGGTTTCGGAACGACACCGGCGACGATTTTTACGGTCGTACTTTAACAAAGTACTAAGCCCTGAATCGATTTCGCGTCCCCCCGGGCTGAGGCTTCGTCAAAATTCAAGAAGCACAGCGCATAGCAAGAGAGAGAGAAGAAAGAGCGCTTCGTAATCGTTTACATCCGCCGGTATTATCAATTTTGCTCGCATCATCATCCGTCCCTTTCCGTCTCTCGCTTTCCATCCCGCGAACCAAGCCACTTTTCGCCTTTCTGCGCCGACCCGACGCGCAGATGGCACCCTATTAAACATCGTCGAAGCATCCGTAAGTCATTTGTCATCACAGCAGAATTGCCGGGCAACCTTCGTTCGGCTTTCCGCCCTCCGAAGACAATCCCGGCCGATCCATTAATTCTTCCCTGATCACTGGCCGCGGCAATCGACTCGCCAACGGACCAAAACACTGTCACTTTCTCCAAACTGCGTCGTTATGTAACGAGTAAATTGATTTATTTTTTGTTTCACACTCGTTCTTCCACACGGGGAATCAGGCTGCGCCGCCATCGTTCCTCTCTCTGTAGGGCAAAACACTCCACTTTCCGTTTCGACGCGGTTTCAGGTATTTCTATGGTCATGCCTCGGCGTTATTTTTCTGCATACGTTTGTTGGAGAACGTGGAACGTTCGGTGGAATATGGGAATTGTTCGGTGCTGTTAAATGTTTCATCGAGAAAGGGTTGGTTTTTGTTTAATTAAGAAATATCGAAAAGAGTGGGTTTTTTCAAGTGAAGTTTACTCGGGAGAGTAGGACACCGTCGGCTTTTATCTTCTAAGTTTTGAAGGAAATTGAAGAGAGAATGTCGAGACATGAGAATTCAAAGTAATATCACAGTATTTCACTTTCAACGATGCAATTCTCCCGATTCGTTGTTTTTCTAAAAGATTCCAGACAAGCCACGAATTTTTAGGAAATTTTTAGAACAAGCTTAAAGAAGAGAAATAAAGACGAAAGCCTTACAAAAAGAGATCTCCGAAACCTATTAACACACAACAATGACGCTAATTAAATATGATTTATAAACCCGGTAACAATCCTCCAACAATCTTTTCTAAATTCGTCACCGAGTTGAAAAGGACGAGGACGATAAATCAGCACTCGGAAATGGAACAGCCGTCGTAGTCACCTCCTACTATCTCAGCAAAAGAAATTCCAAAGAAGCCTCTAAAACGTAACCACCCCTTAAGCAACGATTACTCAGTTTCGCCTAAAGTGCTCCTTCCACAATAACTCCCTTGACAAAAATTCACCAGGAACAACAGCTGCCAATCAAACTCTCCTCGCATCCGGTACCACGAGAGACAGTACCTACCGCCGAAAGGATCTCGAGCGACGAAAAGTGAAACGGCCTTTCCTGCTCCGGTGACCTTAGCCCTGACCTGGACCATCTCGAACTCGGTAAACGAGTGCAGTGGCCAGGATACAAAGAGACCAGTCGGTTTGGGTCTTCCTCGAAGGATTCCAAGGAGCTTGTCTCGTAATGCGATATAAATGGAGGCAGGACCGGCCCAATGAAAAGCCAATGGGCAACCTCGGGTAGGAGATACATCAAGATTGGGCTGACGGTTGACTCCGTGCACGACACGCACGGGGGAGGAGGATGGAGGATGGGGAGGCATGGCAAGGCAGTAAAAACTGGATCCCTCTCGCCACTCGGTTCGGTCTTTTCGAGCCTCCACCCTGGCCCGGGCATAATAAGGACAAACCTTTAATCTCCGACTCAATTATAATTTCCTCGCTGGTCGTTGGATGTCGCGGGGACGATCCCCCGATCGGTGTGCCGAGTAGAATCGTGGATCGAAAGTGGACCACCGGTTCGTCGGTTTTTACAATCCTCCGGCAAAACTCGTCGCGCGTTCCCTTATCTCCGTTCGATAGAACTCGTAAGTTCGCCGAGTAAACGGGCCCCACGGTTAGAATGCATCGTCTGGGATTTCTCCGGGGGTATTTTATTTGCTCGAATTGTCTATCGGATCGCGCCAATTCGGAGCGTGACCTGGAGACGGTGGATCTTCGACGTAACGATGCGTAGTTGTACTTTTTGATAATTCAACGATAATTCATCGAGTCGGGTTTCGTAGAGTTTTCCCTGAAGTCACTAACATTCGGTGCCTTGGTATAGTAGAAATTAGGAAATTTCATGTATATTTTTCAATAGCTTTTTTATTTGGCACAGGTTTGAATAGTTTCTTGTGCTAAGGATCCTATTGATATCTGATAATTCACTTAGTATATACAATGTCTATTATTCCGCCTTTTGTCTACGTACTTTTCTAAAATAAGACTTCTTCACGATTAATACATTTTTTAAACGAGTAATCTCCATTTGATACAACACTGCGATTGTTACTATTCCCTACTTGTATTGTGATTGCAAGCAACGCAAAATTCTACGAAATTAAGCAGAGATATAAAAAGTAGTACGAATTTTCGTACGAAAAAATGCAACGAAACTTTCCTTCCACTAAAATTTCACACCCTGCTTAATTCAGCTCTATTTTTAACCCACGCCTCTGCTCGAACACCCTGCACGACCTGTACAATCAATTATTCCTTTCGGTGAATAGCAATTCGATAGCATCCTCCTCCTCCTCCTCCTCGAAGAAGAGAGTCGCATGGCAGAGAAAAAAAAAGAAAAAAGTTTCTAAATCTGCCCCCACGTCTGCAATCGCGTCTCATTTTGTGCATTCGTTTGGGCCAGGTAATCCTCTTTGTCCTTCCTCAGGTGAGAAAACGCTTTGTCATCTGCGCTTCCGCCGTCGGGGGTGTGCTAGGAGCCCTCTCGAAAGGCCAGGCCTCGACACATTATATTTATTCGGTCTTGAGAAAGCAATGCCACCCAACCAGGTGTGCCTGTGCAATCGAAATCGTTACAGCATCCAGAAAACGCTCGGTTCCTTAGAGTCCCGGCGCGAACAATGGTGTCGTTCGTCCTCTCCATTCTTAGCCGCGTCCCCGAAATGGAGCAACGTATTTTACGACGAGAAAGAACGGCCGGATATCGCGGTGATTTAATCGCGAGTATACTCGCTCGAAATCGAGCAACGTTTTTTCCGAGAATAACTTTCAAAGAATAGCGTGCTCTTGTTGTTCTTTTAGTTTGGAACGTCGAGGGAAGTTTCGATTAAACACGAAGCTGTAAATTCTTCGTAAATTATTTGCAAAGCTTGCTGGCTTTGGAAGATTCGACGTTTCAATTGATACGAATTTTTTTCAGATCTTCTTCGGTGGAATTTTTTTCTATATTTCTAGAATTTTCATCGGTCCATCCGGTAACGATTCTCGTAGGTTTTGTATACGTTTGTCAGTATACGTTGTAACGAATGTCAGTTGTTTCTTTATTGCTTTTTGAAACTTGTTACTCGAGTTAAATTGCTATGCTTAGAAAACTTTTTTCCCCGTATTTCCGTTGGAAAAGTGTAGAAATGCTTGTTCACGGAGCGTTACATGCGAGAAATTGCATTAATGGAGAGGACTGCAACCTGTAGCAATGTGTTGATTTTTTGTTTTTTTAAAGGGAGCCATCTGTCATCATGTTTGAAAATTTCTTATTGCCGTGGCATCGTCAATGATTCATGAACAACGACTTTCATATATTCTACTCCAACTGGGTATAATACGTACCTTGAATGAGCACATTTTATAGATTATCCTTTGTGCAAAGTGGAAGTCGCACATATAAAAAAATGAACACAGTTAAGATTCTTTTTAAACATTAAAATGTAGAGTTGTGAAAAATTTACCAACATTTCCATCTGCTTTATCGTCTGAATCACAAGTTTTACTGCTTTTCTTCCACTTTACAAAAGCCTTTGAAACCCCATGAAATTCTACAGAAAAGAATCCTCGAACGTTAAACCTGAATCTTACCTTTGAAAATTCTACTTGAAATCAAATAAATACTTATATCAAAAAATCTACAGTTCACTGATCTGTTCTCTTGTGCTTGACACAATTCTAAAATCTAAAATCTATTTAAAGTAATAAAGCATTCTATTGTACGTATTATTCAAAAGCGCACGAAACCTGAAGGTTTCAATTTTAGTCGAAACAGGTAATAAAATTCATCGATAGTAGTATTCCACAACTACACAAATCTCCTCACCTTGCACAAACTACAAACCGATAAACCATCTCTGTGGTCAAAAAGGGTTAATGTTCGTACAACTCCATTAAGCCTGAACAGCTCTCGGTTAGACAATTGGACAAGCGAAGGCGTGACCGGAGAGCAAATGTACATTAAAAAGATAACGATCTTGCAATGATTAGCGAGATAAGAACCTCTAATCCAGGAGTGAGGATCATTGGTAGTCGTAGAAGGCTCGCGATTCGTGCGAGTCGATAGCGTTTTCTTCCTTATCCCTCAAGACAATTCCCACGAAGCCAGGCATAAATATGCGAGAGCAATATCGCCGGCGTTCCTATCGATACATTACCAAAGGGATGCTCGTTGCACGCTGAGAGATGTCAGCGATGCTGGCTGGGTTCTATCGATGGCAGCAGCAGCTCCGAGCGGAGAGGAAGAGGAAGAGAAACAGAGAAAGATGCTATCAACACCTTCGCGGCTACGCCGCGTCCGCCATTTTCTCTTCATGTATGTGTATGAGGGCCCCGTATTGCATCGATAATGCATCAAGCGCCGGGTTGTTGGCGAATGCTACGCGAACTAATCGATTTCCCTTTGGATCTCGATGACTCTGGGATCGCGTTTCTGGCCGGTGTTCCGTGCCGAATCGTTTTCTTTTACCATCGCTCTTACAAAAGGCGAACCGAACAGCTCCGCTGAAACAGAACGTGTGCTGTCGGGGAAAAAAACCGGGTGTCTCTCGCAAGGATACTCATTTCGCACTTTATGCTCGCGCGGCACGCTTGCCTCCACGAATACCTGTTTATTATTACCGTAGTTTCGCGGGCGCGGTTTCTCAGAAACAATGTTAGCATTTTCGGAGGGATTATCTGTGTGGCCCGAAACGCAGTTCGCCGATGAACGTAGAGCTATTCGAATAATGAATCTGATTTGTGTTATTGCCGGTTGTCGAACCACCTATATAGCCCTGGATACCTTAATCTGAGGTGATTCGGACGTAAATTTTCGAGGATGCCTCGCTCTTGAGAGCCATGAGAAAGTTCGGTAACACTCGGAATACTTTTTGCGACATTTATGAACAGGTGATTATTGGAGCTTGTTACCGGTTTAATGAATAGGAATCGAAGAACTTTGGCTACCTCCAGAGCTATCTTGAAGTGTAGAAGTTGTTCGTTAACTGCTGTTTCGAAGCAGGGAAGGAAAAATTATCGAAAGCTGGATGAAGCAGCAGATACAAAATTTTACAGATATTTGCTGTTTGTTAAACGAGGAAAATTGATCGATCAATTCAAATTTACCATTTGCTAAAACGTAATTCTTGTAAAAGTGTGACACTGAATATCTTTTGATTTATAAATCATTTCGTAAATTTATCATCAGACGTATTACAGCTATTATGGTAGAAACACTTTGTAAAACGATTTCCAATGAGAACGGCATCCCTGTGATATTACTTAACCTTCGACAAAAGACGTCTAATATCCCTACGATTTATCTGGCCGTTCCTCATTGACCCACTTTCAAAATGGCCCGTTAAAAGAAAACAAACTTTCACGAACAAAGGGTAGCAGAATGGTGGCACCAGCAGCAAAACCAGAGAACGTCCCAGCAGACGTCGCAGTAATCTCCGTGGAGAAGCGACAATCAGCAGGGGACCGTAAAGAACGACGAAAGCCCATTAATCCTCGCCAGAAGAAATGATTTAGGATCGGTTCGTGTACCATCAGCTTCGCGTCACAGACCATCAACGTAACGACTAATACGCGTTTCCCAAGGTTGTAGCCTAGGCGTGTGACAATCATCGACTGAAACTAGGACCCTCGAAAACAATTCACGTCTCAATCCTCGAAAACTGTCGCCACGTTGCGAATCTCTCGCCGTTGTGACAGATGTTCACGTTAGGTACGCGTGCGTGTATCATTCGTTAGATTTGATTCAATCGTTCGTAACGATTAGAGTGTGAAAGAGACAGAAAGATCGAATATGCAAACACCTCAGCGGATATCTTGATAGAATGTTTGTTTCGTTTATAAGTGGATGCCAATTACAGAACAGAAATTCCTTATTTTTTTATCTCCATAAAAACTAAAATTTTATTCTATATTCTCGATTCTGTTTCTCATGCAGAATCACTAGTTTCCCGTTTGTAGGACCAGAATTACGCTACACTATGTACCTACAAGTAGTGAATCGTTACAGCCCCAGCAAAAAGCGAAAAATATTTTATAAAAGAAACGTCGAATCATCTAAAGAACCTTAATACCAAATTATTTGCCAGTGTTACACGAACCATCTACATTCCCCGTAATAAATCATTACCACGTCCTCGAGATCTCTACCGGAGACAATTCACACAGTCGTCCTATCGACAGAAATTTCCAAACAACCTCGACGTTCTCTGAATCCTACAATCCCCCCCCCAAAAAAACACTAAACTTTCTTCCTCGATGGCTAACACGGTCTCAAATCACGTCTCTCTCCGTCTACTCGCGGGGAATCGTCGGTGGCGAAGGGGTTAACGCGGCAGAGCTGCAACAGGGGTGATGTGCCACTCCGTGGACGGCGCGCGGCGTTCGCAGGGGATTTCCCATTGCTCGAAATGGAGTCCTTGAACCCGCGAGAACGGCAGGCGGGGAAACGACGTAAGTGGACAGAAATGTATAGCGCAACGTGGTTCGTGGCGCGTCAAGAGGGAATCTGTCCCCACCAGCGGAGGAGAAGGAGGACAAGGAAGCGGTGGTGGTGGACGTCTGGCCGTGGAGGAGGTGGACGGAGGTGGAGAAGGAGAAGGAGTCACATCGTGGGCACTCTCTGCGTACCGAGAGTCGAAGCTCTGTCTCGTGTACGCGAGAACCAATCCCAGTATTTGCGCTTCCTTCCTACCGTGGATGGCGACCACCTCTTTCCAGGGGCGTAGCCGTCGTGATCCCCCTCTCTCTTTGTTGCGCGGCATGGATTTTTCGCGCGCTCCAAATTCCGCCCCGAGCATCAACCAACCGATCCTTCTCTCATCGGGGATCGAACCAGACCCGTCGAGTCTATCAGTATCGCGATCGAGGTCGTTCAACTTGACAGATTTCGGGGGTGGAGCGTGGTCATTCATGTTGCTTTCAGCTCCTGTATGTAGGCACTGTGTATATATATATATATATAGGTCTTGTTTTGCGGTTTCAGCTGAACAGATTTGCTAACGGTTAGTTGAGTTTAATTCGTGGCTATTCATCGATCGACAGGATGCTAATAGGTTGGTTTTAAGTTGGGTTAATTAGGCAGACTGCCGTTTATGTGATTTCGTTGCACGCCTCGTTGCCGGTGCAGCTGGTTTCAGCGTTTTCACACTGAACACGAAACTGCACCATACGGAATTTCTGCTGTCAATGTAACAAATATTAAATTGGTAGAGAAATTCTACGATCTTCAACCCTTTCTACGTTACTCGTCAACGCAGTTCCATAATTCTTCTCAGTATCAGATGCACGCCATTTCAGCTCTGTGTAAAAACGTGATTCATTGTTAAAAGTAATCAGACATGGTTATACGAAAAATCTCTGTATTTGCCATTTTGCCACCTCACGACGGCGTTATCTGAAAATTCGCCGAAAATCGGTGTCGTTCCAGTAACCGTGCGGTCGAAACGCGGCGGAGTCGCAGAGGAATAAGGAGGCACGTAGGACCGGTGGAGGAAACGGAGAGAAGGGAGCAGATAGACGGATGGACAAAGCTGTAGAGGAGCCCCCGAGTATTCAGTCGGTGACGCGGGCAGATTTACGGGCGGCTCGCCACGCAGACGAGCGTCTCTTTGCGGATTCTTGGGCTTCCACCGATATTATTAGCGATCGCGTCCTCTTTTTGATCCTGCCAGAAGGATGGGACAGTCCCCCCCTCCGCCCTCTCCCCTAGCAGCTGAGCGTGCTGGACGCGGCGGGTGGTTTTTTTCGTGGCCGCGTATAATGCGCTCGATAGACGTTGCTTGCTCGAAATCCTTCGAACCCTTTTTCCCTTGTTAGGGCCAGGCCAGGCTCGAACGAGTACACATCGAAGGGGCCACGAATTTATTTCTTCTGGGACGGCATTCGCCGCGTTTCCATCCATGTGACGAGACGCCACGACGACGATGACGTTCCCTCTAATGATATGCAGCCCGGCCATGGAGGATGTTGATCGTGGCCAATTCGATCGTCTCTCGAACGGGCTCTCGGTTCTCGGTTCGCGCAAAATTTCAAGTTCGAACATCTTGCACACCGACGAGGCCTGCGCGTCGTTTTCTTCCGTGGTGCCTTAAAGTATCTCGATAATCTTGATGGGGGGATTTGCATACGACGCTCGTATAAATGAGCGCCGCGTGGAACGGAATCGTCTCTTCCTGTTCGGTCGCCATTTATCATTCCCGAGACTGGTAGTGCAAGAAACGCATAATTACAGATAATTCTCTCTCGGTACTTGCTATGCGGCGGGATAATTGCGAACGAGTGTTGTATGTGCCATTGTTCCGCCAACTGGCTATCCCTCTGAACATGGCAATTCAGGGCATCCAGATAGCCAGACAATATTTAATTTAGCGCAAAAATTTGCGATCGCCTCTTGATAAGGCTGTGCATCGGTCAGATGTGGGCTTTCAGATGCGTCCAGGGAGAATTTCAATTGAAAAGGTGAATTTGGGTTGTAATTAAATTTGAGGAAGTGTCTGGTCTTGGTAGAATTATTGTAGTTAAAAGAAAATTGTAGATATGTGGTATTTGATAGTTTTGACAAATTAGTGTTGCACGAATTCGACTTTAGAGCGACATTTGTTGTAAATGTCATAGACATTCTTAATCAGCTTTCAATTAATTGTTAGAATGTGTTTTCTCTCATTCCTTTTGATACTTCGCAGACACTCGCCGAAACGAAAAATACTAACTTTTCGCAGTTTCTTCAGCTTCTATCATCGTAGCAAACTTTAGTTTTATCCAGCCAAACTCTTCTGCCTTCGGTACATACGTCTAAACGTAACAGTTACATTTATAATGGCCATGATCGATGTGTCTGGTTAGTCAGAAAAGCATGGCTTGCTCCAATTGTATACCTACACTACCGGCCAAAAGTTTGGAATCACCTTCCACTTTTCATCAATATTAAAACTGCTGCTAATTTTTTATAGATATGAAGTTTATCTCAATTCTACGTTTATCAATTTATCTCATATCAATTGATTCGAACGATAAAAAGTTCTCAAAATTGCTGACTTCTTTCTGTAAATCTTTATGTAAATTGCAATGCTCAGTGATTCGAAACTTTTGGTCGGTAGTGCATATCTAAATACAATCACACCCCCGTAGAGTTCAGTATTTTTGTTATTCTATGCAAGCAACAATGGGTAAATACATTAAAAATAATGTTACTTTGCAAACTGTGCACAAATAGTCATTTTTCGAAAAATATTTTACTAATTTCAAGTCCACCTGATACCTACTATTAACTTCTCCATTAGTACCTGTACACACTGATTCATCATTTCAAGCTAATTACGTTGCAATACGTCATTAATATTAAAAAAACCATAGGTGCTCCTTTTCGATATTTCTCATAACTGAAATTCGACTTCCGAAACACGAAGATGAACGATTTGGACGGAAGCCAAGTCGAGGGGAACATAGTTGCAGAGTAACACCACACAAATACCGCATCTGTCTGAATACAACGCGTTCCATTTTCGAATTCACACGGTGGCTCCCGTGATTCTCGTGTGCCCCGCGGAATCTTATTGGCTATTCAAGCCGCGATGCCTTAACTGCCCGGGATCCGATGCATAGGAGCCATAAAGCATGGAATACAGAGACCGTGGCGGGCACAGATCCCGCGAGTTACCGTGTCTCTTACAGTAGGCATTATCGAGATTACAGGCGCGGACTGGATCTCTGTTCAAGGGCAATGAGTGAAAGAACGACGGAAAGCCCCGGTGTATCGATAGAGCAAGTGAGCTGACCGCTGTGTAATAACCCTTTCTTCCCTCGATCCCTTATCCATGTAGACGATGAGATGGCCCTTTACGTCGTTAAACGGTCCGACAACACGGCTCGACCCTCTTGCTGCTCCTTCTTCTCTCTCTCTCTCTCTCTCTCTCTCTCTCTCTCTTTCTAGGCTCTATTAAAATCCGTTTGAGATAATCAGTTGCCCCGATAATGCGCTGGAAACCTGTGAACCCTCGCCACTCGCCAATTTATCTTCACGAAAACGCTGTTACACTCGCTGATTTTCTTCGTGTTTCAAGTCTATCTTTCCGAGCATTTCTTCTATTGCTATTTATGTCATTTTTGGTACGATTTTCATTTTTGTGGAGGAGTGGATTGAATATACTATGGTGAGAATGATGAATGTGTTGGTGAGACAGTATCTTGGTTTGCGTTCATAGCTATCGCAGTGATTTCATGTTTGTTAAAGAAGATATAATTTTTTCGATAGGCGACTGGATGATTTATGAACTCTACCCCACGATTTTGTAATAACTTTCAAAACGCAAAATCGAAGAATTAGGTAAATTCTTATATTACAACTTCTGTTTTATTGAAGATTATTAAAACAAAACCCTCTGCTTCTGATTCAATTAATTACACACGAAATTCTTTTAAAAAATGGTCCATCCCCGATTTACCCTATTCGATAAAATTTTAAGTTTTCTGTAGACTGCTGTAACAGTGAAATATTGAACAGTATGAAAAGTTCGAAACTAACTCGTACTTTCTGCAGAAACAGTTTGAAAATTTCGCGAATAAAGTTCGATCGAGACGAGCCGATTTTGTTTAATATTACATCGAGAGGATTTCTACGTGTCCGCTATAAAACGAAGGAACTCTTCGCCCTTAGTTCGAACGTGAAATCGTACGACCTCATACGGTCGGTACAGAAGTTACGACTTAGAAACGATATATCATCGCGGAAAACTCGGTTACCCATGTTTGGCGGCCTCTGATTGGCGTAATATATGCCAGGTAATTATTTTGATCGCTAGTCTTTATGGCCGCGCTGATTGCGGGGCTACGTTGATCTCGAGAGAGATCTGCTGGGCGTGGGGAATTGGAGTGAGCTCGATGTTTCTGCAAATTGCTCTTTGAATGCTCCAGTTATACGCTCGGAGCCTTTACGGGCAGCTACGAGGAACCGTGGAAACCGCGAAGGCGGAATCAGTTCACAAATTCTAATTGCTTTTCTAATGGGAAATAATTTAATCCGCTCTGCTCCTGGTATCTAATCGAAAAAGTCACTCTTTCGGGATATCTCGAATATTAGTGCTCGCAATTTGTGCCGACTCTTGTAAGATCACGAAGAAGAATAGAGCAGGATTTGTATTTGGAAAATTTTGCGAATTATTTCGAATTACTTTTTCTCCTCAGACGAAACGCGATCTTTCGAATTTATTCTGCCTTGAAAATTGGAATTATCTAACAGCGGGAGGATCCTTTTTTCCAAGTATAAAAATAGTCTTTGACGACAATTGTTGCGTCTGTTCATCGAGAAAAATGAGAATTTCAAGAATCTGAAGAAGAATTTCTAGAATGGTTAAGTACATTCAGTATTTTCCTAATTCTTCTCCTAACGCTCTTTACGACAAGAAAATAATATTCTTTCACGTGTGAAAAGTATAACATCTTGAATTTTTTAAACGACGACTAAACAGCAAATTGCACTGAAATTGAAAAATTATGTTACTTTTGCTTATAACTTGTTTCTCGCAACGTATTTTATACACGAAGAGTGAGAGAAATCGGACCGCGAGAAATTCTGTCAGAAAATTCCCGGGGACTCGTAATAGAAGCCAAATTGTTCCTGTAGATACGCAGCGGGTTGGTACGTATTTGATCGAAAGATATCCCACGTTGGAAAAGGAATAACTCAGCATAAAAAGAGGGAGAGACGGCGGGCTGGAAAGATACTTCGGAAATAACTAGAAAGGATTGCCGGGAGAGTTTCCTCGTTTCTTCTTAACAAGCTCCGCGCAAGCTTCCACCCGTTAGTCATACATTTATATAAGGGATGTATCTTCTTATTCCAGGGGCGGGATACAGGAGATACGTATCTTCTGGTTATTAATGTATGTCTGCAACCCCTGCTTTCAGCCCCTCTCGTTCCGCCTGTTCTCAAGCCGACTTCGAAACTGAAGGAGCTTGGAATGCCAAGAAAATCTGAAACTGCGCGAAAAAGAAACCGTCTCGTCGATGGTTCTCATTGGAAGTCCTTCGAACGTTGGTGAAATAAATTCACGGAAGACACAAGAAAGTGTGAGTGCACCATGAAAATTTTGTTCAATAAGAGTTTCGTTTATATTTTGTTTCTTTTCATCTTTTCAAGTTTCCTCAGTTTCACTGGTTAGTTTAGTAAACTATTAAACAATTTAAGAAAATTGGCAGCAGGTGAATTTAATAACTTGAAGTTTGAGAAATGGCAAAATATTTCACTTGGAACAATTGTAAAATTTTATTGCATTTTTAAGTATTTCACATTAACAATAATTTCAGAGTTTTGAGAGTTAATCTTATTTTGCAGACTTGACCGCGTTTGATGTAATTATTATATTTTATTTATTACGTTCATGTATCTATACAGATGATTAGTTAAACTATTATTTTACTATTTTACAGTCGTACCTATTTCAAGATTAATAATTTCGACTTGCAAAAGTAATTAAATCAGAAAATACAGTATTAAAGAAATTTATCTGCGATCAGTATCGAAGGAAACTACCTAACGCCTCGAAGAACATTGTAATTTATAATTCATCGATCGTCGATCTTCATCAGTATTCGAAAAGCTGCACCGAAACAAAACCAGTGGAAAGTATGAAAAACTACCGCGGGTAATAAATATTAATACCCGGTGTACCGTAATAAATTAGGAATTCACACGAATTTACATCATACGCGATACGATATTACAACGTGTAGGTACAATATATTAACAGCCACGCTGCCTGTTAACCATAATTTATAATCGTGTCGTGTGCCCAAACTGATCTCCTCTCGTAAGAGGAAAAATATCCTTCCATTGAGTATCGCTGCTCATAAGAATAACTCCGTATTGATCACATTTGGGAAGCCTCCCATCCAGGCCAACATATGAATTCCTAATACACGACATTCTCCCTTCACGTTCCCCCGCGTTCGATCTCTTATCGACGCCGACAAGCACGAAAAACTTCGTTACGTTCGACGTTTCTGGCGGTGATCCAGTGGCAATCACAGCCATCTTTAATTCTTCCCTCGAACCGCGCTCCTCGATTTGCGGCCAAACGTCTCTGACGAAGGATCGTATAAATTTTATTTACGACTCCCTTAGTCGATTTTGCTTTAACTTAAGTGGGTTAGTTTTCAAGTCCTATTTTTTACTACCGTCCTAATTTTATACGTGCGTACATACACGTACGTATCTCTGTAATCCACTCTGCTCCTTTTTTTAAAACGACGATTAAGCGTAGAGAGAAAAAAATGTTTACTGTATTTTTCGGACTGGTAAATTCCAAGATTCGAGGTACCGTGTAAATTCAATTTTAATGTAGTAATTAGTTATGTTAAATTAAGGCTCCAACACAGTGCGTGAAAATTTTCGAAACGTCTACACTAATCAACTCTGCTCTTTTTTTCTAACCGATGATTAAGCATAGAGAGAGAAAATATTTATTGTATTTTTCGAACTGGTAAATTCCAAGATTCGAGGTACCGTGTAAATTCAATTTTAATGTAGTAATTAGTTATGTTAAATTAAGGCTCCAACAAGAAAATTTTCAAAACGTCTACCGGCGTTAATAGCAATGAAAGGGTTAAATAAAGAAATCTTATCACTTGCAATAAACAGAAGCAAATATCCTTCCACCCCATTGAAACACGATCCTTCAAAAATCATCCCGTATCACACAAAAATTTCTATCTAAAAAACAAATAAGAAAATTGAGCCAGAATCGTGTATAGAGTAATTCGATCACAAACCGATCCACAGAATTCCCCCGTCTCGGGGCACGATAAATGGCGCTTCGTGAGCGAGCGATTTCACTTTCGAATTCAAGGATGCCGCGCGTTTGTCACAGTGGCGCTGAGATAATAGCAGCCAGGCGAATTATCCGAATAATTGTGAACAGAGTGACGG
>NW_017100242.1:5326813-5329341 GCF_001263275.1 Habropoda laboriosa
GACAAGGTGCCACAGGTAGCGAAGGAAATGCCACCGGTCGTCATTCGTGGCGTGTCCAGCGATTTTCTATAATCAGCTAATTTATGCCTAATTTAGTTTCGTTCCCGTGGAACTAGCCCAGACCCCGGCAATTTCAACGCGGTCTCGATTTACCTTCCACTATATGGAAACCCCCGGTATAATTGATATCGGGGACGATTCTTCGAGCGTAAATAAATCCACGTGATCGTGTTAATAACGAGGGTAAGCGGAGGGGTAATTAACGTAGCGAGATGGAATTTTCGGTTGTAGTGGTTTTAGTCGTTGACTATAATTAGGTTGCTGTATCGAGGATATTTATATCGTTTAACACGTTGACTGCCACGGTGGTCATATGTGACCGCAGATTGTCTCTCCTGTAGCGCCACGGTGGTCATCGGTGACCGGAGAGCTTCGAATGTTTATAATTGTAAAAGTTGAACGAACATTGACAGTTAATGAATTTTGAACATCAGCGTTGATTAGGGAATGTGCACTATTCGACGATTAAAAATTTTTACTAGAAGATCAAAAATGAGAGATTAATTTTTATCAAATCTTCTATCTACCGGTGTATCGTATTAAAGCATTTCGAACATAGATGCGGCTGATCGATACAATCTGGGCAGCATGTGGTAACCTTTTTGGTCCGATTTTTAGCAATCTTTGTTCCAAAACTTGCAAAATTTTTTTGATAACATTCTTTGCAAAATTTTCCTTTTCTCGCATCTCGTGTCGTGATTTTCTTCGGATAGACATATTTGACGGCCCTGGTGTAAATAAATATTCCAAAATAGTTATCAAGTGTCATCGAGTGCGCCAAGGTCACCAAGATAAACGCCCCATGGGTAAGAATGTTGTCTTGTATAACCATATTTATTATTATTTTGCCATTATACGCTTGGAATAATAAAAATACTTTCGTGGCGTCCTGAGCAAAACATGTGATTTCGGCGTGGCAGTCAACGTGTTAAAACTGCGATACTTAAGTTTGGCTTCGAGATATATTGCACTTGTAACGTGAACTCTAGGTTCTTCTTGCAACTACAGCGTGAAGAATGTAAATTAAACGAAGTATCTAATTGGCAATCGCTACTTGCAAATATTGAATGATCGCAAAAGTTCAGAGGTGACGGGAACCTTGTCGCACTTCGGCACAGATGTTTGCTTTAACCTCATGTTACGTACCTATCGAAAGATCCACCGCTTGTGTTTTATTTTCAAATCGGGCATGAACTTTTATAGAATTGAAATTAGAAAACAAAATTCACTGTAACAGATTTTCATTTGAAACACAATTTCGTGCTCGCCGCTGTTAAAGGTTAACAATCCTGACTTTCGATCTGCCTTACGGCTAATTAAACCGTGACCTCTACCACCCCGTTTGAACTCACCCCTGGTTCCCTAAAACTCCGCCGTTCCACCGCAACGAGAATCGGGAAAGGGCCATCTAGAAGCTCCACCGCCCATCAACTTCCTCGCCGACGCGGCGTTTCTCCGCGTCGCAATTCCCTTTCAGCTCGGCGGATCCCTCCGGCGAATCGTCCGCGAGGCTATTTTGCAATTTTCGTCGCTCGGTCACGCGGCGCGAGTCCGCCTGTAACTAACTGTGTTTGCGGCGCGCACGCCGGGGGGCAACGACGAACAACTATGTGCCAACGTCACGTAGAGGCTCTCCTCGGCAACTCCCCCCGTAACTCGGAAATCGCGTTTTCACCAACGCTTCGCCGCGCCGCCGGATAGGAAGATCGGCCTAAGGAGCGCATTAAACCGCGATTGCGCCGCTCGAACTAGAAACACGGACTGATGATGAACAGTTTGACGCCGGTCACGTCCTGCGCTCCTGAAGAAACGCGACATGATGCCGCGGAGATGATCCAGGCTGGTGGTGATACCTTCCGGTACGCGTTTCTAGAACTCGAAGATTGTTCCACGCGACGAAAATCGGACAAGCACAGCTTTCTGCTCTGTTGTGTCCTTTGAGAATTTTCTCGATGGTGAGATGAGAAGGTTCGAACGATTTTTAGCGTGGTTAATTGTTACAAAAATAGAGAAACAGTAATAACTGCTTGGACACAGAAGAGTTTCGTTGTAAATAGACAATCGTCCTAAATATACGAGTGGCAAACGTGGTACAGGCTATTGTCCTGTTATTATTTAGTCCGCTATGTGGAGTAGGTTAAGTGCCGGTATGATTGGTGCTTTTGACATATTCATATGACAGATAGTAAATTACCTAGCGGATTGATAATGATTTCATTAGACACATACATGACAACCAGTTTCTGGTTGATTGATTTATTATTTAGGGGATGTAGCGTATAGAAAACTGCTCGGCAAAATTGCGAATTACGTGCTCCCGTCGATTGATTCGCGCGATGAAAGTTAATATCACTCGGCGTAAGGCAGGGTAAAGCTAAGGGGAGAGAGTAAGGGAGGGACAGGTTGACTCGATCCAGCTCGTTAGGATCGGGTCTTCTCTTCGCCGATCGAGAGGACCTCGCGTACCT
>NW_017100242.1:5329491-5342434 GCF_001263275.1 Habropoda laboriosa
GCAGTCAACAGTCAGAGAAGAGGCAAGTAGAGAGTCCGGCCGGTAGGAATTACAGGCTAATCCTGGACTCGTAGGAGGACACGAGCGGCCGTGGTCACCGAGCGACGAAGAGGACGACGAGAAACCCTCCGAGACCTGGTATCCTCCTTCTTCCTTTCTTCGTCAAGCACCTCTTCACCGCGCCTGCTCACCTTCTCCGTTTCCCTCTTACTCTCCGCGTAATGGCGTTGTTTAATGTTTAATCATAGCCGCCGCGCGGACGGAGTATAATCAGAGTATAATTCAGGCAACAACATCAGCAACCACTGCGACGTCGCTCTCCTGGTGGTACGCTTGCCTTCTGCGGTCGACCCTGCGATGAACACCCAGCATCGGGTGCACTCAACTGCACCCACAGCTACGTGTACCTCTTTAGGATATGTCGAGTTGCTGCTAAGGATGCGGCTTATCCTGCGATGTATGCTCTCGTGGAAAATTGGAAATTTAGCGCGGTTATTCGAATTCGAATTAACGTTGGTTTTTAACGATTCGAGATACGAGACAGAGAATTTTTAGGGAGATATTTAGGAACCTGGAATTTTGGTGTGCAAAATTGAGAGAAGTAAAGAAGAAGGACCTGAGAAGTGCCTTTTATTGAAGTTTAGTTAAATATAAAAAATGAAAAGGATTTATTCCATCATTTTAACACCAACAGTGTAATTATATATCACCTAAGAGAACTTTTAAGTGGATATTAGAAACCTGGAATTTTGGTGTGCAAAATTGAGAGAAGTAAGGAAGAAGGGCCTGAGAAGTGCCTTTTATTGAAGTTTAGTTAAATATAAAATATGAAAAGGATTTATTCAATTATTTTAACATCAACAGTATAATTATATATTACCTAAGAGAGTTTTTAAGGAGAAATTAGAAACTTTAAATTTAGGTGTGCAAAATTAAGAGAATTAAGGAAGAAGGACTTGAGACGCGCCTGTTTTTGAAGTTTGTCGAGCAAGTTTAGTTAAATATAAAATATGAAAAGGAATGTGTTACCTAATATTGGAAAAAATTTGTCCGACAAAGGAGTAACTTTACATTGATTCTCTCATGAATAAATGATATTAGAAATGTTTGCAGACCAAGGTGATTAGCAATTTTTCTAACCAATATCCAATGAAAAATCTGAGACTCGTTTGTCTACTAATACACCCGTCGACTTCAACATCTTTCGGGAAATTAAATTGATCTTTTAGCGCTGAATTTTCACAGTCTGGTTACTAAATCAATTCGAAGTTTTCTTCACCTCTAGTCACCGTTAATCCATATGTATACGTTTCCAACATACTTCACTGTTCTGAATTGTAAAAAGCATTAGTCCTCCTCCGCACTGTTAACAGCGTGATTTAGGTGTGTATCGTGGAACTTTTGCCCGTTCAAAGGACGATTTATGCCATGCGCGGTCGATGTCACGTCTTCTATACAGAGTTCGACACAAACGATCTTTGATTGCATTCGAAGGTAGATTTAAACGTAAGATACGTTCACATGTGAGTTGCTCGTACCACTTTTCTATTATTCAATGTAATCATAATACAACCCGTTGTGACTAGGTTTGTTTGTTAATATCCCGAGTAATACGAAATAATGATAGATTATTAACACGTATACCGCAACACTGTTATTTCAGCCGTTGTTGGACAAAGAGAGAGAGATAAGCGATAAGTAGTTTGAACGATTGAAATCTATTCTACCGAATGTTAAGTTGTTTTATTATTATTAGGTTTCGCAAGCTGTTCTACCAGCTATTTTCTTCGACACGTTACATGCGATATTTATTTAACTAGTACACATTTGATAGCGGGTAGAGGAATCGTTAACCGTGATAATTATTGCAACAAGTAAAGACACTCGAAAGTTTCCTCAAAATGATGTAGATATCTTTGAAAATTTGACATGTTTCCTCAAAATTATACATATAAGAATTTCTGAAAATTTGAAGTCTTTTCATCTTTAAAGACACAGTATTAATTTCGAAAGGTTTATATCATCTCAGAAACAAAATCACGAGCAACGTAATACGAAATTTACAATCAGCATTTTGGTGAAAAGGTTTCAACGGCATAAGTTAACTCCAATATCTCGGATTCATCTCGAACATAATTTACTCGGTTGAAAAGCACTGAAATTCTTCGATCACGCGTCGTCGCGTCGAACGACGAGGCTTTTTCAATAATTAACGCTCGATTCTTTTGTGTCGCTGACTGCTCGGTACACATCAAGGAACAAGCCAGTTTGCTCTTTTTCGATCGCCTCAAGGCCCATCGGTACTTGCGTCGTGCCGAGTCATGCGTGGAACTCCCGGCATCATTGCCATAACTCGTCCCGCCGTGTTGCCTTCGCGGAGAGTTTATGGTACCATCGTTCTCGGCCCGTAACAATTCGGTCGCCTCGCCATCATCCACGCACAATTGCGACCAGATTTTTGCCGGACTCGTTGCTCCGTTCGTGAATTATCTTTGCGAGTTTTATTCAATTTAGCGCAACTAGGAAAATTGCACGTGACACTGGCTAAATCTCTTGCTAATATTCGGACACTCTTTAGAACAGTATAACTTTTTCCAAATTGGATCAAACGACTTGAGTTTTTTCGAGAAGTTAGAAGGATTAGTATACTAGATGACGTGTGTAAAATTTTTCGAAAATATTGCAATTTGTGGGAATCGCGAAGAAAATTGTAAAGGTCACTGTTTACAACTTTTTTACCTGAGCTTGTAACGAAAATTTAAGATTTATGTCGATTATACAGATGCTGAAAATTTCATCGAAATCGGCATCGAAAGATGTAGGAATCTTCAGATTTATTACAATTATAGGTCGAACATCGTGAAGTAGTGCGATTTTCACAATCTTTAACGATTTGTAGCTCGTAGTAACATTAACCGATCACGATAAAATTTTCAGCATGCGTATAATTGGCATAAATCTACAAAACGTATTTTTTAAATGTTCATTACGGGCTCGGGTGAAAAAGTTGTCGAATGTGACCTTTACAATTTTCTTCGCGATTTCCACAAATTGCTATTTTTCCAAAAAATTTTACACGCGTCATCTAGTATACTAATCCTTCTAACTTCTCGAAAAAACTCAAGTCGTTAAAAGTCCAATTTAAAACAAGTTATACTGTTCTAAAGAGTGTCCGAATATTGGTAAGAGTCACCGTATATGGAACGGTCTGGAGACTGAATGGTACCAAATAGGAGTTGCGGAGGAAGCTTATCTCTCCGAGGTAAGAAAGTAGAAAATTTATTCGAAAGAGAAGCTTCTAAACTTACTCAAAGACTAAAATACAGGAATTTCACGATAAAAATAAAATTTCTTAACGAATAAATATTGCAAGGAAAAGAATAGTGCCTTGTGTTTTTATATACAAAAATATTGAAATGCATTTCCACGAAGTATCATTATTTTCTTCACAAATACCCAAAAGGAGAATAATAAAATTTCCCACAGTTTCACTTTCCCCGTGGAAGAACACGAGCTTTACAATTCCTTCCGGAAGAATTGTCTCCGAGCAGGGGCAAGAGAGAAAAAATCCAGGAAAACGGTTCGCTTGAGAAGAAGTGTTGAAAGAGAAGGAAGAAAAATACGGTCCCGTTTCCAAGTTTCTCGTTACGTCGGCCGTGCGAACTCTGATCATACTACTCGGACAAAAGTCGTCCCGGAATCGTTTCCATTGTGTCGAGGTCACGAGGAAGCGTCGCCGCCACGGTGGCAGCGTTGAAAATAACGTGGCACATTATAGGCTAGCATTAGAGTGACCGGTAGCCGACCGGTGAGTTTTTTGCTGGATTCCAGTAGCGCCTTCGACAAACACCAGCGGAGGGAAGAGTCCTGGCCTCTACAGTTCGCTACTTTTACTAGGTTATTCACGAACGGTCTCGTGACTCGTTCCGCGCCAGCTCCTCTCAGCACCTTGTCCGACGCGGAGTCTGCCAAGGGCCAAAAGAGGTCCCTCCAGGAATTCCTCCTGGCGAAAGTGAATGCACTGGAATCGAGCTTCGGTAAGTACAAGCGAAACCGAGCCGTGTATCGAACAGCGGCGTTGTTTCTTCAAAACTTGGCGAAAATTCAACTTTCGAGGTACACGGCGGCTTTTTCTTACTATAGTAGATTTGGTGTATAGATCAGTGCATTGGATGCTGCTGGAATTTTTGAAATACACCACCGGCCAAAAGTTTCGAATCACCTGCTAATTTACGGTAAAATTGAATCCGCTGCTAATATTTTATAGATTTGAAATTGACGTTGCGAAGATCGATAGTATTTTACCTTGTCTCGATTGATTTGAGGGAGGAAAAATTGGTTAAAATATTCTTAAAATTACTAACTTCATTCTGGAAATTTTTGTATAACTTGTAATGCACAGTGATTCCAAACATTTGGCCGGTAGTGTATACTGCTTGGTTGCTGAGAAATAGGCCGTCAAAGTTGAGGAAATTTCACGATCCTTGAGGTGTTGACAATTGGAGCATGTTTAAAGACCCAGGGAAAGTTTATTTTTTAAAAATTCACATGTAAAATGTTTTACTATTGAAGTAGGTGTTATACATGTACACTACCGGACAAAAGTTTGGAATCACTGTGCATTGCAAGTTACACAAGAATTCCCAGAAAAAAGTCAGCAGCTTCAAGAATTTTTTAACGAATTTTGTGTCATTCAAATCAATCGATACGAGATAAATTGCTATTTATCTCCACAGTATCAATATCAAGTCTATGAAAAATTAGTAGCAGATTCAGTACTGATGAAAATTGGGAGGTGATTCCAAACTTTTGGCCGGTAGTGTAAGCTTTTCACAGAAACACGGTAAAATATCTTTGAATTCACCCTTGCAATTATCTTCACAATGTATCATAAATCTCGGTCATGTTTCAGTCAGACGAAAGCAAACTAAAAATCTTATTCGTCAAATTTTGAATGGCTTGAATTTAAACTTCGAATAGATTGAATTTGATTGGTTGAATTAAAAGTTTGAATATGTAGTTAGAATTTGATTGGCTGAATTAAAACTTTGAATAGTTAGAATTTCAAATTTGAATAGTCTGAATTCCATTGGCTACGTATAAACGGCACAGCCATTCTACATCGCTTAAAATAAATCCTTCGTAAAATGATTATTCAGGTTTCTTCGACTGCGACCAATTAAGGGAAAAAACTCGCAAGACGAAAAACTGTTCAATGTCGTACGAAATTATCCTGATGTGAAAATAATAGCTGCATTATTAATTATAGAATACAACCCTGCCTTTTTCTCGAGACGTCGTTAAAAAGGAATTCAATCCAGGATATGAAAATGTTTTCAGAATGTAGCCCGTGGGAAAAATGCTAATTACTTGAAATATCTCTCAGGCAGATTATTTAAAAAATGAGGACACAGTGTCGAAAACTGTGGCTAATAAAGTAAATGGTAGGAAAAAGATTCTTGTGTAATACAGGTGCGAAGTATGGTATATGATTAAGTTATTTCGAAAATATTTTTGTGATTATACGAGTAGGAACTACAATTACCCCAAGAATTTAGTGCAATCTTCATCAATTTCTTCAACAAGCAAGTATTTCCCTCATAAATACCATTTTGCCAAAAAAAAAAAAAAAAAGAATAGCTTGCAAAACACAAGACTAACTCCGCTTAGTCCGAATTTTCCAACCAATCTATCAAAGATACCATCAAGTTGAAACCAAAAAATTTTCAAATTCCATTACCCTCCTCACAATGTAAAAAAAGTCCATCGATCGAGCGATCCAATTAACAAAATACTTCAAAGAAAGAAGCAACGATATCCACAATAGTCGTGCCGGGGGTGAATTGTCACCCCTCGTAACAGGATTTTTTTCGGCTGCGTCCTTTCGCCTGATCCCGCTCTCATCCCCGCAACCCATGAGTCACATAATAGTTCCTCCGCGGCCCCCTAATGATTTATGCCTCTGGTCGGGTTTTATGTATTTCTGTGCAACGCGCTTCAGCATTTTTTTAGTTTCTCACCCCGCTGTCGGTGAGCCGGCCCATACGAAGAGAGAACGATCGGGGGATCGTGGAAAGGGAGAGAAGAATCATAAAGCGTCGCGGGACCCGGTGCGCTGCTTTTCGCCGGCTATGGCTAACTACACAGCCTACATAGATCGATATAATTAATAGCTCGAGCGTGGATCGGGTAACATATGGCCCGGGACATGGCGGAAGAATGGAGGACACGAAGCACGCGGTCTCGGAAGGACAGAAAGAGCGAGACAGAGGGAGAGGAAGGAGGCAGAAGAGATCGGTAGGGACGAACCGATTCGAAGCACCGGTCTGCCACCTCGAACTCAGGCCGCGCTGTATCCAAAGGGATTAAAAGCGAATAAACGAACTCCGCGAAGTGTTCCCGTGTAACGGAAAAAAAACGACGGAACCAGCGGCATGCTAATTCCTACCTGGTGGCATCCCTAAGGTCCTGCGCGTCGGGAACCTACCGAGTGAACTCGTTCGTATGTCCGCAGGATCGCTGCTTCTGCCGCGAGATATCGACGCGAAAGAAATGGGGCAATAGGTTTACACAATCCTCGTGATAGAGTAGATAGTTTGAAAGTGAGCGTCGAGTATTGCGTTTATTTTAGGTGAAATATTTTTGATAACCTGCTTTTCGTGACATTTTTGCTAATGATCCTTTCCATTCCTTATACGATTTTTAATTGTAATTTTGATTTTATGCAGCTTTTACGCGAGTATAAGGAATTTTCAAAATTTGCCGCACGCTAAATTCCACAATTTACCATTAACATTCCAATATTCGATTTGATAGCCGTTCTGAAACGTATGAGAAAATACTAAACACCCAAATTTGCCGTAACCATTTAAAAGTCACGGAGCGAAACGGTGAAATTGAAAGGAACCTCGGTGTACTTTAAATCGCTTGCAACAGCCCGAACTTCATCGCTCACGTATTCCAGCGCGATTTGAACATCACTCATAGGTAACTCGCGAAACTATCGTCGTTCGAGCAAAGGAAAAAGGAAGGCACATCGGCCGAAATTTCGATACACGCCGCGTGTACGCGCAATTCCCGCCACGAGTCGACGTCCTCGGACAAAGAGAGAAGGCCATCCAACCCTCGAGACGAGTTATCATTTGCATTCCCTCGTCGGCCAAGCCACGTGCCTACCGTGCTCACACCATTCTTTGTACACCCTGCGCGCGCGTGCACATACGAGCAAACGTAGCGTATGTTTTGCATAATTTCACGAATCGCGCGTATAATCGTTTCCCGTCAGTACAAAATGCGGCGGCATTTCGTGTTGCGTTCCACGCGACCCTGGCCGCCTCTACCTCCCGCCATTAGCATAAGCTTTTCGAAATGACGCAGAAAGAACGACACGTGGCCCGCCACGAGCCGGAAGGAACCAGCCCCGAAAGCAAAGGGTTCCTCCGTGAATTCTTCGACTAACTACCTTCCTTTCTCCACCTCTTCTTCATCTTCCATTGGGAACTACCCTCTCTGTATCGAAATCTTTTTCTGTTCAAGTAGGTACTCTACGAGATAGAGGAAATCTGAAGAAGGTTCGTCGGGCGAACACGTGACCGAAACAGTTGCCTTGAACTTTTTTCTTTTTTTCGCTGCAAGGAACGACGCCATTCTTATGGCCGTTGATGATACACGCTATTCGACGAGTACTTACTTTGCACGAGGTCCTGAAGGTATTGTTGGCTTAAAATAGCCTACGCTGATCGTGAATTCGTATGCTGATGTGTTTATTTGGAATGAGGTACGGCGGAAGATTGATAGTGTGAGTTAACGGGGAGGGTAAATACGTTGATTTAAACATGGGAGTTTCTCTGGTGGAACTGAAATTTTCGAGGGTTTTGAGAATATACGGTATCTGTGGTTTCGAACGGTATTCGCGGATCAATCTCTTTTTTATCAAATTCTATGGAAATCTTGTGGCGAATTAGCATGTATTTTGTCCTGTTATTTTCTTTGTATAAGACAACACACAAATGGACAATATTTCAAATTTTTCATTACGTTTTTATGACCATTTTTCACACCTAGGAAGAGTAGAATATGTTGTAGTGTCATCCTGTATAGTATCAAACACTAAGTAGTATGTGTCACCAGTTTTCACGGCCCGTCATGCAAGGGTTAATCACCACGAAGAGAATTTTCAAAGTTAGAGTTATCCAGAGGTTCCCAACAAATTATTACCAGGCACGTGATACTTTCAGGAGACAATTTAACACGCGAAACCATCGCGCGCGGGAACCTTGAACAAAATCGCCAGATTTCGCCGGTTTTGGTCGCACAATGGCCGCGAAAATGGCAAAAGCGGGGTTCAAACGTGCCGACTATCGCTCCCGTCTCACCCAGGAAACAATTTTCCGTGTGAATATCAGAGCTCTTTGTTCTCCTGTTTTTCCCCCTTTCACGTATCCGCTCACATTCAACGCGTCGATCGTGCCCGTTTAGAGAATTTCGTAGCATCGGTGGCAGTGAACGCGGCACGTCAACACCGACCATGACCACATGTACAACGGCTCTCTCTCTCGCAGCATCCACCTCTCCGCGTATAAATTGCCAGCTATTGTTGCTGTCGAAGACGCGTGGAAAAAATGGCGCGACTAATTAACCGTCGGCTGGAGAGCTCGCCGAAACCTTGGAAAGTTGAGTGTAGATCATGTAACAATTACGAAATCATCGAGCCAACCTGGTTTCCATGACGGTCCCATTGTTTTACCGATAGTGATTGAACACTCTGATGTGAATTCTAAGCGATTTTTCCACATGGCAATGATTGATTAGGCAGGAGATGACGACGATTGATAACTTATATTTATTTCTTTTTCTTCGGTTTTGGGCTCCATGAAGCTTATTGTGAAAAATTATTTGGTTTTTCATTCTTTGGGAGTTGTTGCATGCGTATACGTGATGAATACTGCTGACACGTGTGTGTGTGTTCAGGATAAGATTGTGAATATTTGTGACGAATACATACAGGGTGTGGTACCTGGAAGAGTACGTTCATTTACACGTTCCGGTGCCTTGGGAGATATGGAAATATTGTTAAGAAGAAAGTTGCACGTTGAAGTAAAATTATTGAAGTTAATTCTTCTTTTCAACGATATTATTTGCTAACATTCAATTCATTATTTCAATTCGTTATGTTAACGACATATTTATGAAATAATGTAAAAATTCAGATTTACTATGATTCTAAAAGAGAACAGGAAACCCGCTTTCCACGAAAGCAGTAGCTTTTATAAAAATGTTCGAAAGGGATAACGATCAGACGTCAACGGAGAGAAAATTGAAAAATGTTTAATACATTTATACTTTCTACAGAAGTTCTTTCTTAACAATATTTCTATATTTTCAAGAACAACAGAAATACTGAAATGCAGCTTGTTTTGCCTACACACAGTTCACAATATCGTTCGATACGTAGTTTAAAAATGTCCTCCGTTTAAAAAGGAAGAAACTGCTAAAAGAAGAAACTATTTCATGTGCAAATGATTAATACCTAAAAAAATGACATAACATTTACCACATATAGCAAAAACATAGAAAAAGTAACCTTAATATTAACATCAATAATTGAACATTTCATCAATATCATCCTCTTCAATTTAAGCTCAAATCCCACACTTCCGTCGAGCTATTTCCTCGCTTGCGCAATTCCATCCCTAAATCAAGAACTCTTTCTTGGTATCTACATTAACATGCAACAGACAAAGATAGAGGCGACCGCGTGTCAGAAATCTAAGGCGCGAGCGTTTAATTTTACAAACGTCAGCGTTTCCCTGCCACTTCTAATTCATTACTCTGAACGCGATACGGTCGATCAGCCTCGCACAAACTCACTTGTTTTCCGCGCTGGTACGAGAGCTCGGCCGGTCGCAACAACGTCATGTACGTACGTGGTTCGCACCGCGGAATGAACCCCGGCTCAATTATCTAGCGATGCACGACGACCAGACGAACCGCGTTGTAGGTTCGCCTTAATGGTCGTGGGTTACGCAAAACTGGTGCGATTGACCGGCTGGAATACCGGGAAACACGCTTTCTTCCGCCACGAGAGTGTCAACCTCCTCGACCCACCTACGTTGAGTTACCTGCGATTTCCTCTCGCGAGTTATCGAAACACCGGTTCAACGAACTGTCTCCCACCGATTTGGTTCTCCCACCGCTGAAATTCCACGGCACATCCGACAAATTTCTTTAACTTGGTCGAACATCAAACCTTGTTCCAACCTTGCACCGGTCGAACATCATCCGACTATCCCAATTGCACACGTCTAACTCTAGAGGAACACGGGAGGACGCGTAAACGAGGCGATAACAAGCAGTATCTATTGCTGTGTAATTACTACTGCTGCAATAAAGCGATACAACTTACCCGAGAACAAAGCTATAAGATACAACATGTACACTTGCAGAAGGGATTGATTCAACTTGGTGTCAAACGGCGGGAGTAAGATTTGGGGCAGGGTGAAAACATCAAATAAGAAGAAAACCAAAGATTAATCTTATGATAGTATAGCTTTATTTTAGACTAGAACGGAAACATTGTTGTCTATACGTGTCATTTGCATACGTATTCTACGTACGTGTGCGTATGTGTGTGTGTGTCTTCACGCATGCATAAAGTGTCGATGTGTTGTGTACAGCTGTACGTGCCTATGCGTGGTAATATTTACGTATATATGTGTGTGTGTGTGTGTGTGTGTGTAAGGTGTGTAAGTGTCGGCGAAGAAAAAAGAAGCGAGAAGCTGGAGCCACACCCTCGTCGGCTGCGAATACGAGAGCTCGCGGGGACGCGAGTTTCTTCACGCTCGCGCTCGCGCACGCGCCTTCGTTCGTACCGTTGGCGCGAAATAAAATAAATTGAAAAAGAGAAAGAAAGAGAGAGAGAGAGAGAGAGAGAGAAGAGAAGAAGTCAGCGTGTGTATGTATGCGCCTTGCGAGCTGTTCAAGGTCGAGGCGGTTGCGCGCGCGCGTGCGCGCGAGTGCACACTCCGAGTCCGCGATTCGTTTGTTTCGTTCTTTCGTGTGGGCAGGTGAGAGTGTGACTATCACAAAACGGTAAGGAGAAAGTGAAAGAGTGACCGTTTCAAAAGAGGGGGGTTGGGGCGGGGGGAACTCAAAAAAATAGTAGCCCTGATCAAGATCGATGTCGTCGTAAAAATGGCAAAATAGGATTCTCTGGTGCCGCGCGGCGAATGGGAAAGGAAGGATGAGAGAAGGAGCAGGGGGGGGGCAAACGAAATTACGCTGTGTGTGTGTGTGTGTGTCTGAGAGAAACAGGTTCAACTGTGTATACGTACACGCGTGAATGTGAATGTATGAGAGTGTGTGTGTATGCGTGCCATTCGTCACGCGAGAGAGTTGCCTCTCTAGCGATCGTGCGCACATGTGGTTCATAGAGGCCAGAATCGGGACCGTTCAAGATAAAAAAAAAAAAGGGGGGGGCCCTATCCAGGCCTCGGATAACAGGGGGAGGTTATGCGAAATGTATTTACAGTGAATGCTTCAGAGCTCCGATATGGTGTAGGAGGTGGTGGTGGAGGAGGAGGCGGCGCTCTGAACGTAAGATGACACGGTTCTGTTTGGAATGGCTTCGCGGCTATGCATAATGACGACGACGATGATGAGATGACGCAGTGTCGAAGAACAAGGGGAGAGACGAAAGGGTTGAATGGGGCGGGGGATGGGAGGAAAGGGATGAAGATAGAGAGGGGCGATATTTCGCTACGCTATGTAGGAATTAAAGGCAATGTATTCTCCGTTCTTTCTGGCTATACTATAATGAATCAAAACGCTTCGAGTAATAATCGAAATGGATAGTACTAAGGATCCTTTATAAAATATAATAATAAAGTTCGTAATAATTTGCAATATAGTCTTTAACTGTACAGCAACTTATATAATCGAGATGCATTTTTTTTCCATTTCTCTATATCTCTCCTCGGCGACGATTGATCGGCGATTAATTAGTTTAGAAGAAAATAAAAAAAAAAAAAAAAAAAAAAAAAAAAAAAAAAAAAAAAAAAAAAAAAAAAAAAAAAAAAAAAAAAAAAAAAATACTCACTTTTTCTCAGATATCTCACTCACGCACACACTCATTCGTTCGTTCGATGCTTTTACTCACACGCGCGTCATCATCCATTTTCGCGTTTCTCCCTTACGCTAGAATAGTCATCTGATAGGAACTTTCAGTATTGCCTAGCTCTGGATATATTATATTCACACTATACATATAAAGATACTTCGAGATTTCCCTTTTCGTTCGTTTCGTTTTTTCTCTCTTTCTTTTCGTATAAATTCCGTAATCGACGGGCCCCCTACAGTATCACACGGGCCAAATTATACAGTTATGCGTACACATATACACGTGAGAAAGGGACACGTGCACAACATATAACAACGTTGACTCGCGCGAGTTCGAAATTCATTGTCACGATAATACATAACGAAAAAGAGAAAGAAAGAGAGAGAGAGAGAGAGAGAGAGAGAGAGGGAAGAAGAAAGACACTACTCCTGAAAATTCTCTCCAAAAGAAAAATCACGTTTCGAAGAAAAGAAAAAGGCAGTTAAAACGTTGATCGTTTCGTCAAATATAAAAAAAAAGAACAAGGAACAAAGAAGAGAAAAAAAAACTCTTTCGTTCTAACACGCCGTAATTCGTCAAGGGGGGAGGAAAATGATCAGAATTTCGAACGAAACGCGGGTCAAACTGTCGTTTACGAGTCTAAGAGGTCAGCCAGACACTCACCGGCCGTGGTGGTAGCTGTGCTAGCCGCTGCGGCGCCCGCGTGTTGCTGTTGCTGTGGCTGGAACATCGCCGTAGGATGGAGGAACAAGGATCCGTACATCATGTTTTCGTCCGATTGCTGCTGCTGGCCGGGTTGCTGGTTAGCAGAACCGACCACCGGCG
>NW_017100242.1:5342465-5347403 GCF_001263275.1 Habropoda laboriosa
GAACGATCGGTGCACCGGGTGTTGGCGGCACGAGGCTACCTTCCTCAACGGCGACACGCACCGACTCGATGTGTCGTCGTGAGAAAACGTGTTCCTGAAGCGGCGACTTGGCCGAGTATCGGACAGAGCATAGTCTACACTCGTCGGGCCCGGTCGGTCCACGGTGCGGTTGGACGGCCGAGCCCTCGGCTGGCAAGCCTGCCGCCAGCCTGGCTTTCTTCTCCTTAGCACGAGCGTTCTGGAACCAGACCTACAACTCGTTCCGATTAGACCGCAAGCTCCTCGACGACCGGATGGATCGTGAATGGAACAATACGATATAAACCCCACTACTGTAGAGTTCATGAGTTTTGGCTAATTTTTCTCCACTTACGGGCTCTCATTGTACTTCAGCCTTTTCTGGGAAGAACAGTATCACTTTTGAGAACGGTTAAAGAGATCGCTGGAATGGTTAAACATTATGACAGATATTCCCAAAACTCGTCAATTCTACTGTAGCAGCGCCGGCAATTTGCGAACAATCTCAAGACGTAACCAGACAAAATTGGCGATCGCAAAATTTCAGACGATACACGCACTGTTATAATGGATTCTGTTGTTGTCGGTGACTGATTCAGTGAGTTGTATCGTCTGTCGCTACGTTCTCTGTACAGTTTAATACGCGTCTAGCGTTTAAGCAAACGAGCAAGTAACACTGTTAAACGTATAGTACCGATATCAGTTAGTGGTGTAATTTACGGGAAGTAATTAAGTTGTTATAACAATTACTTTTAGTCGAGTATGCAAATTTCCGTAACCAACACATCAACACTACTACAATTCGATTATAATTCAACGTTGGGTTTAACGATGCTCACCTGAACCACGCGTTTCGGCAGGCCGATTTCGCGGCCGAGCATCTCGCACTCGGCCATCGTCGGTGTCTTGTAGTCCGAGAACAACGACTTCATCACCTTCACTTGGGTAGCTGACATCTGAGTGCGATATCTCTTGCCGCTGGATTGGCCGGTTCCGCTACTTGTACCGGTCACCGGCGGTCCCGCGGAGCTTCCGGTCCCCACAGACGCGGGCCCCTGTCTGGAGCTCTGTGTGCTCGAAGCTGGGCTCGCCGGTCCGCTCTCGTCGTCTAGGAATTCCGTGGTTTCGCTCATACTGTCATCGTCGCAGATGCTTCGTTCCGAGAGATCGGTAAGTGGACCGCAGTCGCTACCGCCGCGAAAGTGTGCACTGTGTTGCTCTTCGAGAAGATTGCCCAGTCCACCGAGGCTCAGCTTCATCGGGCGGCTAAGATCGACTGGTTTGCTCAGATCCAATGGAGATTCACCGCTGTTGCTGCTTGTCTGATGATTCGTCGCTTCCTGCTTGCCGTTGCTGGCGTGAGCTTGCAACTCGCTGATGTATCGTTTCATCGACTCCTCGTAATACTTTTTCAAGGAGGCCTCCATGTCGGTGTTGAAAGGTGGGAACAACGGCGGCATCATGTTCGGCGTGCTCGGATTCGAGGGAGCGGACTCCATCGAGAGCTCCTCGTCGGGGATATTGTCGATGTTCACTTCGCCGCGTGCCACCTGATCGGCGTGTTTGCTACTGAGATGCGACTCCAGAGCGGATTTCACTTTGAACAATGCTGGACAGAACGGGCAACGTTTGTTGATCACCTGACTATGCGCGCGGAATTGGCCCTTACGCTCGCGAGCACGAGTATTCTGGAACCACACTTGAACCACGCGTTTCTTCAAACCGACCTCGCGAGCAATCGTCTCCAACATTTTCCTCGATGGATTCGACTCGACCTGATACTTCTGATACAAGTAATCCAGCTGTTCCGGCAGTATCGTCGTTCTCAGACGCTTATCTTTGGGCTGCTCGTTGTGTTCGGAATTCGAACGTGTTTCACCGCCTGTCCCCTCCTCGAAATCCTCGTATTTTCTCTTTCTGTCTTGCATCATCGCGATCAACGGATGAGGAGTGTCCGTTGCCACACCGGAGGTAGCGTTCAGTGCCTGCTGTTGTAGGATCCCGAAAGGTGAGTCTGGTGGATAGGCAGGTGGGAACAAGGACGGGTTCATGATATGTACCAGCTGATGTTCGCGCCATAGTTCGAATCGGCCGAACATCAGATTGCATTTGTCGCACTGAAAGCTACCCTCCTTCGATTCGGTCTGCGACTGTGACTGCTGCTGCTGCTGCTGCTGCTGTTGCTGCTGCTGCTGCTGTTGCTGTTGCTGCTGCGATTGCTGCGGAGGCTGTTGATGCGACTGTCCCATTGTCTGCTGCTGCTGCTGATGATGAGGAGATGTGGTGGTGTTCAGTGGTTGTTGAAGTTGTTCCGCGAGTGCAGGAGCGTTCGTGGGGTTGGTGGAGACGGCGTTAGCGGTGGTTGTAGTCGAGCTGCTGTTGCTGTCTTCGGAACTGAGAACCGCGGCAACTTGAGCCGCGGCAGCCTGCGCTTGGGCGCTTCTCTTCGCATCCTCCTCCTTGAAGCAGTGCGTCTTCTGATGACGTATGAGCTCGTAGTATCTCTGAAACACCAGCAAACACTTCTTGCATTGGTAATTCAAGCCTGGGGTGCGCTGGAAACGGCCAGAACCATCGTCGCCCTCGCGGCTGCCTGTTGTCACTGGCTCAGCGGCAGGCTGATTCTCGTACACTTTCCGCGCTTTCTGTCTAGCGTTCTGGAACCATACCACGATCACGCGCGGGCTCAGCCCGAGCAGCTTGCTCAGATACTCCAGATCGTCATCCTTCGGGTACGCGTTGTTCTCGAAGAATTCCTGTAGCACTTTGATCTGATAGTCTGTGAATCTTGTTCGATTAGCCCGTTTCCCAGAGCTACCTCCCGATGAATTGCTGCCGTTCGTGTTTCCACCGAAAGAGTAATCGGTCGGTCCGCGGCCAGGGCTTAATGATCTCTGTGGTGTCAGAGCCATCGCTGCGATCGCACCTGGTACGACGCCACCCGGTCCAGAATTAGGGCTAGCAAAATTCTGCGGTGCTAGTTTCGGTGGTAGCATAGGTGTGCTCGGCGCATTGGTCGTCGACGGAGGATGTGACGAGATGTCGTGATGAATACCAGAGAAAACGGAGCTCATGCTGAGAGCTGGAGAGTGAGGCCTCGACTGTTGTCCACCTGAGCTTCCCGGAGAATGGTGTTGCTGCTCCTCCTGATGTTGCGACTGGTGCTGGATATGGCATTGCGGTTGTTCCTGGATCTCCTGCTTTATCTCGCTAGCCTGCGACACGTTGACAGTGGTCGACGGCGGCGGAGTTGCCTGTTTATTCGGGCTCTTGTCGTCTGAAGAACTGCTTCCAGACACGCTAGAATTCAACGGGGTTACTTTAGCCTCCCCGGTCTTTTCGTATTCCTCGAGGTTCAGAGTGGTGCTGGGAGGATTGTTGAAGTTGTAGGGACTGTCCTTGTTGCGCTGTCGCTCTTTAAACAACGTATTCCTGAACCAGTGCTTGATCACTTTAGGCGGTAATCCGCTTTGTGCCGCCATATCTAAAATCTGCTCCTCGCCGGGAGAATTGTTGATGTCGAAATGCGCTCGTAATATTTTAAGCTGTTCATCGGTTATGCGAGTGCGTGCACGTTTTTGCGAGGCAGCCGCGTTAGCCTGTAAGAAAAGATCCGCCTATGCTTTTTTTCTTGTTCGCAAATTGGTATAGAATTTACCACGTCGACATTCACTTTGGATAAATTTTATCGAAAAGTCTGTATTTCTAATTTTTTTTTTTTCTTTCTTTTTCTCTATCATCTAGTATGATGATCTGAATGATGTACAATTATATTAGAAATTCAGAACCACGGCAAATGTATCAATACAAATGGTATCAATTTATAGAAGATTGGTCGAGTTGGGGTAATTCGATTAATATAATTATACGTCATCGACAACAATACTAACATTTAACTCCGTACGTACATTCTTACTTTCAATAATAGAAAGCAAACTGTGCGACATTATTGAAAACAATAATGCAATAAAATACATAATCGGTAGCTCGCGGTCAACAGAAATCAAGTTTCTTTGAACGATGCAAATATACAGAAAAATGTCAGAATCTCAGAAATTCAACGCTACTGCGCGTTTCTCTAGTTACACGTACAAACAACATTTTTCTTCGTTACTATTTCAAGTCGAATCATTTACTTTTCCTTCGGGACGTGTCAAACGAACGTAAAATAATGCAACGAACAAAAAAAAAACTAATAACGTGGAATTGTACGAACGCTACAAGAATTAACAAAATAAAATCTGTAACAACGAATCGAAAGAATACTCACAGCTGCTGCTTGTTGTTGCTGCAGGGCGAGATGTTGCTTAGCCAGAAGATCAGCTTGCGCGTTTATAGGCGGATATCCTGTTGCTGTCCCGTCGTAAGGAGGAGGTGGTAGCATCATCGGCACCAATGGTGGTTGTAAATTCATGGCAGCCAAGGCAGGAACGTTCAATCCAAGCGGTAGACCCATCATACCCATCATCAATCCAGGATATTGCTGAAGTTGTTGCTGCAGCTGGGACGCAGCCATTGCGTTTAGAGCAGCTTGCATCTCGGTCACTTGTTGAGCCAAGGCCAGCTGAGCATGTTGCTGCTGCTGGTGCTGTTGTTGCTGCTGTTGCTGGTGTTGTTGCTGCTGCTGCTGCTGTTGCTGCTGCTGCTGTTGTTGTTGAATGTGATGCGATGGATTTGTCGGCAGCACGGTAGGAGTAGTCGAATCAGTGCTGGACACCGGTGTGTTGCTCAACGCTGGAGTCGTTGCTGGAGTGGTAGACGTTGCTTCCGGAGTCTTGCTAATACGATCTTTAATTTCAGACGACTCCTCCTTCTCTTTTTCACGTTGCTCCTTGTCCGAGGTGAGATCTTGCGGTTGGCCAGGAGCAGGTGTCGAACTTCTAGGCCCGGAAGATGTCGAAGAGGATGTTGCAACTGTCA
>NW_017100242.1:5347436-5361242 GCF_001263275.1 Habropoda laboriosa
CTTCTCGTACTCGCACTTGAACTGCTGAGCGTACTTCTCGAGAAATTCACGCGGTACCAAGTCGCGATGGACTTCCTCGCAGTGCGCTTTCAACACCCAAACGCTGCTGAACTCCTTGTTGCAATGCTGGCACGTGCTTCTGGTTAGCTCCGGTATGACGTCGTCGTCGGTGTGCTCCTCGGCCTCTTCCTCTCTCTCGCGAGCAGCTTGAGCAGCTAGAGCCTGTTTCTGTTGCTCCTGCTTCTGTTGTTCCTGTTGGGCTTGCAGCGCGGCAGCAGCTTCCTCCTCCTTGCGCTGACGTCTTTGGTGGTTCTCGTTGAACTGCATCACCAGGTCGAATCCGAAACTCTCGAGGAGATGCTTGTACATCTGTGACGTTTTGTGACGCGGCTGGGATAGAATGTCCTGCGTGGTCTGCGAGGAGTGTTGCGTGGATTGCTGCATGTGCTGCTGTGGTCCGGGCGTCGTCGACGCAGGCGGCGGTGTTTTCGCCGTTGTCGACGAGGCGAGCTGCTGCGACGCCGCCAGCTGTTGAAACAATGCCAGCGGGTTGCTGAAAATACAGTAGAGCTGTTGATGCGTGGCGAGCTGCTCTTGGTTGACGAATAAAGCGCTGCATCGAGGACAAGACAGCATCGTTCCGCTGTTCCCAGACGTGCTGGTGTTAACCGGCGGGCTATTAGGACTGCTCGGTGGCGGCTGTTCGATCAACGGGCGGGCAAGATCTAGTTGTCCGCTGGCGGCAAGGTCTGGCAGTTTACTGGCCCTGGTCTGATGAAGCACGCTTCTCATGTGAATGTCCAAAGTGCTGCCCTGCGAGTAGGCCACCTTGCAGATGTTACACTTGTACGGTTTTTTGTCCTGGTCTTGCTGCGAATCGGGCGATTCCGTTGGACTAGCTGGCGGTATCACCGAGATCAACGTGTTGTTGTTACCCTGCTCTTGCATCGCTCTCTTCAGCTTGTGCAGATGACTGACGCTGTTGTAATGAACCAACAGTATATTCTTCTGCGTGAAACTCTCCTTGCACACGTCGCATTTGTACGGTCTATTCGGGTCCAAATATTTCTCCATCGGGTAGGACATCTTCTCCCCTTTGCGGTGCAACAGCGTTTTATTGTGACCGGTCAAGTAACTCTGCCTGGTGAAGGCGACTTTGCAGCGATGACATTTGAACTTTCTCCCCGGATCGTGGTACGAATCCTCGGCGACCGGTTGACTGTTCAGATAATCCTCGAGAAGACGTTGCTCCTTGTGCAGCGGCGACGAGTCGCTCGCGTCGCTCTCCTCTTCCTCCGCCTTGCTGGCATCGTCTTCGACGTTCTGTTCGCCGGAGAGGTTGCCCTGCCTGCGGAGAGCCTCCTCTGTCAGAGCTTGAAGAAACGGATGGGCGTGCAGCAGGCTCTGCTTGTATTGCGTCAGTTCGTCCTCGTGCAGGTCCGCGTGAGCAGACTCGAGGTGTCTCTGGAGCGCTTGAACCGAGCGAAACGACCGTCCGCAGAGCGCGCATTTCGTCGCATCTCTGATCGCGTGATACTGCGAGTGCTGTTGCAGCTTCTCGAGGGTTTTGAACGCCAGGCTACATTGTCCGCATCGATACTTGTAAACGTGTTTCTCGCTAACGGCAAGCGTGGGCGTAGTGGCCGGATGGGTCTCTCTGTGATGTTGTTGCAGCTCCTCCAACGAGCGACACACGCGGCCGCAGACGGTGCATCTGGTGATCTCCTCGATCTCCTCGTTGGTGCCACGCTCGCTCATATCCTCCTCTTGCGGCGGTTTAGTGGTGGTGGTGGGCGATGTAGGTGTAGTAACCGCCGGCGTCGAAGTGTTTCTCGGATTGTTGTTCAGCCAATGGCTCTGGTCCACCAGGAGCAGCAGCCGTTGTAAGCCGTCCGCGTTCACCGAGTGAATTTGCATCACGTGCTTCTCGAGAGCGGAACGCTCTTTGAAGCCGTCCTGGCAAAGCGGGCACAATAATTCTGGCGTTGGCTCTTCCTTTACGGCCTCCGCTTTGTCCTCGGCATCCTGAACGTGGGCCACTTGCAAATGCTGCCTCAATTCTTCGCGCGACGTCGGCTGATAAGTGCAATACGGGCAGGTGACTTCCTCGTGCTCGTTCTCCGGCTCTTGTTCTGCCTCCTGATCGTTATCTGGCTCTTGCTTCACTTCGCTGCCGCAGTCGCTACCTTCCTCTCGTCGTTCTGGAAGAAGAAAACGGTAATACGGATTCGTCGAGTGATACGAACAGAGGGTTTCATCGACGTTAACGAGCGTTAAATTAAATCGAGAGCGGCGTTCTTACGTGGACGTGTGCGGAAAATGAAATATTTATACGTACAATATTTGCAATTTCTTATTTCTATTCAAAGCCACTTTAACGTCAATTTTAGAGATACTTCGGTACAAACTAGTTCTGAACAGTGAAATCCGGAAATTATCATTTGGAACACCACGCAACAGAAATAATTCTTCTCCCTTAATATTCCGATTACCATCTGCCGATAACGCGAGCGTATAATTCCCCTTTCTATTGAGGCGCCGATAAATCCTCGATCGACATAAAAAATCTTAACAACCATTAATCTTGCAGCTGCATGTGAATAGGGCTATAAGTCGATAATGTTGTGAGAGAAAGTAAATTATGTGTAACGGCGGCAAAAGCATTTCTCGCCCTGGCGACACCAAATTTTTGTTCAGTGTTATATTTTGCAGACTCACGTTTCATTTCATTCAAATTTTAAAATTACTAACGACAGCATTTAGAAATCATTGTAATCGAGATATTTTCTCAAATAACAAACACAACACGCTGGTACCATAATGGCGCTACTATCCTTCCAATTGCAAGGCCCTATTTAGGACAAAATTTGGTAAACAGTCGAGGATTACTAAAAGATATTCATTATATCACATTTCTTTTTCCCGATAACAGCAGAAATTGTAAAATTGTCTAAAATTGAAAGTTGAAAATTTTTAATTTAAAGAAACGCGTTCAATAAATCTACATAATTTCTGGTATCGTTGTCGCTGACTTCAATCATCTACAAAGCAACAAAAAAAAAAATCATTGGAATGGTGACAATTCCAATAAATTTGGTTTAAATTCCTCACAATTCATCGTCTACTTGAGAAAAATGACCTTCGTTGAAAACTATGAAAATGAATCGAGAGAAAATGTCACCGTTCATTTTGGGGGCAATCTCGTCATAATTTGGGGGACAAATTCAACGGTCCTAGGCCGCGCGCACACACGACACACGAAAGTCAACGAGTTAATGTGAAAGAGTATTTCGGTAACGACGAAAAATATCGAGGGAGGCTCGGCAATGGTGTGTGCAGACGTCGCAGATGCTTCCTTGTCCGGCAGTAACAATACCACTTGAAATTACAGATTGCCGATGCGAAATTACCGGCGGGTTGTTCTTCAGGGGGGAAAACGCGTACACGCCGGAGAAAGCAAGACGCGAAATAAAGAAAGACCGCCTATTCGCGTGGTCTGCCATTGTCCAAAACCGCATTTACATCGAACAGGCGTCAGTTGCGAGGGAAAAACGCGACGAAGCAACGCCTGCTGCTGGTTTCGCTTTATACGTATACACATCGGTGCTGTCCATCATAGAAGCTCCTTCCCAGTTCGTCCCCTTCTATAAAATATTGAATTTTCGACAATTGTCGGAATCAACGGAGGAAATACGAAACAATTCCAACTTGACGATAAAGGAAACGTTAGATGCTTGCAGGGACTTGTCGGACCTTTTCTACGAATAGAGAGATAACACGGAAAACAGGCGATAAGAGCATCTTTTACCAGCGATGCAATCATGCGTCTTTTATTACAGCAAATTGGTAAGTTTGATTAAATCTTATTTTATCACTGATAAAACACGAATGGTGCATTTGCTATAATGGAATACGTCTAACACGAGACTTGTATTAAAAATTTAGCAATCTTACTTTCATCTCGACAGGTTTTACGGGCTTATCCTGACGTGATATGCTTTTTCTACCTACGAAAGATACGAGTACAGTTTCGGTTGTTCAAATGGGAAACAGCCCCTATTTCTCGAAGATAACGGAACATTTGTCAGGGTTCTTATAGTGTGATAACGGTGACAAAATAGTAGAGGCTCCCCAAACTTCTGGAGTTCAGCTTAGACAGCACTGCGATGTGTATACCGTTCTCGTATATTTATGTAAGTACAGACGGTCGATATAATAACACTCGGAACTGGTGCGTGTCATGGCACACGCCATCGCCATATGCCACGCGAAATTACCGTCATTGCACGCTAATTACGCGATAATCGATGAAAATATTGAATTCATTAAGAATTCGGCACTTTACTCGTGCGGCACGCGAATCCTCGTCGAGTTCGCTCTTTTAGAAAAAAAAACGATTTAATAGACGCGAATTCTGCGTGTATTTAAAGAGAAGAAATACAGTTCGCTGTATTCTCTCCAAGTCGACAGCTAATGCTCTTTTTTATACCATCTCGACCTTTCCGACATGGCGCGTTTAAGACAAAGAAACGCTCACTTTGCGCGGTACCAGACAATTATTGTACTAAACAATGCTGGCATACTCGATAAACATTCTTTTCTCCTCCCCGTAAAGATTTCTTCTTTTCCTTTTCTTCGTGTGTCAAGCGTGAAAATGAAATTCCAGCGAATTGTTGCACGGTCGTCGTTCTTTGTAAAGAGCGTTCACTTTTAGAGGGGCGTATGTGTACGCTCTTCGTAACGAAAGGGTTAAACGTACGTGTATTTTATACACGATTTAAATTCATCGAGCAAGAGGCAACTGACAATTTATGTGACACTTAAGTATCAATTCGATGAAAATTTAACAACCTCAACACACTTTCCACGAATTTTAATAGACAGCGAAGAAAAAGAAGTATTAAGGACAATCGGAACATTAAAAACTCCCACTCTGCGCAACACTGATTCTTTCATCAAACAAAATATCTCATTACATTCGGTAATATCGTCTTCTCTGACAAATGTAACACTGAACGCTTGGCGCCACTTTCACACTACATTACAACGAGGGACCGTGAATTAAGAAAAAGAAAACGTAGAATAAGTTGGAGTAACTTCGTTCAACTCGCAACGTGTCAATATTTACTCACCATTGTTGGCACTGGTAGCATTCGGGGTAGTCGGTGTGGTGGGACTGGACTGTTGCGCAGGTGGAGCGTCAGGATCGCTCATAACTTGGAAAACGTCACCGATATCGGTGTGCGGGGTCTCGTTCCCTTGGATACCGCTTCGCCGATGAAGCTGATGTAGCTGCTCCATCTGAAGGTGTCTCAACGATCTAACGTGCTGCAACAGCGGCAATCTGTGTCTCGCGCTGAACCCGCAGAGCGCGCAATGGTACAATTTCGCCTGCGATGGCACGTTCGCACTGGCCTCGAGCAGGTGACGAAGAAGTAGGGCCGCGGCCTCGTGCCTCGGCGACGCGGCATGCAGGGCCAATTTGTGAGCGCTGTTTGTATAATAGTCGCACGCGTGACAACGTAATTGCGCGGCGCTCGTGGGCGAGGCGAGGTACTTCAGCTTCCACTCGTTCCGAAGTCCGCCCTCTTTCACATGGTTCACGTGCTGCAGACGCTGAAGGTGCTTGTCAGTCTTGCAGTGCAGTTGGAAGTTTGCTTTCAGATTGGTTTTATAGGAACAAAGTTTGCAGACAAAGTGGCCGGCCACCAGAGCTAGGATCTCCCCTTCGCGCGTTCTCGTTCTGTCCACGGCCAAATGATGGCCGAGAGCCTCCAACGAATCGGTCGCGAAATTGTTGCAGACGCAGCAATGATAGAGATGAGATGGATCGGGATCCGCCGGTTCCGGCGGCGGATCCATGCTGTCAGGCGAGAGGCCAACGTCTCCGCTGAGATTCCCCATCGCGCCCATGCTCGCCATGCCGCCCATGATTTCCGGTGGTAGCTGAGGTGGTAACTGACCACCGGTCATCATTTGGATCAACAGGGCCTGGTTGTAAGCCATGTCCGCGAGGGCGGCTTCCGCGTGCTGTGGCTTGTCCAAGCCGCCGAGATGGAGCAGCTGTTCGAGTTGCTGTTGGTGTTGCTGCTGCGCCTGCTGATGGTGATGCTGCGCCTGCTGGTGGGATTGCAACGCGGACAGGGTCTGCATGTGCTTCACGTTCTGTTGCAGAACCAGCATGTTGTGCGTATGCTTTTCGCTGGTCATGTGTATCCTCAAATTGCGCGCGACATTCGTCTCGTAGTTGCAGACGTCGCATCGAAACGTTGGCTTCGGTTTCCCCTGATTCCCGGCCTGGCCGGTGATGTGCGAACTGTGATTCTGCTGATGGTGCGGACTTCTCGTTGGCATCGGCGTGTCCTGCGAGGACGAGGGATTGTTCGCGGCCGAACTTCCACCGCCACCCTGCTGAAGCTCCTGCATGTTGTTCAAGTGTTTATCGCTCTGCATGTGAATACTGAGATTGCCCTTCGTCGTGGTGGAATAATTGCACACTTCGCATCTGTAGGGCTTGTACCCGCAGGTGTAGGTTTCGCCGCGGGCTAACCTTGGATGCGGTTGACCAGCGATGCAATAGATGCAGGACGTTTCGCTCTCGGGATGTTTCTCCTTCATGTGTATCTCCAACGTCTCCTGGTACTTGTAATGCCAGTTGCATTTCGGACACTTGAGGGTCTTGCACGAGTTTCTGCTGTGAATGCCAGCCAGCGGTCCACCTGGGCCGGCCAATCTGCTGCTGGCTAGGATAAGTTCGCATTTCGGACATTCGACACCGCTCGGCCTTCCTTGCATGTGCTCGGGACAGACACCGATGGTCGTGCCTGTGAGGAAATTCGGCGGTTGCTGGGTCAGCGCGGCGTACGAGGATGGTGAACCCTTTGTCGAGGAGGTGGGCGGCGGTGGTGAGGTGTAATGCATGCCTGCAGCGTCAGGTGCTTTGGCCCACGAGGCGGCGCTCACTTGTGCGCCGGTCCACTGATGCTGCTGCGGCTGTTGATGATTGTACGCGAGTGGATGATTCGAATGTGACGTAGGTGTAGCGGGAGTGCCGGGTGACGGCCTCTGTTGCTGTTGTTGCTGCTGTTGCTGAGGACTGCTCGGTACTCCGGGAGTACTTGCAGGCGTGCTCGTTGTGGTTGGCGTTTCGTGATCGGTAGATTCGGTGCGCTGTTGCTGCTGTTGCTGTTGGCTCTGTATTTGCGCGGGCGACGGTTGCGGGCAGGTCGAACTTGTCACCGGTTCGAGAAAACTGACCAGCGGCTGTTTTCCTCTGCCCACTGCTTGTATGATGGCCGACGCGGTCGAATGAGAAAGTACTTGCCGTTCGTCTTCCATCAGGGTGAGCTGATGCTCGCCCTGGGCATGTGCTACGAAACTTTTCGCGTAGCCGAAACTGAGCTTGCATATGAAGCACATTAGTATAGGTTTTACGGGAACGGAGGCGGCCGGGGGTGGCGGTGCCGCCGGGGGCGGTAGCGGTTGTTTGCTACCCTCCGCGCTTCTATAACTGATCACCCGATAGCTGTGCATCACAGGAAGATCGGGATTGTGCTGTTGCACCGCCGTGCGTTGTTGCTGTTGTTGCTGTTGCTGTTGGTAAGCTTGGTGCGCGTATAATCTCGATACGTAGTACGCGCTCGCGATCTGAGGAAATACTAGAGAATGAGGAACCGAAACACCGCGCCCGTCTACGATACAACCGTCCGGTAAGGAGTCATCTTCGCTCAGCTCGCTCTCCCCTTCGATAATATACGCCGAACCGTCCGGATTGTAGACAATTTTACCGTCGAATTTCTCCACGTCGCCGCCCGTTGGACTAGGACTCGGGCTAGGACCTTGTTGCTCCTGTTGTTGCTGCTGTTGCCCCTGCGACTGCATGGTCATAGTAGTTGTGGTGGTTGTTGTTGTAGTATCCGCAATCGGTGTAGGCGTCGGTATGGCATCGCGGGTGCAGGGTTCCGTGCCCGAGGGTGGACTGGCCGTCCGGGGGTGGTGGGGCTGATGTAGAGCAGCCCCTGCTGCCGGGGGGGACCCGCCCCCTCGACCCCCCTCCTCCTCCGGGCTCATCTCCTGCTTTTGCTGCGCGTACGTGGAATTTTGAAAGGGCCCGCCGTGTTGCTGCTGTCTCTGCTGCTGCTGTTGGTGTTGTTGTTGTTGCTGCTGTTGATGGGCCGCCACCAGCTGCTGGTAGAGCTGATGTTGCCCGATCGCGGTCGACGTATGTTGCTGAAGATGTGAGGGAGGAATGTTGTGGTGCTGAAGGTGGTACTGGGGGGGATGAGGCTCACTGGAGGGCATCACCCCAAACGTGAGGCGGGCGCCAGCCTCACATCACCTACGGCGCCTGCGCCTACACTCTCTCGACTTCCTCTTCTTCTTCTCCTACCGAACGTCGCGCACCCCGCCCCCTTCTTACGCTCTCTCCCCGTCCTAATCACTTGTCCACCGCCGATAGATGCTTTACTAGCTATCCCGACACAACCCCAGGTCGTACCTGTAACATAAAATGGAATTTCACGTTTTAGTGAATACGTCGAGCTTTTTCAAACGATCGGACCCCCCCTCCCTCGAATCGTAGTAATTTCTTTCGTTACTCTTTTTCCTGTCAATTTCACTTTTCGTGTAATTCGAATTTGATACGGAACGTACGTAAGCCCAGCTCTAGTCGAATTTAGAAGAATGTACCGCGCCAGTCGGAGTGAGAATGATTTCGCGAGGAACATTACGAGAGATGGTCTAGTCGGTTAATCCGGGCAAACAGAGGTCGCCCCGAGGACAGTGGAAAGATAGCGAAATACGTAGAAAAGGCGGCAAGCTGCGTGTACAGAGGATCAAGCCGGCAATAGCGGGGCGGTGGGTACACAAAGCCGAGGAGACTTACCAGAGCAACACAAGGCACCCTGTGTTCGGGATTACCTGAGTCCTCGCCGTGGTGCCAGCTGTGTTTGCGACTCGTTGACCGAGCTTATCTATCGATTCGATATTGACGTCTCTCTTAGGCAGAGCGTGTGGCGACGTTCAAGAAGAGAGCCTAACGGAAAGAGGTCGAACGTTCAAGTTCCATCATGAATGCTACTCTTGTGCATGCTTAGATTAAAAACCGTTTTCTCTCCTAGCCTACGTCCCGTTCCAGATTCTCTCTTTTTCTAACAATAAAAGCACAAAACTAACCGCCTAAGCAAATATGGAAATACGTATTCCCCTCTTTCGCGAAACGTTGCTCACACAAGCTTCTACTGTTCTACCATTTCAAGTTTGAGGCACACGTGATGCGCCGTTGCGGTTCACCGTGAGATATCGCCTTCGGGAGTATCACTATACCCCCACAGACATTAGGATTACACAGATTCAGGATTACGCGGATTCCTGTTGGCAACGAGCGTGTGCCTAATCATACAGTCCCAATTACGCGAAATCGCGGCCTCGCGGATGATCGCGGTTCAAAAGACGGCCGCCATAATCTAACGGATTAAAGAGGAGAGGAGCGGGTGCACGCAGATTTATGCGCTTCCAGCTTCGCCTCTGTGTACGTGTTTGTGCATTTGTGGGGGTGTAGCGCGGCGTGACGGGACCGAGAATCACCGATCCCGTGGAAGAAGCTAGGTAAGATACCTAGGGGAATACTTTTCCTCCTTTTCAACCTGTAGCAACCACCGTCTCCTTTCTCGTTCGCGGCAAACGCGCCGCTGGACATCGTGATACATCGTGTAGTATTGCGATATGCCTGTCCTACTCTATCTCGTTACACCTATCCCGGTTCCTCGTCTACCTTTCTCTCCGCTATCAGCACAGTTATTATTCCACGGTGCAAACTCCATAATCCAGTGACCGTAGGCCAGGCATCTCGTAGGTACGTTGCCGGTTTTCTAATGCGTGAGTCGCGGCAGCCGATCATTTCCTCAGATTATTGTCCATCGATCCGCCTAGGCAAATCGCGGTGGTCAGAGGAACGTTTGTCGAGTTTTCCTCCGCCGAAACGCCGGGGATCGGTAATACAGCGATCAATTATCTCCGATGGATGCTCAATTTACCTGGTTTATACGGAGAAGTGACGCGAATACGCCAAACGGGAATAATGCTATTTATTCGGCACCTGGATAAGCGTGTTTTTACCAACACGATTTAATCTTACTTCACGTTGTCCATCAATTGATCTCGTGTATCTTACCTCAGCAACAATTTGGGAAATCCATGTTGTACAATTTGCCTTTTTTTCTTTTACCGTGTTTCAGGTGTAGGCCAGAATTCTCGTTCGAATTGGCGAGGACAGAGGTTTTTATATCGAGATTAACGTGTCGTTTCACAGTACGAGTGAAACAGATATCAAACTCGTTGCGTGACTACCTTACACCACGTTTGTACAATGTGTAACGCGTAGCCAGTAAGCTAACGCTCGATCAGTTAAAGCTGCTAAAAAGCTGACATTCCCATGAAATGACGTGGTAATGGGAAACGTTAGAAATATATCTAACGGTACTCTTTTTCTTCGATATCAATTTTAACACAATTCGCAATTAACAGTTACTATAAAATTTAACAGAAAGTGAAGAGTGAAAATAATCCAACGAGGACGATAGAGCACACGTAGGTGTCCATAAACAAAAAAGAAGTCGAGGGTAACACCGTTACGGAATAGATTAGGGCCGGCGCTATTGTGTAACCAAAAACATCTGCCAATCTGCCATCACCTGCCTGACGTTACCTATTTCTAACTAATTTATTATCCGTTTGGATGAAGCTAGGAGTTGGAAGGACGTTGAAGCTAGCTTTTCGATCGAGCTCGATCTCAATAATACAAGGGTCCATTCTTTCATTACCGCGATAACATCTCAACTGTTTCCAGCAGCATGCGAATTCTCAACGGTGTGTGATTCCGACCTGTAGATTTGGGTTCATAAAACGTCGGTATCTGAAAATTTCTTGTCCCCTCGGAAATTCTTACGCGACACAAGGTACTCCTTTTTTCATCGTCTGACGAACAATCTTTGGTCAAACGAAAGTTAAAAATCTTAGGAAAATACGAGTAATTTCAAGGAGCGCAAATTTGTTCAAAGAATTAAACAAACACAGCTTTTAAGTATCGGATATTTTTGGGAAAATATTTCTGCTAAAGTGATTCTTAGACAATGTAATAATTTTCAGGCAGAATTTCTTCAAATTGAAATAATTTAATCAATCGATGGATTAACGATTAATAATTTATGGAAGAAATTCTTTTAAAAAGGACATAGAATTGGCTGCACAAAAAGTGGATTTTCTGGGATACCAAAGGTGTCTGATGTACGATAAGCGTTTGAAAACCACTGAAATGGGGGAAACACGTCGAACGAGTTTGATGGCGTGACGAACGCAGGATGACTATGTATTTTTAGGAGGATTCATTGGACGAAGCCGATATATCGATTCCACCTTTCCTTCAACGACACAGGAAGTTCTTCCGCGAAATATTGTTGCCGCTAATGCGATCGATGAATTTGATTACTGTGTATCTATCGATCGATACCGAAGGTTGCTCGCGAACTTTGCCGCAGTCAGGCCAATTTTTACCCGATTGATAATACGAGTTACCGGTTAACGAAAAACTCTTCTTTTTCAAATTTAGCGACATTTATTAACAAATTTCGTTTCGAACTTGTTTGGAGCACGAATGATTATAAAAGGTATCGGCGCTACGTTGTACTTCTTTTCAATTTTCATTCTTTGGTAGCAATAATTGCAAACTGCTAAATTTTATAATAAATTTTTATAAAAATACAATTGTTACATTATATTTCTAGTTTAACTTCACATTCATACGTCTGAATCGTATTATACATTACGTGTTCACTTAGAATCCCTAAAACGACGTCGTATATACCAGAAGTACACAAAACCTCTTTCCTGAAACTATGCAAACAGAACAAGCCTATAATCCCATCCGCTCACGAGAACGTACCCACTGATAAAATAAGGAAACAGTTACACAAATCTACATCCCTTAAGTTATTTGAAATTTCCGCAGGATTTTACAGTTGACACCATTTCGAGCTCTCAGATACAAGCAGTATCCTTCCAAAATATTCTTTCAATGTTTCACTATTAACCCTTTCGCGACGGCGGAACTAGGCATCAGTACGCCACCAACGGACAGGTCGTCGTGCTATTAGTGCACACCACGAGTGTCTCGCTTTTTCGAGCTCCCAGTGTGTTCGTGTAAAATAATCTTAGAGGATTTCGTTGGAACAGCAGAGGACTTAAGGATCCATTGGATAAAGAGAACGTTGTTGAGGCCTTGTTCTGTATTTTAGAATAAATCTTCACTTTGAGTTGTTGAAACGACGCGCTTAGTGGTTGCCGGATATAACCGGCGCTAGTCGCGAAAGGGTTAACACATTGCGTATGGGTCACGAAATATAATAGGGTTACGAGATATCTCGTTTTAATGCTTTTTCATACGCGCGTATCGACGACTCAAGAGATTAAAAATGGATTGTTTTGTTACATTACCAAGGCGACAAATGATTAGCGAAATAAAAAAGAAAAAGTAAAGTCTGTTCGTCCAATGGGAAAAGGAGCGAAGCCAGATATAGTTGCAAATTAGAATGCTCCACCAGATATCATACTCTGAAGCATTACTCAAGTTTGTGAAATAAATAATAATTAATCGATTTAATTTTATTAAATGAAAATAAAAAAGTGCATACATGCATTGTACAATGTTTTTTTCAAGCGTTCAAAAATGTGCGGGCCCTGGAAGGGCGTTGAGCGAGCAGAGTGCCGTACGCAATGTGTTAATATCAGCTACTCAGAAAAAATGATTAGCTTCCCTTTTTGACATTCTTCCAATTTTGTTATCGAAGCAGATGCTTGGTGCTTAATTTTTCATAAATAAAACAGATTTAATAAATGTTAGTTTACGGAGGTAGTCACTTTGACTTCTGAGTGTCTATAATACTGATATTCTGTATTTTCTATCCACGTAAAAAGTACAAAATACATAAAACGGGAATACAATAATTGCCGACTAAGAAATTAAGCAATTGATCACCACAGAATTAAATACTCCCACGATTAATCCTCAAGTTCGTCTCAATTAAGGAGATTTTAAAAGAGGAACCTGCGTATGAGTCGTTCACAGGCTGAAGTGGTTAACTCCACTTTTCGAATTTTTTAAAATTTCAGTACCGAAGCACTTGATCGATGCTTATCTTTGTACATTTCAAACAAATTTCCACACTAATTAAGCTTAGCACCACTAAACGAGAAAAATGGCCCTTTCGATGGCCCTTGAATGCTAAATAATTCGTTTCAGAAGCCAATGTGATTCACTCCAGACTCCAAAAAAAAAAATCGTCGTAATAACGCAATTCAAACGAACGATTAACAATTAAACGTTCGTAAGAATTCAACCTTCTCCAAAAAAAAAAAAAAACTCCTCAATTACAAACTTGGCGCGTACAATAATCCCTAACTCCCCGCTCTGGCGACATCGCAGCTAAAACCGTAACGCAACCATTAACCGAACGCGAATCGTCCATAGCCATGAGAGGAAGGAAGGTTATAATCACAGCGGTCAGAAACAGGAACGTTCCATGTGCCCGTGAAACGCGAACGCGACACCGGTTCCGTGTTCCGTGGCGGTTCGCCGTGCGGAAAGACAATCGCTGCACGCCGAAACGTGAAACGAGCAAATAATACGCGGAATATAATCGTCGTACGGGAGAAAGTCGAGGATGAACACAGGTGGTTGATGAGTTCGCACTCAATGACGGAAGGGGAAGAGCACGAACCACGTTGCAAGCGGATAGAGACAGGCGAATAAAG
>NW_017100242.1:5361271-5364164 GCF_001263275.1 Habropoda laboriosa
ATTCTGGCCGCCGCCGCCGCTCGAAGGAGGAGAAGGAGGAGGGACGAGCAGGGAAGAGGGGCTTCGATGATGGGAGTTAAACATTCGGCGAACGACCGCGAAGTCGAGACAGCAGGCTTTTGTTATGTCGCGTCGTTTCACCGGAAACCGAACCGATGTGCGCGCCTCCTCTCACACGAAAGTCCCTTTTGTGTTCTCCCGATGGCAGAAAGAATCGAAGTGGCCCTGCGGGGCCCACATGACGATCGGTCGCTCGCGCGTTTCGCTCAGGCACGAAATACGCAAGATGCGCGCAATTATGGCCACCCAATTATCTCGTACGCGTCTCGTTATTTATTGAATATCGTGTGCCTGCTTATTTCTCAGGCGAGCTTGCGTGCCGCCATCAGGGAGGAAGACGAATGACGTGCGATCCCGGGCCCCCGGTTCTTCTTGCGTTTCTACGCGACGCCAGAAAGGTGAAACGTAATCGTTCGCATGAGCCTGCTGCTGTTGCCTTGAAAGGGCGCGAATTAACCGAGAAGATGCGAGCGCGAACGGTGTGACTACGGTGAATTGTGGTAGAAATTAATTATTTTACCAACTGTGAAGATTTCTGTTGAAGAACTGTAATACACTGTAAGCTACAGGATTTATCACAGATATCGAAATTTTTTTATCGTGGGTTTCGTTAGACTTTTAACCCCTTCGGTACGAAGAACGCATATATTATACATATATGCTCTGTACACATGGTAACACATTTACGAAGAGCGTATATGTATGATCTTGAATATTTATTTAATACAAGAAGACAAAAAATCTGATATCATCTTAACACATTGAGCGCCGGCGACCTAAGAGACATTTAAAGCCTGAGCGCCGGCAACGTATCGGCCACTTAAAGCCCAAACGCCGGCCTCATTCGCTTGTTTCTGATCAATGAGTAGCCAAAAAATTCCACATCATCGTGGGGCCGGGCGTTCAAGCGATAGACCCAGAAATCCGCATTATCGCGGGGCCGGCGCTCAATATGTTAAACCTCTTTCAAAACCGTATTTTCGACCTTTTTCGGGTGTAAACTAGATTTAGATCGGGGAGATCCATTTGGGAGGAGGAGAGATTCGAAATTTTATATACGCGGAATTAATGCTCTTGTAATAGTGTATCAAATATATATATAATTTCAACAGGCTTCCAGGATGACCTAATAACTTTTAAAAAACAAATTTCTATATTTCCAACACAGTAGGTATTCGGCATACTTCAAACGCACTTCTCAGAAACAATTACGGCCACTAATTGGAGGGAAAAATTTGAATTTAATTGTCCGATCGCTAAACACCGCTAACGTAAATCGCGCAGATTGATAAACAGCATGGAACCAAGAGGTTTCACGAATAATAGCGTCATTTCCACTCCGCATTTATTCAACGTCCAATTTTTTCTCTGTTTTAAATATTCCCATAGCCGGAACATTTCCTCCCGCGGCAACGCTCGTTATTATTTATGCAGATTTAAGGGGCACCGCTGAGAAAGTCCGGCAAAGTATACTTCGGAATCCGTTTAACGATATGGATCGTTAAACGCAACACTTCGCGGCTCGACGATAGCGAACCTAGCGCCGTGCACCTTTCATTATTGTCGTTATTACACAGACGGCTTTCCCGCTTGATACACGCGTACCGGCGCGCCGATAAGGGCTATCGAATGCTCGAAATGCAAGGCTCGAGCCGGCACGAGACGCGCGTTGCATGAACGCGAAACGATCGCCGTTGCTCGATAAAACTTCGCCTCAAGCTCCTCGACGAGCCGCCAATTAACGTCGCGGGCTATCCTAACGAACCTCGCGCGCATCAACGTCATCGGTATTATAACCGTTCCGATGTTTCTTGCGACTTAACCGCGGAATCTGGGAAATATCGCGTGGAAAACTGTGTGTAATTACGAGACTGTGATATTACCACGGAATTATTTTGATTTAGTTTCCTAAGGTGAAAGGTTCATCGTCGTAATTACGGGAGACGGGTGTTAATTATGCGAAGCAAGAGTTGGGGGATGCGGTGATTGCGAGATATCGAAATTGAGGGCTCGTCTTGACGAAAAGGTGCGATATGGTCGGTCTTTTATAGAATATTTTATGTTGTTAATGGTATCGGTAAATTGTGTGATTTGCAAAGTGTAACAAGTTGACGTTAATCAACACCTTGATTTAGGACTGTTTTGCTAATTACGCCTCTAAGCTATTTAGGATTCTAGTACAATGTCAAATAAAAAACTCTAATGTATTATAGATTAATTACATTTAACAATCCTCGGGGTTACGAATTAAAACGAAACAATGTTCAACAGATGCCGAAAATAAAGGGAACACGACAATGGTAAAGAAAGAAATTTTCCGAAAATGAAAATTTCAAACAAACTCCAAGAAAGGATTTTTTCCAAGCTCGTGAATCGCGCGTCGAGCAGGACGCACGTCGCCGTCATTAGCCAGCGCCGGGCGAATAGGCTGGCGAACATCCAATTATCATGAAAATTCTCCATGAAACGTTTACGATCCGGCAACGGAATCTCGTAACATCAAAAACTATCCGGCAGCCTGTAATCCCATCGGCGAAATCATTTTCCAACCCCGTCGGAAGCGGCGAGCGGAATCGATCGCGCGAGTAGGCTAGTGAGCATCCAATTAATCGATGATTTTCCAATTGCACCGGGCAACGAGCAACGGAGGCTGTTTGCCATTCGCGATGGCCGTTCGCGGTCGAATAGACTCTGGGCGAACGCTAAACGAGCGCCGCTCTCGAGAAGAAGGGGGGCAAACATGGCGGAGGGGAGAGGATCTCCCGCGACGGACGAACGTGGGGAGGAGGGGGTGGAACGACGAAGAGGAGAGTGATGGTAGTAGAGAAGGCAG
>NW_017100242.1:5364194-5364724 GCF_001263275.1 Habropoda laboriosa
CGAAGACAATGGTAATAAGTGAAGGGCAGACCGCGCACGAAGTGGGCGCGCGTAATTTACGTGCAACATGGATTCGGGCGGCGTTTAATCCGGCGGACGAGCTGGCGATTATGAAGTTAGGTTGGGTTAGGTGGTGAGCGCAACCGGGGCCTCTGTCTGATATCAATTAAGTATGATTTGCCCCCTCCGAGCGGTGCGCGCTTCGATCTCCCTTCCCTTTCTTCCTCGATATCTCTACTCCCTCCCTCTTCTTCCACTTCCCTCCATCTTCTTCCTCTTCATCATCTTCGTCCTCTGCTTCTTCTGGTTCGCTGCTCCGTTAGCCCCGCGGGATAACCCGGAGTTTAACCCATTCCCTTATAATTTTCTTCCAATGCACCGTGAGAAACTCGCTCGTAACACGCACGCGCACGCACGTAGAGGCCGCGCGCATTGGCCAGCTCTAACCGTCCCACTTCGCCGTGCCGCGCCGCTCGCCGATTATTAGATTTCATCGAATTTTCGTCGTCCACTCACGTGGCGGGCCGCGG
>NW_017100242.1:5364886-5366866 GCF_001263275.1 Habropoda laboriosa
ATCCGGTCTCCACGCGGATCCACCAATTAACCCCGTTAACGTCTCGGCCCTGCAATTAAGCCGTGATCCGTGAGAGAAGCGGATTCCCGCGACTATATAGCTGTCTATATGTGTATATATACGACGTGCACGTTGTTCGGCCGCTTTTAAGATCTCGGATCGTAGGCGGAACTGGGGATAAAGAGCGGCACGGAGAACAGCGCGATCCTCGAAACGCGCCACCTCCAGTCGATAATGCTCCCGATAAGGTTGCGTGGGTCGATTGTGATTTCGAATTAGCCAGCTCTCTTGTTTCATCGCGAACCTTGTGTTTTCTGTTTCTTTGGATGTTTTATTAATACCGTGGCTGAGATAAGTTTCGGCGCTTAGGGAGATTTTTCTCTGTCGACGAAGGGAATACCGGGGAAATAGTTGCCCCGGTGATAATTCAGTATTCGTTCGAGTCGATAGAAAACGGGCTCGTGCGGCTAGATGAACGTGGACGTGGAAAGTAGGCATTGAAATATCGTCGGTTTAATGGTAAAACGTGGCAAATTAATACGTACTGTTTTTCAGAAATTTAAATTGAAATTTTCGTATTTCGTAACACAGTTTCAGAGTGAATGACTTAATTTGGGAGAAAAGTCCTTTATTTATCATGCTACGATTTAGTGTGCGTTACCAGTGTGTATTTCTGCAGAAAATAGAAATGAAAATTTTACGAAAATAATTCTTCTTTCAGGACTTGAGAAACACGAACACACGGGACAATACGTAAACGAGAACAAAGACAATTATAAGCCAGACATATTGTCGGCGATCTGACTGAGCAATCAGATTCTTTGCTGAATGAACTTCCTCTAGCGTTCATTTATAAAACATCTGTACCCTATCTACATTTTAATTTAAATTTCAAACTAGAGGAATCACTTCTAAAAGCTCCTCCACTTTTCCAACGGTCGTCTCATCTTCCGCGAAAGAGATCGCCATCAACCTTTACCCGAATAATCAGAACAGGAAGTTTCAAAAGAAATCTACCGAATAACGTTTAAAGAATGTGTAAATCGGACCTTACTCTTTGCTTTTATCAAAGAAACCTACTGTCCGAGCACTTGAGCAAAATAAACAAATAACGTGAAAAAAAACATTAACGGCGAACCTATTAATTTTAAGAAACTCTTCTCAAAATACAGAACAATACATGAAAAATACATTCAAATGCCAACTTTGATTTGCACTCCAAGTGCGTTACCAAAGTACCTTTTAAATAACAAAAAATTTCCTACAAAGTAAAACACGTAAAACATAAATTTACACATATTCAGCAAACATCGTGTACTGCAACAAATCAGTCGCTAAACATCCCAATGGACACCAATGCTGTTGCACTCCAAGCACGTCGCCTATCTCCTAAATGACAAAAAATTTCCTACCAAGTAAAACATGTAAAACATAAATTTGCACATATTAAAGAAACATCCTATACTGTAACAAATCAGTTTCTAAATATCCCAATCGACACCAAAGCAGCTACCCCTACGCCTCAATTCTTCCCCTTCTAAATCTCGTTGGAAAAGCCATCACGGCTGTCGGCAAACCGAAACGATTCACCTCTCCGATCCCACATATCACTCCGGAACCCCGCAATCCCGAATTAAAGCAACACCATGGTCGCTGTCGAACGATAGCTCGAAAAGGGGGACGGCGACGAGCGCGGAAGAGGCGCGCGGCGGTCTGGCTTCGTCGTGGAGCGTCGGTAGGAAGTGGTTTTTGCTGTGACGTCAAGGCCGTGCCGGCAACAACGGCCGCAGGGGTGGCTAATGACAAAATCAATGCGACATAATTAGACATGGCGGCTAGCGGCCTGGCCACCGATCCGCATGTATATACATCAGTGCACGCGGCGCGCGTTTACGTGCACGTATTCGTGTAGCAACGCGCGCCATGCCGGTGGGAATTATTGTAAAAACATCCCTTAATGTGATCAATACGGCTTCGCCG
>NW_017100242.1:5367237-5367493 GCF_001263275.1 Habropoda laboriosa
GCCTCGGCTCTAACCTCTGCACGGAGGAGAATCGCCGCCGGTGGTGTATCGTTCGACTTTTCTCTCTCTCTCTCCGCGGAAGGAACAACGACGACGCTGACGAAGACGGTCGACGCTGACGATCATATTCGTTTGACTGGCGTGTAGTATTACGGTTCGGAAACGGAAGGGCCCGATCCGCCAAGCTCGACATAATTCATCGCGATGGATTTTTTATCGGGGTGAAGGAGCGAGCGCGCGCACGCGTACGAGCGGC
>NW_017100242.1:5367681-5405747 GCF_001263275.1 Habropoda laboriosa
GCAGAGTACGAGAGTGGATGACCCTGATTGGGCTCTCGGAGCCGGTTCGAGGTGGCGCGCTAATGATCTCTGTTAGCGGACGCCTCGCACACACCGAGAGAAACGACTCTCCTCTTTGATTTATGATCAACACCGGATTTCGGCGAATCGGTAATAAGGACCGGCCTCTCTCTCCCTTTCTTTCTTTCTCTCTCTCTCTCTGGCTGTTGTTTCTGCGTACATTGCGCGCCGATTGGGATTTCGTCGAATAAGTCCGTTTGCACGCGACCGATTTTTATGGTTTCACCGGTGTTGCCGTTCCAACCGTGATTGCTTCCAGAGCGTTGATTGTTGTAAATCGTTCTCTCCGCTATGTTCTACACTAGGACAGTTTATCTTTGCAGAGATAGAAAAATATTCACGGGAATGTTTCTTTTAAGAATTTCTGTGCTGCTGACCGAGTGTCACTTCGTTTATGAAAGTTCCATACTTTACGTACTTTATGTATTTCACGTTTTATCTGTCCACAGTGTGGAAACGTGTATTTGATTGGGTTTAGTTTTAGACCTTTATTTTACGATAGAAATCTGGTAAATGCGGCGGTTAGAAATGAAATTCTGACGTAAGAAATTTTCTCAGGTGAAGTTTGCGCGAATTGCTACATTTTAGATCGAAATGTTGCTAGCAACGTGTAAAGTCACGAGCATTCTACGTTTCACGTGGAAATGCGATCATTAACTTGGAGCAATACACTGCGATGTTTTCCTACGTGAAACGAGGAAACCAATCAATAGGGTGGAACCTTGAAAAATGTTGACAGATAGAACTGTTTAAACAGTGCAGCGTTTCTCTCCCTCAATTTTCTCCAAATTTCTACAATCACCGTTTAAGGCACCGTCGAAAGTTCAAGCACTTGGCAGAATCAACGCCATATTTCACCGCAAAATTCTCCAATACACCGTCGACCCTTTAAAAACCAATCCTCGAGAGCGCTACAAGTGTAACCGAGCGAATCGTTTCCAGTTCCCATCGAAGATTCCACGCTTTAGGAACGATAATAGCCTCGAGCAGGCGGTGGAAATGCCACAAATACGCGGCAAATAGTTCAGTTGAAGGCGTTATTTTTCTCGTCAGCGAGCAAAGGGCATGCCGCGACACGCTGGTTCGACTGGATTGCTCTCCTAGGCCGGTTCGATTTCCAGCGAATCCGTAGGTGGAAGCGGAGCCTCGTATGTAGAGCTAGTTATACCTTGGAACAAAGGGTTACTGCGATGACGCACACGTGAGGTCGGAAAACATTGATGAGTGGCCTCTACACACACTTTAGCTCCCGGTTGAACGTTACGAGGTACAAGTGTGTAGCATCGATAAGAAAAGAGGAAGAAAGAGACAGAGAGAGAGAGAAAAAAAGAAGAAGAAGACTTCAGAAACCAGACACGGAATGGTTCAGTTTGTCGTTCGTTCGATCGGTCACATCTCATTGTCGAAAAATCTCGTTTCGCGTTGTTAAAAAATGCCACCAAGTTTCCAAGGACTCGGGTGAAATCGATCATAGGAAGCGCCTTTATAGAACGCTGGATATACTCGTTGCGGCTACTCGTGCGTGTCCGTAAATTGATTTAAATGCTCCACGCCCATATCTGTCTGAAGCCGTGGGATCGCTTCGCAAGTCAACAGGCAGATCCATCAACGCTGGTGTGGTAACGCGAGCACCGTGTACCGCGGCAATTGCAAAAATAATCTCGCAGCAAATAATATCGAACCGGTCGCTACAGCGACTGGCAAAAGTTGATGGACTCCGAACGGCTCCTCTTCCTCTCGTGCCTTGTCTCGTGCGCGCGCCAATGCTTTTCAAATTCTACACAATGTACACGAGATTTAGCAGTTGTTTGTTATATTCAAATATAAATACTGCAAGGACTGTACACTTTCATTAATTATTTCGGTACAATTTATTCATTTTGTCTCTAAAAAAATAGAGAAATGAATTTTCGAACGCTCAATTAGAAAAGGGCATGAAGAAAAAGTGAGTTTGTCGATGTCACTGAAATCATCGAGTAAATGCTTCGTGCAATCTTTTTTTTAATTAACTCTTTATTTATTCCTCCTTAAGGTTACACTGTTTGTTAGTATTTTATTGGACACATCGTACGCTATTATAAATTATGTTCGCCACTGAATAAATTTGCAAAGGTATTAATGTTTACGACAAGACTTCTTATAAAGGTGTTATCGGTACCGGTGGGAATATTAGTTTACAGAAAGTAAAACGTATAAAGGTTCCTATTCACTTATTTTTGAGCCTCACTGTACACTCCCATCCGATCATCATTATGGTTCTCGCATTATGGTTCAGACATGTTGTGTACGTAATCTAACATCGAACCATTTAACGGCGAAATAACTTAGAAGGCATTAATCGAAGGACGCGCTTTTGCCAAGAAAGCACGGGATCGATGCTTTAAACCATCCAAATTAGTATTATCGAATTAATTAAATAAGAAAACCATTTCGTTATCTAAAAATTGTCAGTTAACATGTACGATAACATTTCAATTGTCAAAAATTTGTATGGAAAAACGTCCCAAGAAACTTTGCAACAGAACATTTCTCTTTTCTCTTAGGTAACGAAACGATTTGGAATAAATTTAAACACAGGCTAAATTCGTTTCTTTTTGCCTAAAAAATTCGTTTTACAATGCAGAAAGAAAAATTTAATAATGTGTTAAATTATGTGAAAACGTGATAAGTGAAAAATATCTTTGAGCTGTGATTTATGTCGGAATTATTGTGCCTAAATTTAAACAACAATAGATAAAGGTCTGCAAGTAACGTCTTGTTGAGCCTAAGCTAACTCTCGCTGATATCTCATCTTCTCTCCTTATCGAAACAAAGTATATAATTAGATTTTATAGTAATAACAATAAAGATAAACGGAATACAATCTTCGATACTTACATTCTAATTAATAAAACACTGTGCACGTAGTTTCTTACGTCGTAACTTAAACAACGTCTCTCTTAAAATATTATAATTTTAACGAAATATCTTCGTTGTATTTATATCTCCCTCGATTGTCCTTACTCTTTTCTAAGCGTTCATTCCGTCAAATAAATAATAAATAAAAATCGACTACACTTGGAACACAAGAACCACTCTGGGACACGTACTAATTGACCGATAAAAATATCAAAGCGAAACAATAAACATTCTCCAACTAATCTAGCTACAGTGCATTATAATGTAAATTTTCCTACAGATTCATGATTACTCAATAGCAGACTAGTCTACCACAGTATTGTATAAGCATATGCAGTTCAACTGTATTCTATTGTAGTCGTTAATAATCCTAAGAAGCGCGTACGATTTTAAATAAGTAAAATGAAAAGAATTTGCAAAATTCGAAAATACCAAAGAAGAACCACGTATAGAATGAACGAGCAACGACGGAATATTCAACGTTTCCTATCTTTTCAGCCGAATATTCCTCCCGTGGATTTTGCATCGGGTCGAAGCGAACTGGCGGCGTGCAAAACCTGTTGGCGTCGCAAAAACGCTCACGCGCTTCCGGAAAAGGGCAGTTCGGTGGCAAAGCGCGTTGTCTCATTAGCAGGCCGAGCTCACAATGCCTCCCTTCTCTCTCGCCCACCCCCGTTGCCGTTTTCTAGCCCCGCGATACGTATCTCACCCTGTCGGTGTAACCCTTTACGGTGAAAGCACGCGTCCACGGTAATCCGCGTACCTTCGCGATTGTTTTACAGGTGCGCACCGCTGGCTTCCATTACGGGCGAATCGTGGAAAAAGGAATCGCAGGAGCCCGCGTGTCGAGACGCCAGATTTGCAAGAAGGGAGAGAAAGTATCGTAGAAGAGGAGAGAGAGAGAGAGAGAGAGAGAGAGACAATTTGTTCGGAGCGAGCGTAAAGAATGTGATTAATAGTAATATTCGTAAGCAGGAAAAGTAGCGAAATATGATATAATCTTAATTGAAAAGGAGGGAAAAATGCGGAAAATTTCTTACGAGATAAATGTCAATTTATTGCACAGTAATATAATAAAAAGTTGAAGCAAACAAGTATGAAAGTAGCATTGCTGTTTAATTTTACTAAGCTCTAGTGTGCTTTTACTCTTCACGTAAGGAAAGAAATGAAATTTAAGATAAACGTGCTCAAAATTCAACGAAACTATCTAAAGACAGTTAAACACAGATCGAGGAAATAAGAAAAATGTTAAAACACAGTGGACCTATGCCTGAATTAGTACGAAATTTATATCGTTCAGCTAAAACGATACGTTAACCGACTTCCTATCAGGGACGATCAGAGACCCTTATATCAGCCTGACATTTTATCTTCCGATTTTCAGTCTTTCGTTTTCTAAACACGTCATTTATCGCAAAATTTCCTTTCTTATCACTTGCCCTGCTGCTACTCTACTTTATCGATAAAGTAACAGCTGGATACATGACGAGTCACAAAGGACTACACACACGCGTGTAACTCGGTGTATCTAAACTAATGTCGAATAAAATAAACTAGTATCGATAATGCGCACAATCTTTGGGAGGAGTCTGGAAACTTAAGCTATTTTCAATGTTTAGAAATTTCTTCTAATTGCGATTAACGTTTATTTATTATCCATCGAGCGATGTCGACTTGCTCGATATTCGAAAATTTCAGCTTTCTTCCAACATTCGTACACCGTAACACAGGCATCCAAGCTCAACTGTTGAGTTACCGTGTACACCAGATATCTCGTCGAGTTGCACGCAATCCTTTAATATATACAAAAAAGTCTCGTGTACCAGCGACAAAGCACCGTTTCAGTGATCAATATCCCACCCGGTTGGCGTAAAATAAATCTGAACGTTAAAATGCCAAGCATTCGGAGGCAACGTATTTCGATAAAAGCAGGGTATTTTAGCTGTGTAAAGCCACTATTTGTGCAATTATCGATAATACCCTCTTCGCAGTTAGAACGCGTTCATGACTATTTTATCGGAAGAAGTGGCTCGATAGGGACGATGAATAAGAAAGAAAAAAAAGTTAAATAAACGAAGAATTTTCTACCGTGGCGGTGACAAATTTAGCATTCGAGAGATACCGATCGGATCGATCGTGCAAAAGTACTCGCAAATAAACAATATCCGCCTCTGAACTGTTCGATCCCCGAGGAGACCCGGTTTCGCGATGCTTTTCGAGTATCGAATAATCAAGTTATCAAGCCAATCTTCGTCTATCAGATACTCAGAAGTCATTAAGTGATCCTATCCAATCAATTATAGTTAAATACGTTCCTCCCGGGCGAATGTCGGACGCGATTCGACGCGTAAGGAAAGCGATTCAAGCGTGGGGATGTTAATAATAAAGCGATCGATGAAGAAACGACGCCCGGCTTCGTCTATGGAACCGACAGAAGGATCATCAAATTCCTACGGTAGAACAAGATCGTTAGAGGACGGCTAGAAGAACTGAAGAACGTCTCGTACGTGACGAGATGTACCCAGGTTCGTTCCTTCCGTACGTAGATGCATATACGTAGCAAAGCCGCGTTCATTATTTCAATGTTCACAGCGTGAAAAATTGTTGGACGGGTCCCGCGACACGTAGAAAAACGACGAAAGAGGAGAGGACGACGGTTGCACGGTAGAAGATTGGAGCAATCGTTGCTAATGAAGAGACAGTTTGAGGCTGCGGAAGTGTCAATGGCATTGCTTTAAAGAGATAATTCTTTTTTGTTCTTCAATTGCGAACGGTCAATTGAAAACGACGTAGCTATCGAGATAAATTACTGAATTTATAGTTTATTTATCGGGAAGATAATGGATTAATAAAGTGTGTCGTTGGGCTTGGACAAGTGTGTTCGAACCAGTTACAATTTCCGATCACTTGACGAACGTGATAACACGCTTCCGAGGAAAAGCAGTAGTTGCTGACCTCTGCGAAAAATTTTCCTATTAAATCTTCGAATTTTTAGAACTTTCTAGTACGTTTAATAATCTTCGAAGACGAGTTGAAAGAATCTGAAACGGTTTGGAAAAAGTTCCGAGTTGGTTCGAATCTGAATAATCCGCGAACCTGAGAAGCGTTAGGCTTGTTCGACGATCAGATTTTATGTAACCAGCATGGCTTCGGTAAATAAAAGAACCGAAGACCTTTTATGCAGCGGACGCGAGAATGACTGTTAGGCGCTGTGCATCTCTCTTACATTGCCCCCATCTGCGAATGCGGGCACGCCGCCGCTATATCGGAGTTATAACTGATTGCTGGACGTCCTTCGAACAATTGCCACGTGCACTCGAAATCTTTTTCACGGAATCTCGACTTTCAATTACCGCTCATTATGAAACCACTGTTACTTCTCCCCGTGCGCCCGTTTTAGATCCATTCTAATGAACTCTGATGCGATTAAGAAGCTGAATCGATTTTCGCACGGAACGTATACCGGATCTTTTCGAATACATCATCTGACAAATTTTACGATACACTTCAACGAGGACACGTAACGGCAAACTTTATAACACTAATCGATCTTTAGTAAAACTTTTATTAGATAAACGAATATTTGTTATTCTGCTACTTGACGAAAATGAAACAGTCGTAGAAGAATAAAATATCGGTATTAAGTTAGAACAATTGAATTAAAAATTAGGTATTAATTTAAGATGGAAGTGTACTAGAAAGCTCCAATAGTACAGTGCGAGAAAATTGTCAAAACAAATAAAAGGGTTAATAATATCAATTATCAATTACACTAATGTGTCTATCAAGTCTTGGAATTTTTAGAACTTCTTAGAACGCTATTTAACGATAACGTGAACAATCGCTGAGGGCGAGATAAAAGAATCTCAAATTGATACCAATTATTAATTACATTAATTAAATACATTTCTCAGTTCAAACTCAGAACAAGTAGATAACGCGAGCACTCTCGAATTCACCAAGAACATTCAATTCATCTTCTGTCTTAAAAGTAACAACTTAGTGCAAAACACAGTTCCACTATTTGTCCGTCAAAGACGTCACTCGGTTTCCAAGCAATCATCGATGCGCCCTGTCCCCTCACCCCGCGACCGCTCTCTATTACAATGATCTCTATATCTGCATCGCGACAACGTAATTACACATATCATATTGTAGGATGTCACGGCCGAAAACGCTCCCCCGTACGTATGTATCCTGCAATTATAACGCGTTCTGCATCTAAACAGTTATGCACATACACGTCGTCGTTGGGGCCGCAAGTAAGGGAAGCGTACCCCACGAGGATTATCATCCCCCGACATGCGAGCAGCGGGCAGACCTCTAAAATATAGTACTGCGGTAGCGCGGAGCGACGGGACTCTTACGCTGTGGTGTACATCGATGGTAAATTGCACGCTGTGTGCAAACGTGCCACGGCCGACCGGCACGTGTTTGAGTGACGGTGGTCTTTTTCGGGAATACCCTTCGAAGAATTCGATTGGAATTCACAGAATGACCGGGGGAAGGAGAGAATCGGTTGCACGCAAGACGAAGGAAAATTGTATCGCCTTCGAGGATGTCTTACTTGGAAATGCGTCGCCCAGAGGCTTTAATTGAGAAACGAGCGTCACTAGGCGCTTAATTACGGCTGAGTGATTTTATATTGCAACGGTAGATTCATTTTTCTCTCTTGTTACATTTTATCCCTGTGTAGTATTCGTTTTAGTCGTTTTGTTTAATTTTATTGTGAATAAAAAAGTGGGTTAGGAACTTGTGCAAACGGTAAATCTTCAATTTTACTGGTCATCATTTTTGATTTTATCAGCATGGTCAGTTATTCCCACTGCTGCAATGTATTTTAAGAATGGTCGACGACGAGCGTGAAATTCTTAACCGTTGCGCTGTTAAGGGTGACTATAACCGCTTATCAATACGTAAAATGAGAATACCAATCGCACACGGCGATGGGTCTCGGTATCTGTAAATCTACCCAGCCGTCGTTCTCTTGTATTACAATGACAATTGCTCGAACGACGACGTAAAAACCAGTAGCAACGCGAAACCTCCAAAAATGTGTATTACTGTGCATACACGCAAAGAGACTACGTCTATGGTAAATAGCGTTGAACATTGTCGCGTAGTATGAATAATTACGTTGTGCAAGAAGTGATCGTTACCATAATTAAATTACCACTGCCGATAAAAATAAAAATATTTCACGCCTAGTAGGTACAACACGTAACAAATCGAACGAAAACGTTCCGTCCGAAAGAAACGATCTCAAAACACAAAGTCTACGCTGAAATCTACTCCTTAAAAAAACCGCAAATCCACGTTCAATAATTCACCCCCGGCAATTCCACGATTTCTTCTCCTTCCAAGCCCCGTGTTACACTTTCCAATTAGAAATAAGCTGAATTCACTATTGGACACCCGTTATCTAGTTCGCAGCGGAATGATGTACATACCCGTCGCTCATAGATACGTGTCGGATAGGGCGGATATTCAATTATTCATATACCATTAGCTGGCGCGCATATACCGGGTGCACCGGCTACGTAAGGATTCGCACCAGTCAACTCGTTTTTGCAAGGACGGCTGCAATTTTCTTTCAGAACAACGTGTCATTACGGGAGGAGGGAGGAGGGCCGCTCACAGGTGGGATAGAAAGAGTAGAAATGAAAGAGACAAGGAGATTACAGGGAGCCAGGCCAGAAGGGAGACGCGGTGCAACGACTGCACAATGCGACCGTTGATAACGCATATCGATAACGCGTTTCTCAACTTCAACAATCGGTATGTGCAATGAGTCACACTTTTGAATGACTGATTGGCCAGGCCCCGTGTGTTTGCCATAATGGATCTTTGTTCTTATTGTCGGTTGTTTCGAAGAGAGAGCGCGGCTTCACTTTCGTGGTTGAAACGAGGGGATGATAGACGTGGCAAAGTGGATAATTTTATTGTTGTTCCATTTTTGAGAATGTTCGTGAATTTCTCGCGGAGGATGATAATTCGTATTTAATTTTGATTTTAACGGTGAAGAGAAATTTAAGGAAAGCGATTTAGTTTGTGCTTTATGGATTAACGTTTTAAGCGTTTAATGTTTTATTCCATTAACGAAAGTTTTCTTTTTGTTGGCTTGGTATTTGAATTCTATTCAGTGCAACCGAGAAATCGTAACTTAGTATAATACAGAAAATACATACTCGTTTAGTGAAAACGGTATAAATAGCTTTATTATTTTACAAATGTGCAGAATTTATTGTAGAAATTTTTAAAAAATCGTTCATGTAATAATCGTCCTTTAATTATTTACAATACTTCAAAAGTACTTAATTCAGCAAATACAAATTAAAAGAAAAAATTTCAACGAAACGAATAGCTAGTAAAGTATGTACCTTTTATCATTCAGCGAAAAGAAGAAAATCTCCGAGAAATTCATTCTTAAAAACCCGCTTCCGTATCTCTGGAACAACTTAGCACGATCAATCTCTATCGTGAAAGAAGAGAAAAAAAACCGAAAGAAAGAAACATCCAAAGCAACCCCATTCCGCCAGTTGAAAGCTCTAAAAACAGGAGACAGAAAACTCGTAAAAACCGCAGGAGCCAAAGATTCCGAGCGGCGTGAAAATCGAGGCCGGTGTGTTCGCCGCCCACGTGACACGTACCGTGCCGCTTTCTCTCTCTCTCTCTCTCTTTCTCTCTCACGAAGGGATGAATGGACGAAGATAATCCTATTTCGAAGGTGGGACGTGAGGAATGTTCTGGTTTCCTGTGTTCCGTGGGGTTGTGACTACGAGAGAAGCGCCCTTATCGGGACGTGGGATCGCGGCCGTTAGGGTCGCCTACGCCCGACGAAACTTCCTCGTTCGACCACGAAGATACCTATCGTGGCCCGTGATCTGATTAATTAATTCGTAGGATTAATTGCCCGGCCTCTATCTCGATGGATCTTCACCGTCTGCTGTTCGAGCATTATGCAGACATCGAGAGAGAACGAAGGGGACGGGAGGTGAAAAAGGGAGGAGAGGAGAGACAACGAGAGAAGCTCGAAGGTCGCGTGGGAGGTTCCACGGGAGACACGGTCATCTGGAGCACGACACGGAGAAACTGAAGGCGATATGGAGCGCCCTGCCAACCACCCACGCCAACTTGCAAATTCGTATCGTCAAGGTGCGCCACTGCGGGGACCGCGTAGGTGGCGGGCTTCTCGGCCTTCTTCTGCGACAGGACACCACTTCGAATCGGTGTACTATAGTACGCTCTGCTTTTTCCAGCACAAACGTCCAGTTCGATTCTTTTTTAGAATGAATTCGACGCGGGGTGAGTGTGGAATAATTGGAGGATTTAGTGGGTGAATTTTTTCGCCTGTGAAGTAGGCTGCTTCAAGTTTGTAAGGAGATTGTTTAGATCGGTGAAATAAATGGAGGGTAATTAAAGAATGACGTTGCGTCCGTTACTTCAGTATTATAGTACAATTATAAAATCTGAATATTTTTCTGTTATATTCTATAGAAGATTTGCGTCGTCTTACCGTAAGAACGAAGATGAACGTGACTGCTGCGGTCACATTTTCGTACTTCCCGAAACCGTATAATCACATCTTGAACGTTTTGTCGGAAACCCTTGAAAAGAGGTCTTCCTTCCTCTCTCGCCAATTCCCTCCGATTTTAAATCGTTTTATGACCAGCAAGTTCGTAACTCGAAGGAATTTTTAATAAATTCTCCAGGAAATTTTCGAACTTTATCCTCTTGTAATTTTTACTACATATCGTCACACTTTTACCACGAAATCGAAATTTCTTTAAACCCCGCATCAATCTCCTTGACCGCAAAATGCGACTTAAGCAAACATTCAAAAATTCCTCCAAGGAACAACCTTTGTACACCTTAACAATCGATGCGTCCGCTGCTTTTAATTGCATTCTCACTCTATCTGAAGCCTTGCATCACATTTTCCACTATTCCTCCAGGATCCTCACGCTCGCAGCCGAGCATTGTCCCATAGAAATACCGCCGAAACGTCTCTTTTCCAGGATTCTCGAATGGCCGGGGGACCACCTTCGGCTCTACCTTTTTTTCCACTGAATGGCCCCGACGAGCGGCGTCCCTCGGCGTCGAAAAGTTTTCCTGGCTGCGCGCAGGTGTTCCCTCCGCACAGGCTGTGCGGCTTTTCCATAGCGCGATCGTGTCGGCCGTAAAGGCGCGCAGGTCACTCTGCCAGGTGTTGTCGATCGCTCGTAAAGAGGCCGTGCCGCTGCTGACTGGTCGCGGTCATTGTTGCACCGTCCGCTAAGTACCCTAAAAGCACCATCCAAGAGCCTCGTCCTGCGACTGTGAGTTCTGCCAACCCTATTGTTGCCGGTTGGTTTCCCGCGGGTCCAAGCGGAGACACGCGGAACGCGAGGAGAGCCTTTGCGTCGCGTACCACGCTCAACAACGCAAAGACGAATCCTGCCTCGGTTCCTGGAAGGAATCGATAGATCCTGATTCTTCCTTATTGTTCGAAACGAAATGCGGGATCCATCCGCTCGCGGGGGAATTGTCCCTATTGGCAGATCCTATTGTGCCAACCACGTCGGGCCCTGAGATTTTTCTACAATACTTGTTGCCGTTTCTCAGCAGCGTTTTTCTATTCATCTTGCATGTAGTTCTCTTCGGTGGACTTTTTCTAGCTTCTTCCTTGGTAGATTGATTGGGTTTCTGTGATATTTTGTGAGTGAGTTTCACATTACCCTAAACACCAATACAGAATTTTCTTTTTACACTATCGACTATTTCGATAAAGGCTTGTGACAAAAGTTGAACAGTTTCGAGTTGGACATTGTTTGATACGACTAGCATTCTTTTTTAACGAATTAATTTTTCGTATTAATCGAATCAACGTTGGAAACAGAAATTCTCTGTTACCAGGAGATATTGCCACACATCAAGTTACGTTTTATAATAGTCTACTTCAGTGCCCTTGAATTTTGCCTTTCGTCTCTCTTGCTCTCCACTAATAACACACCACCAATTATAATTCAGCATTTCACGTAAAATCAATTTCTTCATGCAAAACGTTCACCCACGAATAACACAGTCTCTGAAAGTTTCTATTCAAGCAGATTTGCATTGAACCGAGATCTTCGAGGCGGAAGGAACGCAAACGGGGCCAAGTCGTAAAACGCAACTGGTGGCCAAAACCAACAGCCATAACTCACAGAAAAAGCCTATTTTACGTGAGAATCGCGATCGAGCCTCGGACCTTTGTCATTTTCTTCTTCTCCTTCTCGAGAGGTAAATCTAAAAACACACCTGCGCTGGTTTTGTACCGTGCAACAAAGAGAACCGTGTTTCTTTCATTGGTTGCACGTGAAATTCAAATACTGTCGCCAGAAACTCGGAAAGCTTAGGCTGCTCAAATAGAGGTCTAAGTTGTCCCTTAATCTTAAGAGGACTATTCAAACATGACCAGAGATTTATGAAAAAACTATACATTCAACATTAACGTGCCATTGCAATTCTCCCTTTAATTATTAATATTCAAAGTTACAATTACAGACGCGCTAAAATTTCGATTACTCCCACAAGTAAATAAAATCGTTTAAAAAAATAAAAAGATTGTTTTACCGCAAGCACAAAATACACCAAAATTCTTGTAATCAAAATATTCACCTTCTGCAACTGTACAAAGCTACAGAAATACAAATAATGCTACGAGAGGAATATACAGGGTGCTCAATTTTACCGAATCATTCCACTCGAACCTAAATAATCCCTAAAAATTCAAAATCAGCGTGAATACGCGGAAACGAAGAAAAGAGGATCGAAACAATTTCTTCCTACAATACACATCGGTGAAACAAACGAAACGACTATCGAAGGATGTTCCAAAGCACATATGGGCAACCCCCGGCCCTAATCTACGAGGGCGGATTGACAAGTTCGCGGCCTAAGTGGGAAGAATTGCTGCTAGGTGGTCGCAATTTTTACGGTGTAATCTGTGATCATTTGTGTACCGACGTACGAAGTTTCGTGGCTGTGTCAGTTTTTGGTTCTCTTTTACAGCTGGTGAAGTAGGGGTGTTTACAGCGACGAAGAAGAGACGAATAGAAGCGAGGAATGACCCAGTACCTGGTGACAAAGGACATCACCGCAAGGACCTTGAATGATTTTCGCAAGTATTTCGAATAATTTTTGCAAGGTCCTTGAATGATCTTTGAAGCGAGGTCCTTTATCTTCAGGTACTGGATCGCTGTTCGTCTTCTAATTTTGTCCATCTCTACTCCATCTACTGCAAATACCTCTACTTCACTAGCTCTAAAAGGGAGAAAAATGACGACAGAGTAGTGCACAATTAATTACATATTATTCGGTAAAAATGACAAGCACTTAGCTGCAATCCATCATACTTAGAACTTTTCAATCCACCGAAGTTTGTCTTCACTCTTCGCGTTAAATTGCCATGTCGCTCGTTATATTATAAAATTGACGTATAGCTTTATACCAAAGCATTATATTCTAAATAAACGAAATACGAAGCAACAACTTGTTTTAATTCGTTCAATATCGATCTACTTTATTTAACAATTTGGTCCGGCCCTTGACTCGGAGACAGAATGACAATTCGGTCCCCGAACTAGGAAAGGTTGCCCCGTGCCTGTTTCGCAGCGAAACACGATCGAGGCGCAGATTCAGCTACGAGCTCGTATGCGAACAGAGTACCGGCAATTAGCCGCGCTAAGGAGAAACGTCGAGCTGTCAGTGCATCGACGAGGGGAAGAAGCGCGGAGGGTAAGGTCGTGTTAATAAAATATCACGCAGAGATCCCTATCGGTAGTGGCGGTTACGCGCACTCGTCGACCGGTTGTGTCAAAAACCCGCGTGTCATTTTTACCGGGATTCCTTACTTCGATTCGTTCCCCCGGTGGATGATTAAGCGATGATTATATTTCAGCTGTCGCGGCAACTCCTAAGACTCCCGGTCGAACGCCTGGCTCTGTTCGCGTGACGGACGTCCTTTAAAAAATGAACAAACCCGAGGAGGTCCCGCGGTGCGATGTAATAACCCGCTGTTGCTTCTACGCGTAATACGGTGGCGCGTCTACGACGATCTGAAGAGGAAAAGCACCGTGGACGTGGTTAGGTTCGATGGAATTCTACGTACTATGGTGTGTAGACGTTCTGCTGGGATTCGCTTCCAGTACGATCGGTTTAATCAGTTTCTTTAACGATATTAGTCGCAAATTTATGTTGCTTTTCTGTTTTTCTTTTTTTACACTCTGAGTTCTGAGGGTGAAAAACTTGCAGAGACTTTCAGTGTTTTAATTATATAGCGAACGCCGTTGCATTTGACAGTGATTGCTTTTGGTGGAAATATTGACTTCATTTGGGAAATAATATATTTCAGATTTCCAAGACATGAATATCTTTCGTGATGTCTCCTCTTTTTTCAAGAAATAATATGGAACGCGAGTATATTTTTTTAATCTAACATCTAATTCTTAATATTTTAATACAGATGAAATGATTTGCAACAGGTAGCTCCTAAATATCAATCCGGCGAACTTTCGCTGAAAATTCTCCTCGCTGCAGAAAAATGTGTAAACACAAATTCAAATTTTACATTCAACAGACATTACAGAGCAATTCAAATCTCGGCGTGATTTGAATAAATTAGAAAGAATACCTTCATTCTACGCCCAATGCGCTCCACCTCTTTACTCGAAGCGTAGGCTAGGCGAATTTTCTCGAAAAATTTCAGGAAATTGTTCCTATTGTTCCTAAAAGAGAAAGTGTGAAAGTGTTTCTCGTTTTATTCCTTCCTTTATGCCGGTTCTGCAGGAAAATCCGGAAGGTCTAACAGCGTCGATGGGTAACAAGGTCTAATTAATTTCCACCTGGCTGGTAGTCAACAGGTAAACCTGTGTTTGCCCTCCCAATTGTCCTTATCCTTCGGTAATGAGTACCTTCGAACAGGTAAAAAACTGTCCTCGAACAACGGCCGTGAAGAAAGGCCGTTTAACGGATTTGAAATACGCATGTTACCAGTTGAATATTAATCGAAACAGCGAAACGAACGTTGTAAAAAATTCAACTTTACGTTGTACTTTCCAATAGACGCCGATGGGAGTAATTCTCTGCAAAAGAGATTTCAAAGTCACGAAGCACAGAGTGCTACAAGATTTTAGATTGATCAATTTGCGCAAATTACACAAGCTGAAACTGATAAGATTACATGTAAGAAGAAACAATTTGTTGTTAACATTGATTGCCATGATAAGTATCAGATAGATATCTAAAGTAAAATTATTTCACGTTGACAATTTCGCTGAAGAAAAAAATATTTACCAATCGTCAAATTAACGCTCCTCCATATTTACGCTTGATATTCTAAAATTAATAATAGCGAAGACAAAAATTAATTAATAAAGTTCAACGTTGCAAACGAAGAGATGAGACAAAATCTTTTGTCCACCTGAAGTATTTCCGTTATTTACAATAATGTGAAAAAATGTTACATACAAAACTTGCACGACACAGAGAATGGCATAATACCATGTGGATACTTCTCACGTGGATGGAGGCATAGCGAAGATTTCAAGGTCATCTCTATTTTTCCAAACGAGATGCTATATTTTTCTTTATCTCTGTGTGATAGCCGCCGCTGCGACGATTTCAGCGTGCTATCGTGGAAGGTCATTCAAGGTCACCGAAGATAGTAGAACAATTATTGTTACTTTCGACTTGTGGAACCAACGGATACGTCTTATCGCCGCTGGATTGATTCTAGCAAATTCTGTAATTCATCGACACCTTTATGTAAACAGATAGTCTTGCCGAAATGTTTACGTTCTATTAATACGCTATGACAATTTACGACGTTGCGCGGAATATCGGTAGTCAGTATCGATTGATTACCGAGTCAAATATCACCGTGATAATCAAGATAAATTTTTCTCTCCACGAACATGCGAATATGATCTTGGTTTACGGAGGGGACTCGTCAAGGTGTACTTTCTGATGCACTAAAATATGTCGTCTATCGAGAAATTCGGACTACACCGGGAAATAAGAGACAGCCGATTAGTGCAACATGTGCCGGAATAAGTTCCGAGGCGGCAACACGAAGATCGCAACTTTGTATCGATACACAAATTGTCAACACTTCGAACATCTTCCGCAATGTAAGAAAATTGATTTTATCACCATGCTTGACCTTGAACGAGCTTCGATAATAGCGCAGTAAAATAGCCGCAACAGCGGATATCACAGAGCGATGAAAAATAAGTATAGCATCCCATTTGAAAAAAGTAGACCTCTCGTGCAAAATACGACGTTGGAAAATAATCTGTGCGAATCAAGTCCGAGAGAATGGCGGTCGAAGTGATTCGACTCGAGACAAAAATACTTGTTACATTTGCGAACAAGTAAAATGGCGATCACTGTGATTTTTACCGTCGCTGTAATTCGAAGGGAAATGGCGAAAGTGATGTGTTCACGGTGATTCGAGACAAATTGAAACAATTACACGGACGCGATAGAAATGCATCGAGTACGATAAGGTTGGAAAAATGACAGAATGCGAAAAATGCCGATGAAATTCTTGCGGCGATTAAGAATGAAGGAGCTGTATATTAAGAATGTGACACCAGCCACGGCAAAAGTCAGTTAATGATTCATGTAAACTCCAAACGGTAGAATGAGCTAAAAGACCGATCTCGTTTCGCCGCTACGATTGATCGATTTCATGCATAAGGTAGCTGAGAACTGGTTCTGTGTTTTCAACATGCACCACGTAAGCGTGTACGTACGGTCAGTTAGAGTCACATTCTAAGTTCCTTGTTCTCTGAATCAGTCGAACTCGATCTCTTCCCCTTTTCACCGAACAACACAACTGCCGATCGCACCGAAGTATACGATCAATGTTAACGACAAACTGGCGACATACGATGCACAACGTTTCGGTGAAATTAACGTGGCATAATGTGCTGCACACGTTCTGGCTGAAAAGGAAAAAGGAAGACCGACGATGAGATTTGAATTTTCCGCAACCTTCAAACGGTGAACAGTCTATAGATCCAACATTGTGAATTCTAATTCAATACCGTCGAATCAAGTGCAACGAAGCGAAAGATCGCGGTCGGAAGGTAAATTACCCTCTCGGTCGAACGTCAACTTCGATCTCGTTCCTCCATGCATCGGTTCGACACGCTCGTGAATAATTAGGATAACAATATTTCACGCTGGAAGTTACCTACACAGCGTAAACGACACATTTTAAATCCGTGGTCAAAAACGCCGATCGGTATCGATATTTTAGCGCCGTTGGACATGTCGCGGATCTCGCGCCACGTCGAACGGGGCCTCGCGCGTATCGGTGATCGAACGTTACGCATGAAATCGCAAATGGCCTCGCATTCGCGCGCGAAAAAAAAACCACTATTCACGTGACAGCGTATACGCGTAAATGAATCACGGTCTCGATTAAACGCGGAACTTCTAATAAACTCGCAGAGATCAGATAGAGAGAGAGAGAGCCTCTGGAAGCGTACCGTTACACAGAAACCGCGTCGTCGATAAATGTCGTTATACCGGTGATATTCGCCGATTGAAATGCAACGAAGAAAAATGTCGCGTAGTGCAACAATTGCCGGTGCAACGCCCATCCGACAGACGAGTCGTTTAATTCAACAATCAGTTAACCGGTTTTCCGTCGTCGCACGCCCGCCCCAGCTTCACCGATAAATAATCTGTTCGTCGTCGATCGTCGACCTCGATCCAATAAAGGCCGAGAGATCGCAATGAAAATCGGCCGATGATTCATGCAAACGTCGACACGGAGGAGAAGCTCGATCGTTTCTCCACCATCACTCACCGATCCTGCCGCACGGGGAAACGCGATTGGCGGGTTTTGAAGCGCGGGCGCCACGCAAAAAGTCGCTGGAAACCGGTCGCATATTAACGCGATATGGACCTTTGTGGAAGCGTACATGTTCGATCGGCGACACGTTGCAAGCTTCTAGTGTTTTAAATCACCAACAGACACCTCAAGGCTGTCGATCGAACCCGCCGGGCGTCACCTCCACTGGATTCACCGGCGGAGAAAAAGTAAGCGAAGAGAGGAGAGACTGCCGGAGCCGATGAGAACCGCTCGCTTTTAGATCGATCGACTGTGGAAATCTCGACGTTCAACGGTGATAATAACGCGATCAATTCGTTCCTTTGGAGCGACACACACGCGGTGGTTTTCACGCTGACACAGATTCCCGGCAAAATAACGGACACGTGAATTGTTATTGATCACGAGGGAGGATATTAACGCTGCTGGTCGATCGTTTATTTATTCATGGTGGAAGTTTCTATCGGCTACTCAATTCGAGGAAGTGGAACTAATAGGAAAACGGTATTAGCGATTCCGTAACTTTTTATTGAAAAATTAGTGTTTCGCGTAATATGTTTAAATGCCTGATTTAGACGTAACGATGTCACATTAACCCTTTCGCGACGGCGGAACTAGCCATCGGTACGCCACTAACGAACGGATCGTCGTGCCGTTAGTGACACCATGCGCATTAAGAGTATCTCGCGTTTTTTCAAATCTTAGAGGATTTCGTTGGAACAACAGAGGACTTAAGGATGTATCGGGCAAAGGGAATGTCGTCGAGGCCTTGTTCTGTATTTGAAAATAAATCTTCACTTTGAGTTGTCGAGGCGCGAGCCAATGAGACGCGCTTAGTGTATGCCGGATATAACCGGCGCCAGCCAGTGTGAAGCATTTAGCGGATGCCGGATATAACCGGCGTTAGTCACGAAAGGGTTAAAAGTGAAGCACGATGTTCGCGGTAAAGATAATTAAATACTTGAGAAAATACTTAAATACTTCTTTATCGATTAACAAGAAACTTCTTTCTATTTAAAAATCGGAACGATTAAACAACAGAAAGGATGCAAATTACTAAAACGCAAAAATTTCTCTCAAGAAAGGAAGAAAGAAAGAGAGATTACGAAGTTAGCTTGAGCTTTAAAAACCAGCTCCGATCGTATCACGGCGAAAATAAGCTGGTTCCGATTCGATTAAAGCGCAAGTTGTAAATGACGTTTCGGAACAAGTTCACAGGGTAATTTGAATACACAAGGTATGCCGTTCGGTTTCTCCGCGCAAGCAACAGTTCCGTCAAAGGCTTCGTTAATAAAGCGAAATAATTAATGCCACGTTCGATTTATTTGAATCGACGGAAAGAAAGAGCTTGCATGTGTTCGACCGTTGGTAATTGTCCGCTAATATTACCGCATTCTTATGTAACGCCGATTAAATCACCGCTGTCACACCAATACAACGCTGTTTCGTCCAATTAACGAATCACCGCGCACAAATCTAGGGGGATAATGACGAATAACAACGCGTGCTTTGGGAATTACGTGGAAAGTACGATTTCCGTTGAATTAGCTGAATCGATCGTCGCGATCGCGAACGCCGCTCGAGGGAACGCGTAATCGAACTTTCTCGTGCACCATAATTCTTTTACTCGATCTTTTAATTCCAATCCGCGGTGCAAAACGACCGTAACTACACTCCGGTCGGTGTAGGCCAATAATTTCGCGAAATTTCGATCGATATTTCTGAAATATTTTACGAGTCATCTTATTTTTTTTTTTTTTTTTTTAATAACTTTTGCTGTTATCAAGTTTAAGTTCCCTTAAAATAACGTTGAAAATTTATTTTCAGGGTTCGTACGGAGTGTTGGTAAGAAAATTGTCGCACTTAAGATCCTCGGGTCAAAAAAGACCCAATGAAATCGATACCGATTTGGACCAAAAGTCCGTAAAATTATAATTTTTGTGTATTTCCAAGAAACAAAACGAAGAAAAGAATTTACATTCTTCCATTTACTTCTCTTTGTTAATCTATCGAATTGCATTCAGTAGGTATAACAGTTTGTTGATGTTCAAAGCCTAAAAAATGATTCGACTGATTTTAATTATCTCTCCCCGAAACAGAGTAATCTGTCTATCGTCGAAACAGCGAGGAAACGCTATTGTATATCCGTCTCGCGGCCCGAGTCTTCTTGCCGTCAGCTTAAGAATCCGCTCGACGCGTCCTCCCGGACAGTTCGTTCACGGCTTCGACCTTTACATTCGTACAGCATGTCGAATCAATCTGGTCGCGACATCACGCGCCAAATATGCGAGGTGTGGCGGGAAAACGAGGGAGAACGATGGACAGACAACGGCGGGGAAGGAATAGGGAGAAAGAGAGAAGGAGCAAGCGGCGCCCACACCGAATTCACGCTACGTCATTAAGTCACAGCGCAGGAGGTCGCTGTCTTCGGACAAGGTTGTCGCAAAAAAAATTCCAACATTTCGTTTCTGATAATCCAACGTTTAAATAAGAGGAGAAAATAACTGGGAAATTTAATAAATCATGAAAGTGATCGATTCGAATGAAAGGGTTGCGAAAATGACAAAATTGGCAAGCTTACTGTTTCTAGCTGATTTAAGTTCTACATAGCAATCGAAAATTATGTTTTCTGAAATGTTTGTCTATAATTTCAAGGAGATTGGTAAATTGCTCCTTCGAACAAAAGGGTCGCGAAAATGACAAAACTGGCGAACTTACTGTTTCCATATCGGTGATTTAAGTTCTACATAGCAATCGAAAATTATGGTTTTTGAAATGTTTGTCTATAATTTTAAGGAGATTGGTAAATTGCTCCTTCGAACAAAAGGGTCGCGAAAATGACAAAACTGGCGAACTTACTGTTTCCATATCGGTGATTTAAGTTCAACATAGCAATCGAAAATTATGGTTTTTGAAATGTTTGTCTATAATTTCAAGGAGATTGGTAAATTGCTCCTTCGAACGAAAGGGTCGCGAAAATGAGAAAACTGGCGAACTTACTGTTTCCATATCAGTGATTTAAGTTCTATATAGCAATCGAAAATTATGGTTTCTGAAATGTTTGTCTATAATTTCAAGGAGATTGGTAAATTGCTCCTTCGAACAAAAGGGTCGCGAAAATGAGAAAACTGGCAAACTTACTGTTTCTAGGTGATTTAAATTCTATATAGCAATCGAAAATTATGTTTTTTGAAATGTTTGTCTATAATTTCAAGGAGATTGGTAAACTGCTCTTTCAATTGACATTAAACGTAATTATTTAGCGCAACGGAGGTTCAGTGTTTGAATAATTTTCTTACTCAAAGACTTAATAACACTTCTGGAACCACGTTAATTACCCAAATATTGGAAATTAAGTCACTCGTATCCACAATTTACGTTCTCTTCACAAAGCCAATTTCATAATTCTCTAACACTTGGAACACCTAACGTCTGTTCGTCTTCCAACACAATTAACCCTTTGAGGACGACAAACTCACATATGCGCTCACAGAACACTAGGAACGCAACCAATAACTCACATATTTTTAAGCAATAAAAATGGCTTTGCCATAAACTCATATACTTACTTATATTTCAAAGAGACAGAATTTCGAAATAATCCGACTTGAATAAAAATCAGAATAGTGACCTAGTTACACGTTCGCAAAAAATTCCAAAAATTTTCCGTTCGCAAAGGGTTAATAAAAATGCACTTCTAACTATTAAAACACACACAAATTACCATCACTTTCTAGAAATTCCACGTTTCACGCTCTGCTTTAGAAACACTCGTCACAGTGAAGACGCCCAATCGTCGGAAGATGGTCGGAAGAATACGTGTCGGTAGATTCGTCAAAGGAACACATTGATCTCGATCGCCGCGTTAAAAGGGCGAGCGTTAGGGCGATTACGTCGGTGGATCGAGCACAACGTGAATCCCGACAGAACGGAAAAATCACGGTACTTGGATCGCTGGAGGGGTTGGCAGAACGAGCGCAATGCAAAACGTGCAAGACCAGTTGTGACATGGAAGGGGCCCCAATGGCTATCTACCGGCCGGACACATCTTATCCACAATCTGATCTCTCACCCTGTTACGAACCAACACGCCGGGGCCACGACCCGCGATGTCCGTTTCAAGCATTTTTATCCCCGCGCCAATAACAAAGCCGTAAATGTTATAGATACAGATAAGGGAGAGACGGAGCAGCGTTTCGACCTTACTTCCTTGTTTTTCCTTTCTTTTCTACCGTCGTCACATTTTTCCGCCTCGTCTTGTTTTCAGAGATAGAAAAGGGTTCGGATGCTTAGACGAGCTGGTTAATTCCAGACGAAAGTGAGCACGCTGTTTCTCTTCGAAGACAGTTTATTACCGATGTCGAATTAGATAGACCTGGAGATGTTAGAGTGGGAATGTTTCAGGTGTGAAGAACTTATTTTTAAACGCTTTCGTACTAATCTAGGAAAATCGATAAAGATTCGCTGAATACTGTGGGAACACTCTGCATCGTGACATAAATAACCTGTTTATTCTTCAGATTGAAAAGAAGTGGTTGAAAAACGTCTTGGAAACACTGGAATTGTCAAAATTTTTAAATCATTGTTTCTTTTTTAGCCAGATGTGGCATGAAGTCGAAGTTAGTAATTTACAAGAGGAAATTAAAATTTCAATCTGAAAATTAGAAAGGAATTCTTAACGTGTCCAAATTTTGTAAATTCGTTCGAAACTTCTTTTTCCATTTTCACCCTTATCCCGATTAAAAACCGCAATGCAACTGAAAGCTTGGAGCTCAACGATTGGATAGAGCCGTAGCTCACGGTTATTGTGATCCATAAGGCAGAACGAAGAAACTCGCGAGGACAGCTGTGGAAGAGCGCAAGACGTCACCCTACGTAACATCGCTACCACGAAGAAGAGCAGCGATAGTCCGCCTAATGAATGCGCAGGCACATCCGATACCGTCGTAGCAAATTAATCCGACGGACTAACGAATCAACTTATTTGAATATCCTCCTCCCCACCGTTGGCGGTCGCCAGCTTCGCCAGGCGCGAGTTATCTTGTCTTCGTCCGGTACAAAAGGATCGTCTTAAGCCGCACAATGAATTTCGCTGGAATTTCATTTCGACAGATTTATATACGTACGTGGTAGAAACGTTTTGATGAATTATTTTTTACCCTTTCAGGGTTTCGTAAGCGAATACCGATTAAGGGAACGGTAACATTACGCAACGCAGGTACACGTGGATCGAGAAAGACGTAACGAATGAAAATAGTATTTATGTGAAATTAAAAATATATATTATATATCTATTTATTAGAAATTCAGAATCTGATACTGTAATATATCAAAATATCTGAAATATGTATAATCCGACATTATGACATATCAAAATAACTGAACTATGAATGATATATTTATCAAAAATTGATAATCTCATACTGTATATTAAAATATCTGAAATATGTATCATATATTTATAAAAAATTGATAATCTGACATAACATACCAAAATATCTGAAATATGTGTCATATAGTTATCAAAAATTGTTAATCTCGTGCTCTATATTAAAATATCTGAAATACGAATGATATATTTATCAAAACTTGATAATCTCCTACTGTATATTAAAATATTTGAAATATGTATCATACATTAATAAAAAATGTAAAAATTCATAATTTGATATTGTAATATATCAAAATATCTGAAATATGTGTCATATAGTTATCAAAAATTGATAATCTCATGCTATATATTAAGAAATCTGAAATATGAATGATATATTTATCAGAAATCGATAATCTCCTACTGTATATTAAAATATCTGAAATATGTATTATACATTAATAAAAAATTTAAAAATTCATAATCTGATATTGTAATGTATCAAAATATCTGAAATATGAATCGTATATTTATCGAAAATTGATAATCTGACATTATAACAAACCAAAATATCGGAAATATGTATCATGTATTTATCAAAAATTAATAATCTCATGCTGTATATCAAAATATCTGAAATATGAATGATATATTTATCAGAAATCGATAATCTCCTACTGTATATTAAAATATCTGAAATATGTATTATACATTAATAAAAAATTTAAAAATTCATAATCTGATATTGTAATGTATCAAAATATCTGAAATATGAATCGTATATTTATCGAAAATTGATAATCTGACATTATAACATACCAAAATATCGGAAATATGTATTATACATTAATAAAAAATTAAAAAATTCATAATCTGATATTGTAATATATCAAAATATCTGAAATATGAATGATATATTTATCAAAACTTGATAATCTGACATAACATACCAAAATATCGGAAATATGTGTCATGTATTTATCAAAAATTGATAATCTCATGCTGTATATTAAAATATCTGAAATACGAATGATGTATTTGTTAAAACTTGATAATCTGACATTAGAATATATCAAAATATGTGAAATATGCGTCGTATATTTATAAAAAATTGCTAATCTGATACTATATATCAAAATACACGGAATATACGTGAAATGCACGTGGTGCATGTGAAATTGAACAATTTAGCTGAAAGGTAATTTGTAGAGGAATAGGAACGTTAAAAGTTAGCGTGGGGAAAAGAGCTACGAGTATTTCTAAATAGAACGAAATGGAAGTGTACGCGTACACATAAGTGAAAATATATGCGAGAATTCGAAGTTAACGACGTAGATAGGAGAATTGTAGCTTGCTGCGTAATGAAGCAATAGAACCAGTAACCGTAGCTTTTTGTTCGACGAGATAATTGCAGGGAAAACGGAGAATTGCGTTTCATTGTTTGATGAAGTAATTGCAACGAGTTTGCGAGACTTTGTCCAACTGTTTGGCAAGGCAACCGCAACGAAAATGCGTGTACACACGCCTATACATTATCTTAACTTCGATTTTCTAGTTGCACCACATGTATTATACAAACTGTGAATAAAAATTCACTTTCTTAAATTCAATCATATCGTACTGGATGATTGCAAAAGTACGTCAGATTTCATCTGAAACTGAAATCGAATGAAACGAATAATTATCTGAAAATAAAACACAAACGGTGTATCCTTCGATAGGAATGTAACATTACGCTAAAAGAAGCATCTGTGCCCAAGTCGATAAGGTTCTCGCCACCTTTGAAAATCGGGCACGAACTTTTATTTCAAACTACAAAATGATCAATCTGAAAGTACATCTTATACGTCATGCTGCGAATAACAAAACAATCAATCTGCAAGTATATCCTACACCCAATAAAAATTTCCTCAGAATCCTCGTAGAATCCTACATTTTACAACAGTTTGCAACAGAAAAATATACAAACGTACAGAACGAAATAGAATTACAATATAAAATACAGAAAAATGTAAGAAATAAAAACGTAGAGTACAGCAAGTTCCTGATCACCGCATGATAACCACACCAGCGTGGTCGTAATTAATTCTAATTAACTCGAATTTACTCGGATCCCGTAAGAAATTGCAGTCTCAACAATCGACGTACTATTCAAAGAGCCCTCCCTATCGTTCCTACAGTTCTTTCTTTCTCTTCCCCGGCGTCCACTACCCCCGATACATCTTTTTCTTTCTCTCTGATGATTTTAATCTCTCGTAATCCTCCTTAGCGCACGTCCGCGAGCACACCCTCGGCGCGCATCCGCGCACAGCCGCTCTCCCGATGCCCACGCACAATGGACCCTGATTGCGGATTACGGATTAGGAGACAAAAGTAGTACCGAAGCCTCCGGCCGTCTTCGACAAACAAACGGGATCGACTTCGATTAGGTTTCTACTGGCGGACGCATCGCTCGCGAGCCAAACGCTGATCAAGGTGTCTGTTTCGTGTGCGCGCGTGTGCGATATCTTGATTAGGTTGATTTACAGATTAATTTAGTATCCGGATGGATCAGTTATGGGGGAGAGAGTCGCGTGACTCGTTGAAAATAAGATGATTTTTGTGAATTTATTCTTGAGAAACTTTTACGATATTTCATTCAATTTCTGGAAATGTAGAAAGTATTTTCTTTGGTGTGAAATAATTCGATTGTTATAAACGGTAGAGGTGTTTCAGTGGAGTCATCGTGTTAAATAATGTACGTGGACAGTTTAATGTTTGAACATGAAACGATGAAATTTACAATTTGTTTCATTATTAAAATTGAATAATAGTAACATAATTAAGAGAAATAAAGGTGTGAAGAAAGGTCTTCCAGTTGAAGAAAATGAAAATGAAACGAATTTTTGTCTTGAATTTTCTGTGCGATATTAAGGAAAACAGAAACGAATTAATGCGTACATGCAAATGTACAATCACAAAGCCAGTATTGATCATTTTAATTGAAACTTTAAAAGTATCATAATATGCGGTTAAAATGAAATATTATTGTCTATACATCAGCGTGTGACGTCACAAATAAAAGTTTAAAATACACAGCACGCGAACTTCTTATTTCAATTACATTCAAATTTGCAAAGTGAAATTGTGTAACAGAAAAAGTATTAATTCAACGGTTGAGAGATATTCGAAGAGAAAAGAGAAAGAAAAAAGTAAGACCGTTCGAATGAACAACACCTCGTATAAGTACATTCGTGCGTTGGTGATTGGCACCCAAAGTTGGTCATAATGGTGTCGAATTTAAATGCCGCCTGCGTATTACACCGCAAGATTTCGTATTCAGTTTGTGACTTAAGCAGAACCTTAATCTGTGCCTCACACATGCTTAAAATATTTCGAAGGCAAGATTCTCTGAACTTTCACAAAGCAATTAAATCAACGTATCATTAAATAAACAATTTCAACTCTAACAGCTTTTGTCCCGTTAACTTTAAACGCTTAGAACTTCCTCGTCGATTCTCCTCTCTTATAATGGTACCACTTTCAAATACACAAATGCCTATTCCGCCCAATTGATCCTGCGTACGAATCAAAATATATAATCGGTTATACCGTGTTGCTAACCACAGTTGCTAATTCGAACGAATTAAGAAAAATAGGTAGAAAATGTTGTCGACGTAAGCGTAAATCTGTTCAGAAAAAATCAAGCGATTTGCGAGGGATAATTACATACGCTGCCGCTCGTGGAAGTATGGACATTTCGCGAAAGGAGGATTTTTCGACGAAAAGAAAATTTAATTTTAAACGTCCTTCGTTCGTTTTTGTTGCATTATTTATGCATAGTTCGTTAATTTTATGTTCATCGAAAAAAAGCACCGACCAAAAATACAATTATTTTGTATTAAGCAATTTCTGCATTTATTCTTTCTCTTAATTCTCCATGAGCGTATTAATCAGTATTACTCTACTTCCACGATAACCCTTTCCCACTCGAAGTAAATATTTCATATTGTTGCACTAGAAGCGTGTCCCTCAGGCACATAAAACATAAAGAATATAAAAAGTATTGTCTCGAGATTATAATTTTTGCTTTCGAATAAATAATTTATCACACATGTGCAACAGGTTGAAAAAAATCCGAATTATTGCAAGATTTACCCGAGAAGAAGTCCGAGCGCGAAGTGTAACAAATGTGAAACAACAACCTGTACAATCCAACTTACGCCGAAAATGAACGAGTGTGCAAGCAGAGGTACCTCGCTCGAAAACGAACCCTGTCGCTAACGAAACATCGAAATAATTTTTCCCCAACAGCGGTCCGCGGTCGGGCCCGTCTAAATTGGTCGTGTCCGGCTGCCGGATATCCGAGATTGCAAGACATTTATTAGTCGAGCGTGGTGGTTACTCGAACGGGCCAACTTCAATTTAGCTGGCGGTACACGTGGACAAGCGTAACACGCCGGGACGAGCAACACACGTGGCTCGTAACTTAGTCCGTCCGTTCTGGCGGGACTGACGATGAGATACCAAGCGGAGTATTCAAGCCCCCTCGAACCAGGGGTCCCAGGCCCGTGACCAGGAGAACATGAGAGAAGAAAAGAGAGAGAGAGAGAGAGAGAAGAAGCACGAGGACGCGAGGTTGGAGGGGAGAGAAAGGAGGATGGGAGCGAGGAGGACGCTGATAAGCGGCCCGGGAGCGAAAGAGAAAGGCCAGAACAGGCGGGAGAGAAAGGGAAACGCAGGGAGAGACAGAGAGAGAGAGAGAGAGAGAGAGAGAGGGAGAGACGGACAAACCGGGCGACAACTATTGTCGCCAGTGTGAAATATTGTTTTCCATGCTAGGCACGGCGTATATGCACGAATAACGACACGTCGATTAATGTCCGCATTGCCAACCACACGGCCGTCTATTAATAGCGGTGCCGACACACGAGATTTCTAGCTGGTGTGTTCCATCGAGAGGCGGCTGAACGACGAAAAATTCGCCGCGAGATCGGCCGCGAGCGATCGAGATTCCCGATTACCCAGCCGGAGATTAATGCACGCCGGAAGTGGCGCGGTTATACCGCGAAATTGCTATCTTAATCCCGCTTTGTCTCTAAACTCGCCCCGGATACAACTAGCGCCACACGGTACCTACAACCAATCGCGTGACCACCGTTTGGCTCTCGCTGCGTACGTATACGTACCGATCGGCGTAATTGCCTATGGAATTTGAACAACGGGAATTAAACGTTACTGTTATTCGTTTGCTCGCGCGTGAAATATGTTCCCGATGAACTTCCCGGCCGGGCTTGATGCTCGTGAAATTGCCCCGGTGCCGCCTTCAGGAGGAGTGTTTAGACGAGTTATGAAGAAAACTAGCTTCTCCGTGAATAGAAAATTATCTTGGAAATTGAAAAATTGAAGATATGCAGATTGAACATAGTTCATCAGTTCAGAGGCAATACCAAGATTTTAGGAAATACTTGTTACGATATTCTTCAAATTATCAATTTGCAAGGTCAGATATTTTTTTTAAAGAGGATTTGGAAAAGGTGTAGAATTGCAAACTGCAAACGAACCTGTCTTAATTGCACTAGCTGTCTGCAGGACAGTAAAGTTCAAGTATTGCCAATTTTCCCAAGTGGATATTGTTCTAATGCCAAGGATCACTATTTCGAACACCCTAAAAAATATCCAGTTCCTTTCCAAGTTCGTTTCACACTTTACTTACTGAATACGAATGAAAAACCTACTACTTACACATTGTAATTTATCAATACACGTAAAATGTCTTTAAAAAATGGCCGAAGACTTTTACAGCAGACTAGCGAATCCCTTTCTCGCACTCTGACATATAACTAAGAATTTTACTTACAAAAAACCATCGACGATCTTCAAATCCAAAAAAAGAAGAGAAAGAGAATTTCAAGCAATTCCACTCTCGTACATTTATCCCTTCGAAACAACCTCATCATTCACACATCCCCGCAAACACCCGAGAAACTCTCGCGTACACCCCCTTTCAACGCCTCTTTCTATGCATACCACTTCCGTCTGCGCGAAACGCCTGTAAATTCGCCGATCGCTCACGAACCGGGCAAGAACGGGTCGCTCGACTTCGTAAATCGCGGCCGGCGCGACGATCTACAGCGATCTCGCGGTACACGTGAGGACTTTCAGCGAGAGAGGAGAAGAAAACGAGAGAAGCGACGCGCCGCTGAAACGCCCCGCAAATTGCAGTTTATGTGTCGCGGAGTGTCAGGAATGCGAATCTGTTACGCCGGTTAAACCGTCCGTACGAAGTTCGAGGTCGCCGCCGTTTCATTCGATCGAGAGTTCTACGAAATCGATCGGTAGGTTCGATGCGAAACCTCCCCTCGCCCCATCTCGATCATTCGGATTTTCTTTCTCGTCGGGCAGAAGACGCGTCGACGACTTGGAGGGAAAAGATAGATATTCTGGTTTTGCAGACGGGGCCACGGCACGGTCCGATTACCGAACGAACGTTCGTTCGAGTATCGTTAGATCCGGTTTAATTGACAGCGACAGGGCCGACGGCAATATTGTGACGGTGTTCGTCAGTTCTTACGCGTCGATCGACGATCGCTCCAATTAAGATCGAACCGAGGCTGCCGCGGGTCCCTTTAATTTTCCGTATGCGCGGCGAACGTGACCCATAAAAATTAGAGAAGCATTCGAAAGATGCAATTAAAATGATCGAGTGAAAGGTAGAGAGATAGAGAGAGAGAGAGGAACTGTAGTCTTGTTCTTTTGCACTTTTTCCCAATTTAGTTGCTTCCATTTTGCCCCAGAATCGCTGTATTTCGGAGAGACAAAATGTAATTGCATTAACGGCGAAACTGCCGGGATTTTGCATTTCGAGTACGCGTATTTTGCACGTCGATTTTAATAAATTTCGTTATAGTACAGAAAAAACATTCTTCGGTAATCGTCCACGTCTGGAGGCTGAAAATGAGCCGTTGAAACAAGGGTGAGAAGTATTTCCTTCGACGTCTTAAAAACTATTGGGTGCAGAGAAACGGTTGAAATGGCAAAGTTGTATGTTTTCGAATGAGAAATTTAGTTACGATATCTTTCAGAGAGATCTGATTGTTTAAACGATATACTTAAAAAATGACCGTGTTTGCACCAATTTGTGGCTTCACATTTGTAATAAATTTGAAAACATTTACTGCAAACTGTAAAAGGTGCTTTGAAGAAGAAAATGAACAGATTTCGGGAACATTGAAAGAAAATGAAGTTTACCATGATGTACACCGCTCGGTGCCGTGCAGGCGCCATAAGACAGCATAATCGCTCGCTGTCTTCTGTACTTTTCTAAAAATAAAAAATTTCAATTCATCCGTATTCTTTGCTCTTATACGTAATTCATGTTTGCAAATTTACACAAAAATGAAATCACAATTCGTTATAAAAATGTGCGAAAAATGGTAACTTTTTAAATCTACCATTTAAACAAGTCGATCTTTAACTTCTTTCTCTCGTTCCGAAACATACAACTTTGACATTTCAACCAGGTCTCTATACCTAACAGTTTTTGCCTTCTTCACCCTTCTTTCGAAGATCATTTCCACACCCCAGATGTCCATGATTGCCGATAAAAAAATACAGCTAGAATATTTTTCTTGCACGTGTAACATTTGATGAGTAAAACTCCTTGTGCCTTTCACACGAGTAAGAAGTTATTCGTGAAAAATTTGAAAAAGAAAGGGACGGAAAAAATGTCGAAACAGTTATTTATGCACGTAATGGTAAATAGTTTCCACGTAGAACGACGTTCAACGAAAAGCGCGACGAACGGATTGTCAACAATGCGAATAAAAAATAAAAAATTTCAATTTGACAAAGAATTCTCGATGCAAGGAACAACGTGACAAATCGAGCCACTTCCCGAGGACGTGTTTTTCAATATTTCAAGAAACCTCCGCGGGTAAACGACTTCTCTGACGGAATTTTTAATAGCCACCCGCCTTCAACTCACGACACGAATATCACTTTTTCACTTCGATTCTACTCAGACTTAATAAATCCCTTTTCTCCGATGAGAAACTCGGTGCAGCACTTTGGTTCAGATATTAGTCCACAATAGGAAGCTAATAATGCAACAAAAGGGACGGGCACAACCGGTTGAACCCGGAAAACGTGCTCTCGTGGCTTAAGCCGCGTTTACAAATGCAAATCGCAGCATGAGGACGACTTTCCACGAGGATTAAACCATGGAGCTCGCTTCTTTCTTCGTTCGACTGAATTCTCCTGGGCTACCTGTCGGTTTCGCAGGGTGTAAGCCGTTATTAACAATCGTCAAATTGCAATTTCGAATGGTTCCCCCCCTCCATCCTGCGGTGTACCGGATAATTGCGAACATTCAAACCTCGACAATAAAAAGAATTTTTACTGCGGCCGCTGGAAAACGTTCCGAGAAAGAGTATTTCAACGTTTTTTTTTCAGAAATTCAATAATTTGAATATTTTTTTCAACTCTTATTTACATACTTTTTACAAGTCTGTTAACCCTTTCGTTACCGATTACCTATCTACCGAATAAAATATTTCAGTGCTATGCTAACGGAATAATTTTTATTTACAAAAGACAGATGATCGATACGATTTCTTTCACTATAAAAAATGAAGTACTGAAACATCGATGTATGCAAATTCGCAAAGCCACATGATCGAGACATGTTAACGAGACGGATTTCAAGTTCAATATTGAGCAAAAAAAAAAAGACCATTAACGTTTATTAGAAATAATATGAATCTTTATTAATCTGATTATGTTACCAAGTAACGCATATTCTCGTCTAATTATTGTACAGGAGTAAACAATGCGCGACTCACTAATAAATAATCTAAAATTAACAAGAACCATCGATCGAGATGGAAATACAATTAATGAAACGCCGTAGAATAATAGTAACGGTAATAACATAATTCAGAAGCACATTAGCATATGTGTCGTGAATTTAAACAATGTGATCTGACGTAAGAACAGCTACAGTGACATCACTACTGCATTCCTTTCCCTTTACAACCTCTGTTCTGCTACTCTATTTCTCTCAAACGTTATATCACTATAAAACAACAACTTACAACATTACAAAAGCATCTTTAACAATTCTTACAATAGTTCAATCCATACGCTACATGTACAGAAAAGGGGAAACTAAATAAAAACAGTCGCGTCGTTTTCGTGTTTCACTTTTTCAAACTTCGTTCCCGCACAAGCTGCGCGCGCATCCGAAATCACGTGGTCGCCGAGCGCGAACGATTGAAAAAGACTGGAATCTTCGTAGCGCGTCGAAAGAAACTGTAACCACTTAAAACACGCGAAAATCGTCACAGTTTCGGTCTAACTCGTTAAAACTGACTCGCGAGCCGTCGAGAAATCCGATACCTATCGATCGAAAAGTAGCGCGGCCGCGCACAGCCGAGCAGAGAATCGTCCGAAGACAAAAGCGTCGCAATTAATCCGAACAAGACGCGCGGGGCCGTTTCGCAACGAAAAAAGGTCTTCCCGGTCTCGGCGGGAAGCCCGGCGAAACGCGATTACGCCGTAATCGGCGGGTAGAGGCGAAGCGTGGAATTATCAGGATTTAAGGAGGCAACAAAGTGCGTTTTTACGAGGGTCCGTCCAAGGATGGCCTTTATAGTCTACCACGCTCGTATTCGCCTTCCCCCGTCTAACACCCTACCCCCGTGTGTCTCGTTCCTTCTCCTATCCGACGCCTCCGTCGCTGCAACGTGTGGTGTTCAGGGGTGTATATACACGCGCTGGTACGTAGAGGCACAGAGAAATGCCGGAATAATCGCCGGCGAGATATAATTAAGCCACTAATGACCACCGTTCGCCGAGCGGGTTCTCGCACGACCGCTCGCGGTAATTATCAAATAAAATAAACACCTCCGAGAGAAGGGACACACAATGAATCAAATCGGTGGTCCCTGGGCTGTGGCGAGCTGGCAGCGGCTAATCTTTCCGACCGATCGGAAAAATTCTTTGCGGAATATATGTATGTACGTCTCTTCTGGCTGTCGCTCGCTCGGTTCCCGTTCACCGTCCTCGCGCTGTCGCGCGATACTATGCGTTTTCGTGTTAATGGTGAACGGTGGGGGGATATTGCGTGAGATCGCCGACGCGATAAATGTAATTGCACGTGCGCAGAATGGAATGGGTCTAATGAAGAAGTTCCCTTTGTAAACGTGTCGCGGAATCTTGATCGGCACACGGATTATTGATGAATTTCATTCTCGTTGTCACCTCAACGAGGCTTCCAACGAAGGACTGCTTACTTTTTCGATTTATTTTACATCCGAGGGATAACAGTTTTCTTCTGCTTTTTTTTTTTTTTTAACGAATAAATATCGAAATCTTATAACGTTCTGTTTCAGCCTAGAGATAACTCCGTACTCAGTTTCCTAATTAGAGTTATGCCAGCGGACAGGAGACAGTAGCGATCTCCACAAAAATTTTCTCTCCTCGTACCAAGAGAGGTACACAGAAGAAAATCTCTTTTCTCAGGAAACAACTTGCTTCCTAATTGTCGTACAACTTGCATCACGCTAATTTCCGAGTATTCATTTAGAGATCCTGCCGCCGTATCCACGGGGATATGTTTTCATGACTCGTCGAAAGAATTGTTAGGAGTGAACGACAAACCCGGAGGAAGGTCTCGCGTGAAATCATGGCGTATTAGCGATAATACCGCGCGGAAACCGCAGCGCACTCGCCCGTTCTCGCTCGAGCACCGCAGCTCGATGGACGTTCGAAAGCGAGATAAGAGTATAATCGTAGGTAGGCACGATCCGAAGAATGCTAAGCGGTATTTAATTCCTGCACTTATACGTCTGCTCCGCGCCATTAGCGGTCCCGACCGCGCGACCGATTTATATTAATCAAAAGAATAACATATCCGACGCGTTACTCGGAGAACGCTACTTTTACCCAGGTTTTCGATCGATATTTGACGGATAAAGGTAGAGTTCTCGTTAAAATTTATTACGAATAACTAACTCGCGGCCGCAGCTCCGAACACTGTAAGACTGATTTACGCGGATTTGCAACGAAAACGAGAATAAACGCACGTACTCGATCGAGCAGGTTAGACGTTCAGAGAGTAGAGAAAATCGGTCGAAAGACGAGACTATTTATGTCACGTCTTTATGATTATCGAGATTTAATCCCTCGCCTCCCAATGTGTAATTACACTTGTGATGCAAATTACGGTCCAACCGCGGCAAATATTTACTAGTTGCACTCGCAATAATACTGTATTTTAAATGCCAACTTTAGTTTCAGTTTACGTAAAATTGAAAATCGTTAAATACAACTTGGCGCGCGCGCGTGTATCAATGATTTTCGTCCGGCCTGGTGTATTTCCATAACGGATAATTAACATTAACATATGTGGCTGTAATAAAAAAAAAAAAAGGAGAAAGAACTGCAAGACAAGGGGGGTAAATTCGTCCGAGGCAAAAGAATGATCGTGAAATCTCGATTTTACGATTTCACATTCGCATCAGCGAACGAGGAGTTCTCGGCGGACGAAAACGATTTAGCGCGAGTATTACTGGAACGTCCGGCATGATAAATCGGAACGCATAAAAATTATGTAAAAATTAGGTCATTAGCCGGGTCGCTTTCCCCTCCTCGTTAACTAACACTTGGTGGCGCGGTGAACGTCGCCAAAAACAAACCAACGGAAAGCCCACTACTGTGTACATCTTCGGTTTAACGGTCATTCCGCTGGCATTTATGATCGAGGGGCGTAATTTTTTCAGTAGAAAGTCCCACAACCGTCTTCGAGATGCATATTAAAACAGACGCTGTTTAAACCGAATACCACGCTGAAACGTTCCCCACTGGCTCCACGTCAAAACAGCTCGCGGCTTAAATATTAATTTACCTCGTTGCTCGAATATTTTCAACGACACCTCCGGGGACCTCCCACATGTTAAATAAACACGAGACGATAAATCACGAAAGGTAGACGCGAGAACTAACCCATTATCGATTCCCGGAATCTTTATCGTAGCGATAAGAATTTTCTCAATTACCCCTGATATCCATCAATCTGTTCTCTTCGCGTTTAACTATCGAATCGTATAAAATTCAGAGCAAGAAGTGCCTACCTGAAAGAGAAACAACAAACAACCCAAATTGCACGTTAAAATCGTCGCGCAAAAATTTGCACGAATATTAAAAAAAGAAGAAGAGAAAACAGCACAGTCACAGATATCCCGTGTAAACTATGTCAAGATTATCTCGTGGACAATTTCACAAAGTATCTCGCGCGGCTAGTTTGGGGAAAAATTACGACGTCCCTCCGGCAAACATCGTTGTAGTTTGCAAACAGCACCGGAGGATCGAAGGAAAAATCGGACAAGAGAGACACGCTTCACGGACCTACGGAGATTTTATAGAAGTGGACCAATAATCGAGCGGGGAAGACACCTCCGATCCGGTCGTTTCTCGAAACTCGCGGGAGAAGAGGAAATTCAAGGACAATCCCTGAAGGACCGCGCGTCGAGTAACGAGCATGAAAGGACTCAAGCTGTATCGGCTGCAACCTCGGCTTCGCGTTAGTAACGGACCAGCCGAGGCACGTTCACGTAAGCCGCGATAATAGATTATGATAATAAACGGCATTGTGCCGACATAAAGGCACCTAATACTGGGTCTCAGTCATATTCATGGCTCTCCCTCGTTGTCCGCTAACACGGACACTTGCGAAGGTATCGTAAAGAACGTGCTGCTTCAGCCAGGTGGATTTCGAGCACCATCGGCCGCGATCTCGAAAACTGCTCAAATATTTTCTAGCGATTCGATAGAGAAAAAGAACTTTCTCTGTTTTACGTTCTGCGGTTGCGTCGTTATAGCTTAGCTTCGGAAAGTTCGTGCCGATTTTGTTGGTACGTTAGTTTCAGTACGTTAGAATAAATAAAAGACGATGAAAACGTATAAAATTTGCATATATTCTGAAAGATTTCTTTTCTCACGTGTCTTTCGAAAGTCTCTTTGTTTCAACTGCTAAATTGTTTCTTGTATTTGCTATTTTGAAGATAGAAGAAAACAATAAATGTTCTTCCTTGCTCTTCAAATTATTCTCAAATGTTTTGCAAAGTTTTGAATTTTAAATTTCAATCTTAAAGGAAATAACAAGAGAAAAACGATTTATTCCGTCTCGTCATTTTTAAATTAAAGCTTACGACGCCTAAATAAAATTCCTGCAAAATTGTTTTTGATAAATTGACGCAGAAATGATATTAGTAAAAGAAAATGATTTAAAAGTGACTTTTCCAAATGTTTTCGTGAATCTAATATTCCAAGAATAATAGTACAGCGTGTAACCAATGAAACAACAAAGTAGAACTATTACAATCTTCACTGTTCAACGAAATCTTTAAAGGTATAATTTGGTATCAATTATTTCTAGAAGCGTTGCTTTTCGGAGAAGAAATATCTTTGAAACAACTTTCGGATCATTTATACTAACCCATATAATCGAGATATATTATAGAATTCTTTAAGTAGTGTGATAAAAATTACAGGCGGCGGTTAATCTTTCGGTTACCGATTGGTGTTGGACAAGTTCAGGTTAATCAACGGGCACGGTATAATTAAAGCAATTAAACCGGTGATTTAGTGGCGAAAACAACTATTCCCTTTTTGTTCTTCGGGCACAATTTTGTTCGTATGTTAACAGCGTAACGGTTGAAACGCAGAGTGATTCGAAAAGGCTTCAAAATAATTTGTACGAAAGCCTGTTGCCCGTATACCTGTTTTACTGGTCCCGGACCATTTTCGGTCCTTCATAATTGTCCTCGATTCACAGAAAGCCCCTCCGATTTTATAGCGAAATTTTACGATACCAGAGACTCGGAGTCAATGCATTTAATATAAGATATATTTATGGCCGAACTTCACTCCCAAAAACTAATTCGACGAATGGTCGATTGAGATTTTCGTTTTTACAACTAAAAAATGCTTATCCAACCATATTTCACTGCATTTAACAATGATTTAAGCAAAGAAATATGGTAAAATTCTCCTATACGGATAAGCAAACGCAAACAAATAATATATTCGCTTGTAAGTGTCTATAAAAGTGAGAATATTTAAGGAATCTTTAAAAAAATTCTTTTTTAAATTTGTAACGCTAGATATCCTCAATTGTATCGTTCAATTTATCGAATATTGCACGAAGAACTCTTATTATTTGCGGCCGACAAATGCTCGCTTGCTCTCAAATTACGTTTAAAATTGTACTAAGAATGATTTCATATTAATCGATTCTACACAACAAATGAAAAATCGTTAGAAAAATATATTTGACGTGTACAACAATGGATGATACACCGTTTCTACGACAAAGTAACCAGTGACAGTAAAAAGGCAATAAATCTTCCAACGCTAGAACCTCTACCATTTTCTCTACTCCTGACAATACCGAACAACTTCCAAAGAACAAACTATTCACTCGTTTAAAAGACAATAATCCACACCGAAAAAATACCATAATCTCCACTCCTTTAAGACTACAAGATAATCAAGATAATCAAAAAGATAATCGAAATCAAGAAAAATTGACCCGAAAGAAATTGGGCTTGGATCTCATAGATCAACTTGCACGGCAACTTTTCGCTTCCGACTTAGAGGTCGCGAGGAAAAATCGTCGCTCCATAGACCTTTTCAAGCTCTCCGTCCACGGAATCCCATGGAGCGCGCAGAAATGCGTCGAAACGTGCCGACAAATCGGGACACATGCCCAGCACGTGTTGCGTCAATGCCTTATGATAATAAGTATAGCATCGAGCCGGTACCGCACGCGGGCCAACTTTCCACGTGTAGAGGCGTAAACGCAGGTCCTGGGATGAATCTATGCGGATC